>NC_026474.1:8404013-8664319 GCF_000240135.3 Fusarium graminearum PH-1
TCGAATATCTTACGGTTCCTAGTAAATAGGTAGGCATGCTGAAGATGAGGTCTGCTCGTCATTCCTTCTTGGAACCGGATGTTGGCAACGTGGACAGTGGGGGCGAAAATCGCTGGCAGTGAACGTTGTGGCCGAAACACCAAAGGGTCATATTCCCACATGGCAAGCATGCTTGTATCTGTTTGCGACTAGTAGAACTAGTGGAACAATCGCTGCGAAAGGTATTAAAGAATACTGACTGCAGTACATGGGCGAGACCATGACTGGAACAAACATTCTGACTAAGGGGAAAAGACATATTTCCTTTCAAAAACACCAAATGAATGTTTTCTGTATTCGATTTCCATAATACAAAATATTTTCGCTGAGGACGGCGTATGGGATGGCTATACGTAGTGGGGTGGCAGTGACGGTAACTAATTCCAGGGGTTGAGCCTTGTGAATCCCCTCGCCCACCCGTCGGACACAAAGCCACCACATCTTCAACACAAGCCATTGGAAGATTAAAATACATATCTAATATATTTAGAATTTGTAAGAGTGTTATGATATATAATATAAACAATGTGCATGCACTTTGGGTGAAATATCGTTGAGTGACATGGGTGCATGTCTGTAAGCATACGCTACACTAGATCACGACATGCTTCAACTCTACAAATATACTAATATCAATAGAAAGATAAGATCACGAAGGAGGCATTGGGCTGTCTACACGGCCTCCAAAGAGACTGGGGGTGGGGGTAAAATCAAACAACATGTCGGTGGCGGCTGTGACAGCTAGGCAGCTCCGTCAACATGAGCCACGATCACGAGCTCGCTGCATCACAAACGAAATTACAGAACACCAAACGCACAAATACAAATTCGAATAAATCAAGTCAAAATCAGATATGCATGAGCTCGTCTAAAAGTCCAGAAGGGTTGCAGAGTGGTTGACGGGGCAGCAAGAGATCGAGACCTGTAAGTCGCTGAGGACGACGCAGTTATATCAAATCTAGTAGAGGCTCAGACGATTACAATAGGGGATATAAACCTTGGACTGGTCCTGGATATACTTGATGTCTCTGCCCCATGTCCCTGTTGGCCGTTAATCTTCCCCTATCACGTCCCAGTACCTGGTACTCCTGAGTCCAAGTGCTCCTCTGTTCTTGCAGGCAGGCAGTCAGTTCGCTCCTTCCCAAGCAAGTCCCCTCGCATGTAGGGCTTGATCTTCCCGCAGCCCCACATCCTGGATTCCCTCCCAACTATTTCCCACGCTCCCTCTCCTCTGCACTTCCCTTCCTTTTCTCTTCACCCAACATCACAGAACAGAATACTGTAGAGCATCCACTTTGGATCCTTTCACTTGGGTTCTTCTCTTGACTCTCATACATTTCGCTACCTTCTATCATCCAATCTATTTTGAACACCTCCTTTCAACAACACTGGCCATGACTTCCCATCCTGGAGGCCTGAAAGTCATGTCCTCTCCCCCGGAGGGGCCCATGGACTCTGTCCAGGGCACTCCTGACACGCGACTGACTATGTTTTCGCCGGGTGAAGGTTCGGTGAGTTACCATCGTGGAGGTGCTTATAGCACTGGTCCTGCGGCCGCGTACGACGCCTTTGAAAGCAGTGCCGCAGCCAACCAGGACCCGTTTGTGGACGTGTCAAACACCGGACAACTTTCACCTACTGCCTCGGTTTTCAAACCAGTGTCTCATTACAAGGGCAAGGCTGCGGCTGTACTTCTTCCTGAGGGTGGTCTTGTTGTCGCGTCTGCTCTGTCCCATGAAATGGATATTTCGCACCGCTTGGAGATGTGTGATACTCCTACCCCGGCCCCAGAGGAGGTTCAGGCCTTCATGGAGGTAAGTACTGCCGTCTAAACTCCAGCTTGATTCTATTCTAACGTAGTGATAGTCTCTTCAGAGAGGAGGTATGACCTTTTTCGGAGCACGACACGTTGAGACGGACGGGTCTCACGTGTATGTGTGCTTTGAAGATCTTCGCGATTCTCTTAACGTAAACAACGCTGTTCGCAAGTCTGACAAGACCTGGCTCCCGGCCTACGTTAAGGTCAAGAAGGAACGAGTAAGTTATCATCTCTCATCAGTGAGTATCACAAGTATCATGTTACTGACTGTGAAAGCTCGACATTGGTACCGTTCGACTCGCTGAGCTTAGACAGCTCGACGTCGCAATCGAGATCCAAAACTACGTCGCTGCCAACCCTTCTCACGTCGATGAGATCGCACAGCGTGTTCTTACTACCTTCGGCTCCCTATTTGCCCTTGTCCGTACTCTCAGCCTCCCCAGTGGAGGGTTCCGTGGTGTTGTGCAGTACTGCAAGGCTGCCAGAGCCACTAACGCGTTCCAGCATGTCCGCCGCATGGACACTGAGGTGAGTTTCTTTTCCTTTCTAATCTTGTCATCTCATGGTATCTAATACAAACAGGGCCTCTTCATCACTCTTATGCATCCTGAGGACATTGAGATGAATGGTTTCATTGGAGGCATGGGCGGTCTCTCTCTCGCCAATGGCCATCGCGGCCATGCAGCGAGCAATGCGAGCCTCCTTGCTCCCCGTGCCCCTGAGGGCAACCCTTGGGCACCTGTTGCCTATCAGCTCTCGTCTGGCCCACTGCCTCGCTCCTTCGTTCCTGCTGCCCCTTCATCCATGATTAATCATCGAGCTCCTTCCTACAATGGAGGTCCCTCCATGATGAGCAGCTACGGTCGTCGAGTTCCTCGTTATCTCCAGCGTGCCCCTTCCCAGCGTGGCAACAACGTCGTTGATCTCTACGAGCTCATGGCCGGCCGTGACGTTCGCACTACTGTAAGTCAACCACCATCTTCAACTCATCAATTGTTGTGTTTAACATAGGTATTACAGATCATGCTTCGTAACATTCCGAACAAGGTCGACCAACCTCTGTTAAAGAAGATCGTCGATGCTTCCTCGTTCGGCAAGTATGATTTTATGTACTTGCGTATCGACTTTGCGAATGACTGCAAGTAAGTATATTCATAAGTCATCTGTATGCTTATAGCTAACCACTTTACAGTGTCGGTTATGCCTTCATTAACTTCGTCAAAGCCGAGTACATTGTCGATGTAAGTTCTTACTCTTCTGACTCTATCATTAGATGCTGACCATTGAATAGTTCGTTCAAGCACGCGCCAACAAGCGATGGTAAGCAGGCTGCTACAATCTTGCTGTTCTATGACTGACACAGGTAGGAACTGTTTCCGTTCCGACAAGGTCGCTGAAGTCTCCTATGCCAGTAAGTGATATTTCATCCTGCATTCTCTTGCCCCAACTGACATTCGATAGCCATCCAGGGAAAGGACTGCCTCGTCCAGAAGTTCCGCAACTCTTCTGTGATGCTTGAAGCTCCCCACTACCGACCCAAAGTTAGTACATAATCAGATCACATACTGTCTATTACTAACTGACCTTCATAGCTGTTTTGGACTATCCACTCGGATGACCCCACTTTGGCAGGCTACGAAGAACCGTTCCCTGGACCGGACAACCAGTCCAAGATGAAGCGGTCCGTAGAGAACGCTGAGCATGTTGGTATGTGCTTTTGTTCTATTTGTATATTTGCATATAAGACTTAAAAACTAACTATTTAACTTCAGGCCTATTCACCCCCACTGTTGGACAGCATTTCCGCGAGACCCAGCGTCACCGCCACAGCCAGTTTGATCGCGGCACCCGCCTGGCTGCCATCGAGGAAGCCAATTACGAGCAATCTCTTGTGCTCAGCCGCTACTCCCACAACTAAGCGTTAGATATGTCACATTCATCTTGATATTCCCCAAAAAGCTATCTTGAGGTTTGAGGTTTGAGATTTGGTGGTTTGAGATTTGGTGGTTGGTCATGTTGTGACACCTTGGCGCTATATGCGCGTGTCAATTTTCGGACGACCTTTTGCGAACATCAAGGTCTTGAATTTGCAGTATCTGGAGTTGGACCATCAATAGTCCCAGTTATACACCGATATAACTCAGATAGATACTTGCAATCATTAGATTCATCATAGAAACTGTCCTGTCCCCTCGTGATGTGATGTATTTGAAATATACGCATAGACGAATGGAATTTAGAATAATTTCAGTGCCAGTATTGATGCTAGTTCAATCGATATTTCTAGTAATTGAATTTTCTACCCTTCTAACTAAGTATTATATAAATAGATGGTTACGGCGATGCAGGGTTCTCAGGTAAAGCCGGCAAGGGTTTACGCGAATTGCCTGAGTGAATTGCTGGAGCATGGCGCAGAAGACTTGGTTGGGTCTCTCGAGGTGATGGTAAACGACCCGATGAGGACAAAAAGCTGTCGGCAGATCTTGGTGTTTGAGGTGGCGAGAGTTGCTCACGCTCGGCCTGCTCATTACGCATCTCATCAACCAATGACGAACGTTGTCGAAGCTCTGTTGAATCACTATGATCTGCTGCCTCTGTCATAGGAACAAACACTCTCTGACGGGCAGCAAGTAAAGCTGCGCTCTGTCCGTCCGCGCCGTAGACGTCACCGTACAATGCCCGAAGACGAGCTGCAGGTGATCCAGTGTCGTATTGAGCGAGATTTGCTTGATCCACGAGAGGCGCGAGGTAAGGCAGCGATCCACCCCTGGAGAAGATGACGAGAAGGAGGCATGACAGTAGAAGCACTGCTTGCACGATGGCCATACGCTTCTGGAACACGACCTCATCGGCAAGAAGGTTGAGACGACTGCTGAGAGCTACTATTTCTCGGTTGGATTGCTCGCGCTGGCTTTCGAGAGCGATCACAGTTGACTGCCAGATTTGGTCATATTGCTCACGAGCGGAGCGTAGTTCGGCAACGACAGTTCGGTTGAGCTCTTCGAAGAACAAGTTTGCTTTTGAAATCTGCTTTTGCTCTGTTCGTTGCAATGTCTCGGACATATGGCGAGCCTGGTCTTCGACGTACTTCAGGGAGAGAGTGAGGTTAGTCTCAACTGCGATGAGACGTTTTGATATGGCCTTGAAGAAGCCTTCTTGCACTGTTGGCGAGGCTGGTGAACCGGAAGCTGTGCCCGTCGTGCCCTTTTTGGCGTTAACAGTATTGGCAGGCGACGGTTTTGCAATAGATGGATTTGTTGAAGAGGAAGGTGTTGAAGTTGTCCTGGAGCTCTGGGTCTGGGAAGTGAAATTTGAAACTGACTCGACGTTGGAAGATGAGACGGAGGAGGGACTGGTGGGTGAGATGGCCGGTGTGGCGCTTGGGGAAGCGGTCTTGGAGAATGCGGAGGACGTAGGCTCATCACTCGCCGGGCGCTCTGCTCTGGGGTTGTGCTGCGTTGAATGACCTTTCTGTTCTCTGTCTTCGGAGGAATTGGGAGTGGGGGCAGCACTTGTCACTTCCACGGAGCTGTTCTGGTTCGATGTCGTGGAAGTTGTAGGGTTGAGCGAGACAGGGCAGAATAGTGGTACCATGAAGACATGCGAAGTGGCATTAAGTTCACAATAAGGCATCTTCTCCATAGCGGTGGTTTTGACAGGCTCAGGGTTTTTCTCGGCTCCTTGTATCTTTGGCGCTTCTTCCCCTGAAGGGAGAGACTGCTGAGTCTCCTCGGCCTCTTCTTCAGGGTTTGAATCATCATCACGAGCTTGGTCAGCTTCTTTCCATGAATCGAGCATACGAGAGCCATGGATACGAAGTAAGGAGACCGGGCAATAGAATTCCTTTCCCCAATGGGTAAGAAACTCGATCCGGACATACTTTGAAAAGATCTGGGGATTCGGAACCAGAAAGGGTTGGATGTCGCGCGAGTTTCGTGCCTCGAACAATCCGATCTCTTTCCACTTGTCCATCTTGACTGGGTACCGGTCACTAACGCTGACAGTAAAGTGGCGGAACATGCTGGAGAAGAATTCGAAGTTTGCGAGGACAACAGTGTCGATGAGGACATCATCGCTCAATTCGACGATGACGAACTTGCTCTTGGCAGAGCACTCGAGAAGCATGTAAGAGTCCTTGTTCTCAACGAGAATGGCCTTGGCGTTCTTTGCGCCAGGACTTGTCTTGAGAATGGTGGCACCCGCATCAAAAGACGAATATGAGAATCGTTCCTTGCACGTCTTGCCGGCATCTTTACTCCTATGAATTGAGATTGCCTTGGCTGACCCATCGCCTTTAGCTTGGTCGACATCGGAAGGAGGCTCGTTTTGCTTTCCGGCGTTATCCAGATAACTGTCGAAGTTCAATGATATCTCGTCTTCTTCGCCGAGGCCGGCGTGGCCCATATCTGGCGGTGTCCTGTCGCGTGGCTTGGTGTTTCTGGCATGGAGGTCTTGAGGGTCCTGCCCTGTCTTGCGCAGCATCAACTCTTTCCAGTCCTCAAAGGACATGAATGGTTTCTCGGCTCCATCTCCAGCTGCATCTTGCGATTCGTCCTTGGGCGGAGTGGCGGTGGAAGATGGTTGAGGTTGGGATTGGGAGTCGCTTAGTACGCTGGATGACGGCGCATTGCTTTGTGCCGGGTCGGAAGAAGTATCGCTAGTCGAATTGGAGAGTGAAGGAGTGGAAGTCGTAGTTGAGCTCGTCCAAGAGATCGTAAGGCAGGACTGGGGAAGGGTGTGGGTGATATAATTGATAGTGCGGGCGTCGCAGGACGAGACTGTCGATGTCGAGTCAATCGGACTAAAGGCGGTATTATTGGGGTGGGAGGATTGGGCATGGACTTGTATAACGAGTGAAGAGAATGCTAGTATTCTCCAAGTGGTTGTGCCTAGCGATGGCATGGTAATCTCGGCGGTCGACAACGCATTGAAACGCCGCGTGCAGGACGGAGGTTGTGGTTATTATGGGGGTTGGTGTCGTGTCGTTCGTTGATCAGCGTCGGACTAGACACGAAATGGGCGTAGCCGAGAGTGAAACTCGTCTAACTGGTATTGGCCCACAGACCTGACGTGGGTGGTTGAACAGTGAGATGTTGATTGGTTCGATACATGTACGATCTATAAGCTGTGCTGCTAATATTAGTCAAAATATCTTGAAGCGACTATGAGGAGTTTCTCAAAAGTGATCAATTGATAGTTTTGTTTGTAAGTGTATCTTGATGCAGGAGTCCGGGGTGCGAGAGGAAGTGGATAGCCAACCTGCAACCGCAATAACACAGTGGGAAAGGAAGGCGCAAAAGCTGAATCGATTGAATTCAAGATAGGAAAGCTGAATCCGCACACGTTTGACAACGTAGGGCGACCTATCACTAAAGTGTACCACATCAAACATTTTTGTATAGTAAATACTAAAGTAGGTATTTAGCACGGGTCATATTCTCATATCTCGAGTGCTGTGTTCTAGAAAACTCGTTAGCAAAATCAAAAAGGCACATCAGGCTAAGTAGAGAGATAAATAATTGCAATCGACACTTGAACATCAGACATTGCGTTGGCTTCTCATGCTTGACTTATGTGGGTACTAAGGCAGATAGCTTAGATGTGGCAGTGACAACGGCCTACAAAAATCATGTGCTACTTCCATGACTACCAGAGCAGCTGGGCTAGTAATGGATCTACACGAGTCCAGACTTTCAAGCATTCACTCACGGCACCAGATGGTTTCTATTTGCAGTGAATATAGGCAACTCTTACCCCCTTCCCCACTTCAATCTGCGTCTGTACTCTCCGCCCTTCATGTTTGGTCACTCCCAACAGTACCAAGACTTTAATAAGTTTGAATTCATCGAGCTGCTGCTTAGCAGGTAGTAATGGTGTTGACATCTATTTGAAGTGCAAGTCAAAACCAAAGTCAATTATGACGCTGTGCTTCCCAAGGTCACTGGGATGTTTTCATACTCGCTTGTGTGTGTGCTACCTTACTGGCGGTAAAGTCTTCTGGATACTCGTGTAGCACAGAAGAAAATCAAAGACTAATGAGAAGGACAAACAGATATCAATTTGCCCGAGCATGCACTAGTTGCTACCGTGCTAAAGACAAGCAAAGCATAAAACGTTTCGACCTTCACCGATAGCCGATATTTGTTCCCGTACGAAGGCTATTAGTTGTAAAAGGACGCTGCAGTTGTCTGCAAGGGGCTTCCAGTGGACGTAAAATCAAAACCAACATCAGAGTCATAAGTACAACCTGTTCTACCGGACATTCCTGTTCTTGAATCGATCGAGGTGCAAAGAGGCCAAACCATTCTATCCGAGGAGTACTACTCCGCTTCTTGACATGGGTTAATTTGCCCATGATCATTTGCAAACGTTGCAGAGATTAGCGTACTAGGAGAAGACATCCAACACGAGGATCAACAAAAGGCCATACAGGACAATTGGAACGACACTACAATTCTACCCGCTATAAAATAAACGTTTATGGAAGCAGCCGAATCGAAGAGTCTGGACTTTCTAAAGTCGAATCATGGTCCTGCAAAGCAGCTCCAAGCCCTTGCTTTGCCGCAATGAGGTTCACGGCCAAGCATCAAGTCAGAGCGGCATCGACAACCAGGCTTGGCATCTCAGGAATCTCTTTTACATAAACATAATATATTACCACCATGTTTTCAGCCTTGGCTAGTCTGTAGCCTTGGAGCAGGACCCCTATTCCATCATGGGGCCAACCGACTTCGAACTCCAATCTGTACGGACTGTTACCAACAATGATCTTGACGAACATAATTCTCGAAAAAGTGTGATTGAAGATGGAAACCTTATCGTCAGGATCTTGACGACGAGCCTCATATACCGCACCAACCAACAGGCTTGTCCAAGGGACCCCCTGTCGTTAGAACCCGTCTTCGTCCGCTCTTCATCTTCTTTCCCTATCTCGCCATCCTCGTCGTTCCTTGGGTTTTGACCTGCATTCTCATGACGAGACCCTTGACAAGGCAGCCATACATCGATCAATCTGGCTCTATCAGCCCCGTTCAGATCAAACGGTGGGAAAAGACGCTATCGGCTCTGATGGCAATCAACACAGTTGCAGCGATAATCAGTCTGTCAGTTGTTTCGTGTCTCTTAGCCTATGGAGCAGTAGTTTACTGTCAGCGTCGCAGCCCAGGACAAAAGCTCAGCCTACTGCAACTATTTGTATTGGCGGGTAGAGAGTGGCTTAATCCTGTGTTCTTTCTTTGCAGAAACCCCTTCATATACTCTTCGTCCTATGTGTTCCTAGCGGGAGTGCTGATGTTGATTAGTGAGTTTGAATCTCTCTCGTGTAGACGCTTTCTAGTGCCACGTGCTGACTTGACTATTAAGCTGCTATCCAACCGCTTGTACGTACAGCATTAGTTCAATACGAGAGTATCAAAGTTATTACATGCGTGGGCCATCCTAAACTAGAGTTTATATTCCACAGCAACTATCCTGACGGCTGCTCTTTTTATTGTACCGCTAAGAACAGAGATCGACATGTCATCGCTTGGGATGCTGTGCCCGCCATGCTGGATATATGTCCTCAGAACTTGGTGGTACGAAAGACGAAAGACAAGCTCAGAAATATGGACACTGCGGAGGGCGAATCTCAAGTGTATCTATGGAGCGACAACCAATCTCCCGGGGTTCCGGACGGAGCCTACAAACACACTCTTGATGAATACTACTATGAGAAGAATACTCTGAAGCAACGTTACTTTGTCTCGTCCGTTGCAAATGGTACTTCAACTGGAGTGTATCGCCATCATGCCGTGAGAATGGATTCTACAGCCAAGTGTTCAGTCGAAGAGAATCTTTTGAAAAGCTGCTCAGGCAAAAATCCATTTCGAACGTCTTTCGTTAGCGAAAGGTTAAAGATCGAAATTTGCGTAGAGGGAAGTTATGACGCCGTCCCATGGACCAAGAGTCGAGACAAGCAAGAGCACTCGGAAAGAATGTGGCTGTCCTGGACTTATGATGATAGTGAGGATGTCGAGGACGAAGAGTCAGTCGGGCAACCGATCTGGAAACCGAACAGCAGAGACAACTATGTGCTCAAGTGCTCAAGTGAATCGAGAAGAGGATGGTTTGAGCTGCCCAGCAATGTCAACGGATTCAATGCTGGACCTCTTCTGGATAAGTGGCCTTCGCAACATAAGATTATGGACGATTACAACGATATCCGGGACAAATGGTCCCCCGACGAGGAGAGGTATGCAGCCAGGTATGTTTCGATTTTGTAATGCATTTAGATACCTACTGAATTTGTCGTCTAGTGTAGAAGATGAGGGACCAAGTTGGCGCGAGGCCTTTCCTATCCGTCGAAACAATCCCTTGGAGTCTCGTTATATGCTAACTCCGGGACCTCTGATGACAGCGGCTTTGACATGATTTGGAAACGAGTCGTTCCTCCACACAGCCAGACTAGCTAATGAAACGTCCTACGCACAAGCCATGAACAACGTTTGCGAGCAGTCTGCAATGCCATTACTAGAACTGTTTCCTGTCGATGGCGGGCTTTCTCAGTGCCATCTGGATCTGCAAGCCGATCGAAGTAAGGGATACTTAGGACCAGTATTCAAAAGCTGGACGTCGTCTATGAAATGGTTTCTGTATCAATATTTCCTCGGACTTAGAGATAAAGAGCTTCTAGCCAAGTGGCTAGAAATGGCTATGTTCTTTGCGAATGAGGCGCCTCTGACTAGCTCTGAGACATCAAATCGAGGTCGAGCCATATACCCCCATCCAGGAACAACTGTCACAAAACCAAAGCATAGCTTAAACGCGGTAATAGTTGTCAGAGTACTCCTAGGCCTGCAGGTTGCTGGACTTTGCTCTCTGATGTTGTTCATTTACAGAGCCCCTGCATGGACAAATACACTCGATGCAGATGCCATGGTGCAGATAGGTGGTCAGCTGAAGGAATGGGGAGAGCCCAGGCCTGCGCTTAAAGAGGTTTCTGGTGTTATCGGAGTAGAGAGAACTGGTCAGAATGCGGAAGCCTCAACCGTGAGGTTATCGACAGCACAGGATGATTCTTCACTGTCGAGGAGTGTTCAATTAGGAGTCGGCGGAGAAGGATTGGTAACTCGGAGTGCATTGAATAGGATGGCACACACGACTGTTATATATAGCTGATGTGTCACTAGCATGTATCTATTATTTATTTATATTAGCTTTCTGTATAGTACTGTTTCGTATACAAACTGAATACCTAGTCCCTCTGAATACACATATTTTATTGTTGAGGAATGGACTATCTTATTTGAGAAGCCGACTTGATAAATATATTATAATGAAAGTTCAGATGGTGGGCACTAGGCTGGCCAGCGCCGACCTTGTTATGGCAAATATGGAGCCAAGCAACGTAGGAGTGACAAAGTCAAACAAACGTCAGACTCTAGGCTCCCACTAGGAACAAACCAGATCCTACACAGTGGAGTTGGACCGTTCCCTTGCTTTGCTACTACATCGTCTGCTATCCACTAGAATCTCACAACACCAGATCGCTCACACACTCACTATCTTCGACGCGCTGCGTCTTTCAAGTACGTCAACAATAACAACGCTATCTACATTCTTTTAGTCATTCCTTCGCTATGGCATCTCTTGTGGATAAGTGCGGTTATTACATCCGCCATCCGCGTAGAATCCCTAAGCGACTGATTGCACTTTCTGCTGTGCTGTCACTTGTCGTTTTGCTCACACTCAACATGAGCTGGTCTGGTCACTCACAGATGAGTATCATCAACCTCCCCCCTCGCGAGTCTTTCGATACCGTCAAGGCCACAAATTTTCTTCTCGACAATCCTATCGAGTCTCCCTACAAGACCGAGTTCTGGGAGGTAGGTCAGCGATCCAAGCAGATCGGCCGATGGCTGGGCGCTTTGGATGCTCTGCCTCGCAAATCCAAGCAAAGCAAAGACATCTCTGTTGCTACCGAAAAGGTTGCCCAGGCCCTCTTCCCTTTTCTCAAGAACTCTGATCTGGATCCTGATTCTGTCACTCCGCTCGCTGATCTCAGAGATTCATATGTACGAGGATCACGGGGCATAATCATCCATGTCGGTGGAGGCCAGGAGTCCGTCCGATTCGCGAGCCACTTGATAGTTTCACTCAGACGAGTACTGTATTCCAAGCTCCCTATCCAGATCGCGTATGCTGGTGACAAGGATCTGTCTCCCCGAGACCGCGTCAGAATCCAGTCTATGAAAGGCGCAACAGACATGGAATTTCTCGATGTCCTCAGTGTCTTCAACGATACGACACTCAGGCTTCAAGGCGCCGGTTGGGCTATCAAGCCTTTTGCACTACTAGCATCCAAGTTTGAACAGGCCATTCTCATCGATGCCAATGTTGTCTTCATGCAAAAGCCCGAAAAGCTGTTCGAACAGAGACCTTATGTCAACAAAGGCGCCTATTTGTTTCATGACCGTCTGCTCTGGAAAGACATGGTTCCCAAACGACACATCTGGTGGAAGGATCAGATCAAGGAGCCCTCTGACGAGTTGAAGAAATCGCAGGTATGGCAGGAACGATATTCCGAAGAGTGTGACACGGGCGTCATAGTCGTCGACAAATCCAAGATTCCTATCTTTACTGGATTACTCCACATTGCCTGGCAGAACACCCGCGCCGTCCGAGAAGAAGTTGCGTATAAGCTTGGTCATGGCGACAAGGAGTCCTGGTGGTTGGGCTTCGAGCTCACAGGTGCGCGGTACGAATTCGAAGCACACTACGGGTCCGTCATAGGATGGGGTGACTCACCAGACATCAGCAAGGTAAACATGGTGTGTTCCTTTGGGGTTGCGCACCTCGACACCCATGGCCAACCGCTGTGGTACAATGGTGGTGTCCTGGAAAACATGGGAGAGAGTCTTGCGATGTACCGAATTCCGAGCTACTGGATGATGGGTGGGGTCTGGGAGAAAGGCGCTACCAGGAAGGACATGAGCTGTATGAGTAGGGCTACAGCTTATGGATTGACTGATATCGAGTTGAACACCCTGGCTGAAAGTATCGATGCTGCCAAGGAGGTTGACCGTACTTTTGCGAAGGACTGAAGGGTTTGATTAATGGAACGGAACGAATATCAGGAAATGTATGAGCATAGACAGTACAGAGAGGTACGGCCTCAGATACCACACAGTCATAGGAAAGGCACATGATAATCAAGGATGATTACATTACATGAACGTTGAAAGCAGTCATACTCCACCCCACTCGCGAGGAAGGAGCGGCTGCTTTTTCATTTCTGACTAATACTCGTTCGTGATTTAGACATGTAACTCGACTCAGCTTTGTCACCTTTTCTTTCAGCAGTGATAAAGAAAATATCCAAATGTTGAGTCCCTTCCATCAGTTTCGTGCTTCATAACTTTACCTGCGTTTCAGGTAACTTTGCACTCCTACATCAATGACAAGCGGCCTATACAAATCACACCATCACCCGAACAGCAGTTGGCCGCTTCTAGACTTCCCGTACTGACTCGTCGTAAAGGGGGCTCTACCTCCGGATGGAGTTGTCGGCGGCTTAAGAAGTACCTAACTTGAACAGGGGAGTCATATTGGGACGTTCGCAGCAAAGTGGATAGTAGATAAGGTTCAAATTACAAGTTGTACCGACATTTGTTAATACATCTTCATCCCTAGCTATACCTCAGATATTCCGTCCGTTCTTATCCTGATGTTTTAAGCAAGCCTCCCATAACTAGAAACGCCAAGTCAACCCAAGGGACGAAGAAGCGCCGATGGAGTCGACCAGTCCCCAGTCGAAAAACAGCCCATATACCCGTGCAGGACAAACACCAACAACTTCCTCGATATTTTCCGGCCGGTTACAGAATATCTTCTCCACTGTTTGAGACGAGAGTCAGCTTGGAGTTTTCAAATCGTGAAACCGAGTACGAACAAGACAGCGATACCGCCAAGTAGGTAACGAAACACTCAGTTATTTCTCATCTGATAGTCGCCAGATTTAGGATCTTCAGGAGGATTATACTGTCGTAGAATACCAAGTTTCTCAGGTGTTGCCTGACACAGCTAGGGCTACAGCAAACATGCTTGGCCGGCAGTCGATATCAGAGCGGATTATAGCAGGTCCGGGAGCTTGCCCAGGCGGCAGCGTATATGGGAGGAAACAAAGAGCAAGGGTGTATCATATATGTTGCACTGCAAGGCTTTGTTAAGCTCACCGCAGAATGCTTGCACGGAGTAAACAGCTCCAGAGGACACAAGGGTATCGAGCTAATATTTGCTGCGTCAGAAATAATGGCAATCTTTGGCAAGAGAGAATTCACAAAGCGAGTTCTAAGAAATTATAATACCACGCACGAAAGGACTCAGATACTAGATAATTTATTAAACCAATTATACAGTTCTGTGCTACTATACTGCTTTCTCAGGTATGTTACTGTCATCGGCCTCCATCGTTGGAATCAATTAAAAAAGTTCACGATTACCCTACATCAACTACCTTGGTTGACACATTTGCTTTTCCTAGGCCATTGAGGTGGTTTTAGCTCTAGTCTTCGGGCCCTACTGTCCCGCGTTAGAGCTGAGACACTTAAACATATTCCCGGTCAATGCCTGAGAGTTCATCGGTCAGTTGCGACATGATCCGTCTCGTCCAAACTTGAATGCGACGAACCCCTGCAAATTCCCAAGAAGCATAACGCCAAGCTTAAGGCCGATACAACACAATCTGACACTTTAATTCAATTCGACGCCTTATCGTTTCATCGCTTGAGTTCCCAACCCTGGACCATCGAATCAAGCTCAGACGTCTCATCCTTGAAGACTCGTCCAAAGGGTCCACGGATAGAAAAGAAGCCATCTTGGCACCTGCAGGTTGCGGGAATACGTCGCATTCTATACCCTCGTCCTCGGTAGTCAGACCGTCGGTTGCTGAGTTTCCGAGCATGTTGGGGTCACTTTGCCGTTTCGGCTGGGGCCATGGTGAGGTGAATCTGGGGATGAGCTGCAAATCTCAACAAGAAACGATGGCAGATGGATACGGATGAATCGACCTGTCAAGACTCAAGACTCGTTCAAACATTTCTTTCTATATAAACATGGCACAGCCTCCCTCCATCATCAGCTTTCATCCTCACTCACAATCCAATCCAATCAACCAGTCTATTCCTTCCATTCTCCAGTCATTTCCTAAGAGGTAAGCATCACCATCATCTTCTTCTCACGATACCTTCACTTGCTAACATCCCAACTCCAGCTGTGCTCTAGTCGACTTCCATTCTTTCTACTTATTTTATCCTTTAGAGCTGTGCTCAAGTTTACATCCACTCCTTCGATATATACCCATTCGACTGGTTGCCCACTCCTTTTTTTTACTCACCCACAACAACAACAAACACCAACTTCCTTCTCTAATCCGTCAAGATGAGATTCTCTACCTTCCTTATTGCCGCTTCCGCTGCCCTCGTCTCTGCCCGACCTGGCTTTGTTTCTACCTTTGGCAACGAGCGTGCTGCTCTGGCCAACGAGACTGCTCCTACTCCTACCCCTGGTCTGGAGGATGGCCGCGAAGAGCTCACCCCCCCTGCACGTGGAGAAGACCGCGAGGAGGACCGAGAAGACCGAGACCGCGAAGAGGACCGTGCCGATCGAGGCCGCGAAGACCGAGACCGAGATGGCCGCCAGGGACGTGAGCGTGAGCTTGCTTTCGGCCAGGTCGATCTCAACTACCTCCTCCAGGTCAACCAGCTTGACCTAGTCAGACTCCAGACCCTCAGCATCAAGAACAGATTCGACGTCAACATCTTCGCCGACCTCTTCGCCGCCGACCAGTTCAGCATCAAGTCTCTCCTCCAGCTACAGCAGCTATCCACCATGCTCGCCATTGCTGAGACCGGTATCTTTGACCAGTTCGAGCTGTCCAGCCTCAAGCTCGGTGACCTCAACCTTGGCCTTATCGATGGTATTGGCGGTATCGATCTCACTCAGTTCATCGACGCTGCCACAAGACCCAAGATCACTGTCATCGCCAAGCAGGGTAAGTGAACAAACCAATCCGTTGATACAACTCATACTAACAGTCCTTTAGTCAAGGTCAAGAACACTATCATCGTCGCCGGCAAGAACTAGAGCTTCTGGGAAGCAGGTCAATGAGGGAGCGGGTATCCCGGCCCATGAGTTAGACTTCTGGTCAAGTCACTCTTTATGTGGCATAATGTAGTAATGAATACTGGTGGGTTACGGTTGGGATTAGGATTGGGGTAATGGAAGGTATTAGGATATACCGCAATGCCCAAGGTCACTGGTTGACTTGCAAGCAACCAAGGCTGACCTAGGGTATGAACCAAAACATTAGTTATGACGAAATATCAGTTTCTATGTTCTCAAAATTCGATTCCAATCTTGTGTGATAATCCTGAGTCGACAAAGACAGAGTGAGTTCCGAACAGGTTACTAAAATCCTGATTTCTATTGTCTCTTCTATTTGCACATGTATCTATTATTCTACCAACTGCCACTTGGCACCTATTTTGTTTAACATTCCTTAAATCATAGCCTCGACGAATCTCTGTTCAGCTCTTCTGTAGAACTGTGCCGTTCGAGACTGAGTTGACTCTCTTTCTCCGGCTTGGGTTGCATGTCCTCCAGAGGAACCTCGGAGATTGACTCGTTATGCTTCGGGTCAGCTCCGCTGCCGCTCTTGATGTAACCAACTGCGCTACGCATTGGATGTTTGTCCTTGATAAGTCTGGTGAGTGGCCGTAAGGTTGGGATGCTCGCAGCCATGATTACGACGTTTTGTTCAACCCTAAAGTATATCAGCACAATATGTTCATTGTTCGAGATGTCAAACCTACAAACCCCAAATGATTAATGTTACAACGTTGTATACTGTAAGGGGGTTAGATTGGTATCGAAAGAGAAGGCCATGTCACAGCCAAGTAATAGTAGCAGACTTACAAGGATCTATTCGATCATTAAAGGTATACAAGTACGTTGCCTTGATAATGGTGAAAATGGCGGAGAGGAACGTTAGGCCCAGCATGAATGTGATCTCCAATTTCTCTTGTCTCTTCAGTTGTAGATTCCAGAATGCATGAATCGGCACAACAGCGAGGACAAGATCAGTCAAGACTGTGAAACTGCTGACGACATAAGACGAGCGGTTGAAGACGTCTGGACTCCAGCATTCCCCCTTGGCTGACTGGTCCCATAACATCTTGGTAGGTCGGCATTGTGCAAAGATGATGACAATCGATATCACCGCGAGAATAATCTGTATTGCTACGACGGCACGAAGGAATCGGCGGGTCATTGTTTTCGTTTTTCCGACTAGACGTTCGATGAGGATCAAGATGGCAACGTTGGGAAGACTGTAGGCCATGATGTTGAAAGCTAGAACATTTGCGTCAGCGATTATGTCAATAGAGAGCTAATGAGGCCAACTTACGATAGCCAACAACCTGAAGAATCTTGGTCATGACCATCTTCTGTACGCCACCTGGCTCAGCGGCGACAGAAGCTGTGTGTCGGCCCAAACCAAGATCTGAAGAGGCCTGCACCAGAGTCGAGGCAACAATGCTTCCAATCAATGATAAAAGAATCAATAGGTCGTCCCAGCCAGGTCTTCGAAAGATGACTATTGTTGTAAAGAGTTTGGTCAGGACGGTGACGATCGCCATGCCGGTAAAGATCCATGCCACTAGACAGAGCTCAGTCTGTCTCGAATCGGTCGGTACATCGTTGATTTCCATTCTGCGACAGTCAGTGACAAAACAAAGCATATAACTCACATTGCAGAGGCTGTTTATTAACAGTATATAAAACAAAACTCCTGACTTTTGACAATGTGTCGCCTGTTGACATCGTCCACTGAGTCCTCCAGGATCATTAAGTTGGTCAGGCCATGGCCAGAAGATCCTAATCACTTCAGAACCAACAGTACTATTGGAGGAAAGAGTTCCGAAAAGATAAGAAAGAGTTGTTGGTTACAAAACCGGTTCCTTGCAGTTTGCAGACAAAAAGATTGGGTGATATTCTTCGAGGCAATATCAAAGTGGCCCACCGGGAACAATACTTTATGTTGGCACTAAAAACCAACAATATGCATAAATTGTCCACCTGAGGGACTCGGCAAGCTCGGTTATGCGAGTTCCAGGACCCCCTTGAAGAATGGACTTTTCTGTGCCACAGTTGAGTAAGGAACTTGTCGGTCCTTATTTTTGATTCAAGAAAAGAGATTGACTTTATCCCTCTTGCAGCGCAATTTTGGAGTGTTGTTGGGTCTAGGAATCGATAAAGGGGCAAGAACCGAACCACATGAGTTATCTCCTTCCTTCCTTCCTACATACTACTTCCTCCGCTGATTACGTGATGCAGAGCAACTTCCTTAACACAACTCTCCGAAGACACTCCTCCACAACACAAGTACGAACAAACAGAACGATAAACATCTGCGAAATAAACTCAAATACGCACAAGACGACACTCTTCTCCTAATCTAGAGACTTATGCATGGCAATCACGAATATGCAGGGGATGATTGCCCAACATACAATTTACCCGTTCATGCTGATCTTTGCAGGTTCGGGTGGGAACCTGTTGGTTGTGCAAAACACGCATACCAAAAATCTATCCTTGAAGCCAACGGAAACAAGGCCCCTGCAGGATCATGGTGTGATTAAAAGATCCTTGAATCGCCTACCCCCATGAACACTGGGCGAGCAAACCCAACCGACCTTCCCCATCACTTTCAAACTTCCTAGAACCAACAATACTTTGGCATGGCGCCCTCAGAAATTATCAAGCGCATGCAAGATGCTGCTGCGGCATACGATAGGGAAGAGCTAGGTGCTCGAGCAACTCTGCTGAATCTGAACCGCCAGCTCCTTGCAGAACTGGAAACACCAAGCGATTTTGTTCAACGTATCTGGTTCACTACTGTAAGTGCTCTATTAACAATCATGAACAAGTCACCAACGACTAACTTCCAAAAGGCTTCTCTCGGTGGCAGTCTCGAAGTTGCAAATAACACAAAGATCTTTCAACATCTTCAGAAAGCCAAGGATGGACTTACTTCCCAAGCCCTTTCCGAGAAGACCGGTATCGCCGTACCTTTGCTTAATCGTTTCATGAGACACTTTGCCGCTCACAAGGTCGTTCGTTTCTCTAAACCTACTGGTTGGCATGCCACGGATCTTTCCAATACCCTTGCCAAGGAGAACCACCAACACAGCATCTCCTTCTGCCAACGCGCTGCCGCAAAGTCGTTCTGCTTTTTCCCAGACCACTTCAAGCAGGCCAACTACCAGCATCCAGGGTTACCTGATGGTCCATATCAATATGCCCACAACTCGTCTCTCCCTTTCTTCGACTGGCTTGTTGCCAATCCGCCTTATGTTAACTGGTTTGGATCATTCATGTCTGTGTATCGAGCTGGCAACCCAGATTGGTGGGAGTTCTATCCTGTTGAGGAGCGCCTAGCTACTGGTTTCGACAAATCCAAGAGCGACGTGCTCGTGGTTGATGTTGGAGGTGGTCGAGGCCACGATCTACTATCCTTTTCAAACGGGATCAAGTCGCCCGGCCGACTAATCCTACAGGACCTTCCAGAAGTCATCGCAGATGTCACCGAGACAACTGCCTTTGAAAGTCAAGCGTATGACTTCTTCACACCGCAGCCCGTCCATGGAGCGAGATCATACTTCCTCCACTCCATCCTACACGACTGGGGTACCGAGCATGGCGTTGAAATAGTAAAGAGCTTGAAGCCTGCTCTAACACCAGGGTATTCCAAAGTTCTTATCAACGAGATCGTCCTCTCTGAAGAGAATCCTTCTCTACCTGCTACCTCGATGGATATGATGATGCTGGGACATATTGGGGAGGCCTGTGAGCGTACTGAGGAGGACTTTAGAGCTATCGCAGCAGAAGCTGGGTTGGAAGTCATTGGGATATTTTCAAATGCTGCGTCGCCCGAGAGTGTCATTGAGCTCATGTTGCCATCCAAAGAGGATCGAGCTTAGCTTGTGGCCTTTATAGTCCCGTCTCGGTTAGCAACTAACCGAAAATCGACCTCAAAGTCTTAGGATACAACAACCAGAGTCTAGTCCCAATAGCAAAGACCAACTTGCTAATCGCATCACCCATGCTTCAAACTCCCGGCTTCTCTGATCTTCTGAGGCCTGAGTAATCTCTATTGCATAGTCAGCCTCCTACCCGTGCATTCCGGTTAGCGAAAGATAGAGTTTACAACGGTCGAAAAACCCGTCGTGGGACAACTATCCACCAACAAGATAGCAGCACTAGGCTAGGGTATCCCAGGTTGCTTGGTTCTAGAACCTATCAACAGTCTTTTGTTAATATTAATCTTTGGCGGTAGTTACAGTCCGACAAGGGGTCAAATCATCTCGTATCCAGCCACTCTGCTCCTATATATTTGACGACCCCCTTCTACTCAAATCCTACGAAACAAACAACTCATCTTACAAATACAATATGTTGCTGGGAAACCTGCTTGCTTTTGGGTCACTGGCCCACTGCCTGACCGTGCATCAGAAGAAGCCGATCTGGGAAACACTCCCACCAACACCAAACTTGCCAGCCCCTATCAACACCAAAACTACTTTGATTAATGGAGTTCACCTTTGGATGCAAGAATACAACAAGAAGGCCGGTGGAATTCCTATCGTTCTTGACCACGGTGGCCTTGGCTACTCGGCCTATTTTGGGTCTGTCATCTCTCGCCTGATCAACAATGGACACTATGTGATTGCCGTTGATCGCCGAGGTCATGGCCGGTCAACATTCAACAAAGACGACGTTTTCACGTTTGATCAGTTCGCTAAAGACATTGACTATCAACTCAAAGCCGCCGGCGTCAACGAATACAACGTGGTGGGCTGGTCTGATGGCGCTATAACGACACTGTCTGCCCTTCTCAACCCAATCACAGCAGCACCCATCAAAAAGGCATTCATCTTCGGGACTACCGCCAACCCTGAGCAGAGCAACGCAACCTTTTCAGACACGGCTATCTTTTCCGAGTTTGTCTCTCGATGCCGCACAGAATACGCTCAATTACAGCCAAGCGCCAATTTCACATTGTTTGGTAGCAAAGTCGTCACTTTGGAGGCGACACTTCCCCAATTTACCGACGAACAGCTAGGATCTATTGATGGGAAGAAGGTCATTGTCGTTGGCGCTGAGCATGAGGAAGCGGTCAATTTGGATGTGCCTGCGAAGCTACACAGTGCCATCAAGGGCAGCAAGTTGCGGATTCTGACTGGTGTGAGCCATTTTGCGCCGTTGCAGGATCCTGATCAGTATACGGCGGCCATAGAGGAATTCATTTATGCCTAAGCTTTAAGCGACTGAGTTCTTGGTTATTCTAAGCCGACCTACATAGGTTTCAAGAATCAGATATTAGAAAGAATAAACATGCGACTGGTACTTCATATTCAACCTATACAATATTACTCGCAACATCTTGTCAACTGTGACCACAAGAAACACATATCCCAAGCTATCCTTTCCGTGCTATGTATATGCTCCTAGGGATAAGGTTTCCATCATAAATCATACTTTTGAGCATTATGACTCCAATGCCCTCACGAGACCTGTTTTTCTTGCCCTATCCTAACATAAGGTTCAGATAGGCATAAAATGCATCACTTGCTTCCATCCTCAATAAAGGACATCTTGATTAAAAACTCTAAAGATTACGCACACATCTTGAGATATTACTTTTGCGGAAAAGTGTATTTTTTTATCTTCTTTCTGCAAAATGATTTTTTTTATTTATTATCAGTCTGGTGCCTTAAATTGTGGCTAGCCACATAACCTTAGCCAAGGAAATTACTCACAAATATACTTTCTACCTCATCAGCTCGCCAAATCAATAATATATATAGACCAACTGACTCCCTCTCCTTTTCTTTTCCATCTTCTCTCCAACATCAACAATGAACAACAAGCTTCACGGCCCCGAACAACACAACAGACAATTTGCAGATAGCAAGATGGCATTCGACGGATCAGATCCTTTCACTAAACTACCCCCGGAGATACGTCTATATGTCCTAACCTCTATCGAATGCACATCGACAATATCACGGTTAATCAAAGCGTCGCCAACCATGCTTCAACAATACCTTGCCTTCAAGAAGCATATTATTCGAAAAGTCATTGGCTTTGATCAAGATGAAATGCAAGACGCTATGGCCATTATTTTATTCCCTGGCAAGAGGATACGAACCAAACGTCAAGCGGCGCCCGTACGCGTACTTTTACGCAATTGGTCAAATCGTCAGCTTCCAGATCCTATTGAGAATAAGGACGATCGCCTAATTAGCCGACTGAACAAACTGCACAAACGAATCATGCTTCTTGTCGAGGATTACATTACTAAAGCCACTGCTTTCTTTCTCCCACGGGAATATCTTTGTCTACCACAGGGTCGGCACTCGTCAGAAGGACATTTAATGTTCAAAGGCGTCAAGGTAGCCCCGCGATTCAATTCTACCAACCTCGCAACCTTTGAAAGAAAAAGGTTTGTCAAGGCATTTCTGATGCACGAGCTAGTATGCAAGATGAAAAATATTATTGATCTTCCTGTTGGCTTTCGAAGGCGCAAAGTGAGTAATGGGGATATCGAAACCCTCAACTGCGTCCATGCCTACTATTGTTCTCTCTATGGCGCAATCTTTGCCCAGTGTAGCGATGCACAACTTCCGAGCAATCCAACAGGGGGTTCATTTGAGAGTGAGTTACAATTTCCTGACACTTTCTATTTCGACACAAACTCCCACACGCATAAGGTGGGTTTATTTTCTTTCAACATGTTCGGTGGCGACCCTCCTGACTACAGTGATGGGTTTTCGAGGCTTGGGCTTGATCATCTGGCCGATTTCCTTCGCTATGACATGGCGCAAGCAGATGACAGAGAAGCCCTCAAAGTTCTGATACAAGACTCGACTTTTGACAAACAGATTTATTGCTGGAAAACGCAATTGGCGTCGATTTTCCACCGCACGCGAAGGGCTGAAGACAGTTGCGATTCAGCCATGTACAAACAACTTTCTCTGGACCGCGACAGTGAACTAAGGTACGACATTGGCCGGCAGCGGGCTTGGGCGTTCTTTGATGACAGTCGCCTGTACCCCCAAGACACAATCGAGCGACCAATCTTCCCATCAGACAGTTTCCTTAAGAAAGAGTCTATTGAGAAAACATTTACTGACGACTGGTTCCGTAACCCGGTTAGGGTTAGAGCTTGGCGGCAAGGCAAATTGTCCAGCGAAGAGCGGATTAAGACTCATTTAGCAAAGGCAGGTATCATCTAATAGTACTATTATATTTCTAAGCATGCTATCTATTCCCAAAGAGCGTTATGACCGCTATATATATAGCTCGTGACAGGATCGCATGGAAGCATAGGAATAGGACCCCTCTATATAGAAATAAGCGTCTATATACTGCCAGAGGCAGGAAAGGATGAAGGGTCCTAGAGAAAGTTAAAAATGACAGTATATTGTTATAACCTAACGGATCAGTGTGACAGGTGTGGTTTCTAAGGGATAAACTAGTCCGTACTAGGTTTATATTAGCAGATGCGTAGGGCATTATCACTAAGCAGTTGCGGAGTGTTACGTCTCTTGATAGTAAATAGGGTAGGTTAGGCGTATTTAGGTAAAAAAAGTCTTATTAATAGTATTAAAGAGGTAGGCGCTTTAACTAAAGCTAAATATAGAACTAGAGTGTTTCTTAATGGCCTCAGCTGAGGTAATTTCCCCTGTAGTAAGCTGGATACCGATAAAGTCCTAAGAGCTCGGGTATGGCTATAATGACATGCCGGCTTGCAGCTGCTGGGCCATTTCGTCTGTAAGTTCTTTGAGACAGAATAAAACGATTGAGTCGTCGTGGGAGTATGTGTGTATCTTGCCACTGCTATCGAGAACAGCGCCAATATATTCATTTATACATAGAAGTAATCCGACAGCAAGACAGGTCAGAGCGGGGGATGAGGCTATCTGATAAGCGCCGAGACATAAATCAGGCTCCCATTCTCATGTCTTACTGCAGCTGAGCTGTAATTCGATCATGACCCTGCAGTTGACCAGTTACAGATATCCGAGATGTTGGAGACAGGCGGCCTCTCCCATACGTAGTCCTGCGACTCATTGTGTTGGTGGTAATGACATTGACATGAGACTGCTTGAAGTCGTCCCGGGTGTGGAGAATCCTTGCTCCAAGAGGCAATTTTCTGCGTAAAGCGACCTCCTTTGAGGAAAAGGATCTTGGAGGGTTACCCAAGAGGTTCATGCCCGTGTCGTTGAGCGCCTTCGATAGCGATAACGTAGGACGTTGAGGTGACTAGAGGGCGACAAGGCAGCAATTGTTCGTTGGCAAGGCTTTCCCTTCAAAGGGTTACCGTCCAGCAAGGCGGTACGGTCTTCAGTAGCTGAATACGATAAGAACAATGTCATATCAGCTTCTGGTGTAAGTGGGTCATTTATCGCCGCCCTCGGAATGCTCGTTTTCGGAACTCGGGCAAATGGCCAGGGACTTCATTGATGGTGATTGGGTCCAGCCTTATCATCGTTGGAAACAGGTACGTAAGCGCTGAATCCGACTCAAACCAGTTGTATTGGGGAGCAGAGCGTGATAGATAATTGTCTCCAGAGGCCGTTGATCGTCAGATTATGGCTCCCAAAGACGGGTTCCATTACCTGCGCTAGTGGCGTAGTGCTGATGGGTTGATGTATCGATTGATAGCTAGGTATACTGGCCCATAGCGTTCAAAGTACGTATTGGCTTCGTGCATGTCTGCATGTACCGATACTGTGTGTAGCTCTGAGCATATGACGACTATGTTTGTGTTGGAACCAGCAGGTTCCCGGGGTATCCGTTGTGTTATCCGTCGGCCGTGTACGATCGAGGGAAAACATAACCTCCAAACATTCCGTAAAAGAGTCTATAAAAAACGTTAGCGTTCGACATCGAGACTGGACATGCAGACTGTGAATTATCTTACCGTATTGCCTAATAGCCTTATATGTAGTTGAGTTCGTCTTAGCCTCCTTATATAATGAAGGAGTTGATCGTCGACACTGCGTAGAAGTGCGAACTCTTCGTCGACGTGCCTGACTCAGCAACTAAGGTGTCAAAGGGAGCCGTCCATCGGTAGGCCTCGCGACCTTCGACTAGGTGCGTCCTCGTCAGGGGTTGTGTACGTTTTCCTTCTCAGTGTTTAACGAGTGATCTTTTTCTCGGGTGTAGCATTTTCCTTTGCATAAGTATATTACCCACTTGTGTCCTAGTGGGTTTCAAGAAGAGAGAGTCCAGCGCCAGTAGTCAAAGAGAGGATCATCACAACGTCAGATCCTATAGAAGAGGAAACCAAATATCTGCTGCCAATGTCTAATTGGTAGCGGCGTTACGTGCTAGCCGGGCGTATCGTTCATGTCGGCGTCGCTGGTAAAGATCTTTATATCCCCACGGCCACTTCGTCAGAAGACGGCTGTGTTTCTCTGCTTGCCTATAACAGTTAATATACTAAAGTTAATATCTTAAAGCACTTACTCTATGGGCCAGATGGCCACTTCTTCAGCCATATTGGCTATTTTCCCATGCCTAAGGGCCCGGTCCTCAGGGCTGATGGCCTCTTTAGCCAAAAACCTAGGCACCCACTTGAGGTGTGCCTCCATTTTCTTGATAGGGTCAGGGGCCGTAGGATCCCACTGGCGAACCCTTTTCTTGTATCTAGTTAAGTCAGTATAGGGTAGTTATATTGAGAGAAAAGAATATACCGTCTGGCCAGCGAGTTCTGCCATCGCTGCATCAGCTTATGCTGACGCCGCCCACGTTTAAACTGGGCCCGTTCAGCGGCCCCCATGTTCTCTTGCTTCATGGCGGCATATTGCCACCAGTCAAGTGACCAATTTAGGTCACAGCCCCTGAGAGAGACAACCCTTTTCAGGACCTGTCGTCCAACCGGTCGTCGGACTGGGACAGGGAGAGCTGGTGCCTTATATTCAGGGGGCAAAAGCCCCATGGCTTCGAGGTGCTTGATGTTGACGGGGTCCATGGTAGCAATGGGAGGACTAGTGGACGCGTTAAATTATAATTATCAAATAATTAATTTGATAATATATATATATATATATATTAAAAAAAAATTAAAAAAAAAAGGCTACACGATGGATGGTGCCGGTGATGTTGATGTTGATGATGAAGATGGTAAAGTTGTCTATGTAATTACAGCTTGACCGGGATAAGAGGAAAGCACCCCATTCCTTCCAAGTTCATAATTTGAATATAAACTTCCTTCTCCAATGGTCGACATACACCGAAGAAGTCCCCTTCAGAATACATCGAGCTGAATGAGGATGGAGTAATTGGGAATGCGACCGCGGTACATGATGGTCCTGTATACATCTGTCTCGCCGAGAACTACGATTACTGGTGCGCAGAGCTTGGCGTTGATCGGTCAGAATGGGACTGGTGTCACTGGGGAGAGAACATCACCTTCAGGTGTACAGATAAAACCCTGACCAAATCTGACTTTCGATTGGGAGATATATGGAGAGTCGGCAGAAATATTCGCTTACAAGTCTGTGGATCTCGCATCCCTTGTATGAAGCTATCGTGGAGATGCGGGCAGAAAGACTCGTGGCTCAAAACTCTGTCCAATACTGGCCAGGTGGGTGTCTACTTGAGAGTTCTCAGCAAGGGTCCTGGTAATCGTGCGGTTCGAGAATCATCATCAGGGGATAGTATAGATGCGGCAACCATTACTCGACTGGCCTTCGACTCTGACCTCAAGACTCGCGACACTCTAAACTTATTGGCAAACCATGACGTTCTCCGCCGCTTGAACCGATCGATAATCAAGCGAAAGCTGGCCGGTATTAATGATGACGTGAACAAAGGTAAGAACGCCTGGAAGGGGTGGCGAGAGTTGCGAGTTTCCCGAATTATCGATGAAGGCAACGGCATCAAGTCATTCGATATATGTTCCACGGACGACAAAGACCTAGCTTGGTATTTACCTGGTCAATTCCTTACTGTACGGTTACCAACAGGCGATATCCGCAGCTGGAGTATCTCAGACTGGCCAGGTCGGATCCAGCCTAAGCACTATCGCATTAGCATCAAAGACGCAGGGCGTGCATCCTCGTGGATGTGCAATGAATGTGGAGTGGGAACAAGTCGTTCTGGATTGGTCACAGGCTGTAACCCCACGACAACTGTATTTGTCTGCTGGGATTGGCATCACGCCTATACTTGCCATGATGAAGGCTCATGCCAACCATCCTAATATGAATGTTGTACCAGGTATCTGGATCCATGTCGTCAAAGACGGGAGAGGTCTGCAGTTTCACAGCGAGTTCTGCAAGATTGAGAACAACCCTATCAGGAGGTTTGTTTTCATGACGCAGCCTCGTGACATTGACGTACGAGGAAGGGACTACGATGTCTTGGGAAGGCCAAGCTTGGATTCAATGGCAGAACTACTGGGAGAGACGTACAAGTTCAACCCGTTTGGGACCACTGCAATGGATCTACCATCCAAGTTCTCGGCGGCATATATCTGCGGCCCTAAAGACTTTGAGACGACCATGAAGAGTCTTCTTCTAAGTTGCAACATTCCTCCGCCGTTCATCCATAGTGAGAGCTTTTCAGCCTCTGGCCACACTATAGGAGACGTGGAGAAAGCTACAGTCCGGTTCGCCAAGTCTGGCAAGACGGCTCACTGGAAGAAGGACGAGTCAATGTCACTGCTGGAACTCACAGAGTCTGTTGGTATGGCTCCCGATTACGGCTGCCGCGTAGGTGCTTGTGGAAGCTGCGTCGCAAAAGTAGCTTGCGGCTCAGTTTCGGGAGGACTTCAAATGGATGGATGTATATTGACGTGCTCGGCGGTTCCTACGTCAGAATTTATCGAGGTTGAGCTCTAAGTTTGTTGGCGAAGATTAGGCTGAGATACAATTCGATAGAAAGATCAATTTGCACGACTCTCATTCTACGGCTAAAGGTGTACAAGAAATGCTGCGCAAGAGGGTATCCAGTAAATGCTTCGCTTCAGTCGCATTCCCTATGCTGAACGATGTCCGCTCTAGCCCCTATTCCTCACATGCTGCTTCTTCTTCTGTGTGCAAACATATCAACACCTAGATAGTGATTGTCAGTCAGCATCAAATAATTCTGAGCGAGTTGAACGAGACAGTCTTACACTTTTCTATAAACCCCAAATCGATGAATGTATCTTCCACGGCCAAAGGGTATCTCTTTGTTCATAGTCATCTCCGAACATGACGGTCAAAAGAATCTCGATCGTTATGCTGCTCACCTTCGCAAACTCTGTGACACTTAAAATTAACGAGTTAGTTATAATCGTCTCCATAGCGAGTAGTGATAATAAGACCAGATCTTACCTCAAGATTCGTGTCCATTACTCTCCTAGACGAAAATAGTACCATCGCTACTATGCCTTTCTCAATCACTGCGTTGCTGAGGCTGATGGCGGACCTGACAATGCCAATAATGCTTCAGGTGGAATTAATGATGGCAAAGGATAGAATCATTCCGCCCGGCGACCGTCCGTAAGCATAGACCAGAGGCTAGGAAGTTGAACCTCGGCCATGGCAAGTATCATTGACAAGACGTAAAAGTAGGCGACACATACAATCATGTACGTCACGGAGATGGTGTAAGGCCAGCCTCGAGTCTGGCAAGCAGCGCACAGGTGAATAACCAGGTGCATGTACCAAAGGCCACAGTAGTAGTCCCACCAGCGCATTTGCGTTCCAAGGTAGATAATCTTCTCCTCGATCGTGGCCTCGGAGAACTCGAATTGTTCTACCGTCCGGTGACGGAGACCAGCGCCGGTGCGAATAGATGTATATACAACGTAAACGAGGAATACCAGCGTACCCAATAGGTACGGGACGATGCTTTGGGACATTTTGGGGCGACCGAGGTTCGAATGTTGCTCGTCGTGGGTGATGATGTAAAATATGGACATTTTCAGAGAAGAGATACTCAGTTATGTTGGGGGATGGCAGATTTGAGTTTGTGAAGAAGTTAAATTGAAGCCATAGAAATGGTGATATATTTTGAACTTTCTTGCATTCAGTAGGCAACGCCGAGTATTGGCGAGCCAAAACGATGTGTGCAATATGGCTGCGTTTTGACACTCCCATGACAGTGCCACGGCACTAGAACTTCAACAAATATTGCGATGGCGATCGTTACCATATTAATTATGTGAATGTCTGTGCTTTTGGGGCATCATGGCTAACCTCAAGGCCGACACCAGGTTCATGACTTGAGAGTATCTTGGTGGTGAAACTCTAGATACTGCTCCTTTCTCAACCTAATCTCAACTCGCCGTCACACCGACCGCGCTTTATGCCGCCGGCTCCTCTTTACTGAGTTTCTGGGGATCAAGATAGCAGCTCAATCAAGTTCTCCTCTTACTCAGATCTCATCTGCTCCTTGTATCATGATTAGTTCGGCAAGATCTGACTTCTTGGGAGGATGCATGTTGCTGTTTCTTTTGCTGTTGTTCTTGTTGTTACTGTCGCTGTGGCTCGTGATTATACATCCATGGGGATACAAAAAGAACCAAGAGGGGCTAGAGGACGAAACCGATGGAACTACCTACTTCATTCTGTACATCGAAAGTCCCAGGGGCAGTGCAGGAAACCGCATCTACAGCACATACCAGTAAGAATCAAGTACTGTGAATATCGTACTACCACTTCCAGGGATCGCCGAGAGCAATGAAACAACCTACATTTAAAACGACGCCAAAAGTAAAGCCCAGTACTAAGGGAGGGGGAGAAAGACTGCTGAGCAAGACGAGCCCTAATCAAGTCGACCATGACCTCCCACGCCTTATTAATGGCCTGGTGGGAAAGCATACCAGTGAGTCAACAAACCGGCGAAAAGTCAGGGTACTCAAAATAGATAGGGGAATGGGAATTCAGAGAACAGTCCTAAAATGGAACCCAAAAGAACTGATCGTGGATTGGGATGGTCTGCAGTCTAACGTAGGCTAGATCTCTGATGTCAGCCTTCAGGTTAGCTTTATGGCTGTACAATTCAACTTCAATCGGAGGAATTCACTTAGATAAACCTAGAATATGCTTGGCTCTAACTCGCAGTTTGGGCAATAATATATTTGGGTCAGAACGGGAAGCCAAAAATAAGAGTATGAAACCAATTCGGCGTCGTCTTTGGCATCAAATTGTGACAGACGATCTGTATTATACACTATTATTACAATTCAACATCGGTTACCAATCTGGTCATCAAGCCTTGCATCGCCATTCATTTCTATACCACCGCCTCAACCCAAGCAATTAAAACCCGCTCTGCTCCTTGCGGTTATCCCCATCGCCACTGCCACTGCCACTGCCCTCTCCATCCTTGGCACCTGCAGCAGCTTCTTCGATACCTTTCTCGTCACCTCTGAGCTTAGCAAAGTAAGCCTTGATGTCTTCGGCTCCAATTGCCTGTCCACTCTCGGCAAATTGCTGGAAGAACGGCTTGAGCTGCTCCTTGAGGTGGTTGTAAGCCATCACACCCTCAATAGCTCGCACACGGTCGACGTTGCGAAGAGCGCTTTCACCACGCTCCAGAAGACTACCACTTCCGTGTGAACCACCGCCGTCACCGTCGACTTGAGAGCCTCCATCTGACAGGGGAGGTTCATAGACCTCCTCCTCTTCGAGAAGCTGAGGGTGGGGGTTGAGATGGGGGTAACAGGATGAGCAGCGACAGAAGGCTTCACGGAAGTCTTCTTTGAGGAAGAGAGAAAACTGTCCTTGAGGGGCAGGTGGGAGATTCTTTAGCTTGCAGGGGAGCTTGTCAGTGGGTGTTGTCTCTTCAGCAGGCTTTTCGTCCCCAGATTGAGATTCACTCTTGATGCGCTTGATATCTGTAGGCTCCTCCACGTCGTCATCAGCCTTGCGCTTTCGTGAATCTTGGCCACCCTCAGCTGCAACTGCAGTCTCAGTTGTATGGACGGACTCCTCCTTCGCAGACTCAGGCTCCTTCTTGGGTTCGGAATCCGGTTGGTTGAGGAATACGGCTGGAAGGAAGCCTGAAGTGCCAGCATAGCGCTTGATCCACGGATGCGCCTCGACACACTTGTAGCACAGGAAAGCTTCAAATGCATCTTCTTCGGGGAATCCGGGGGGCATAGGGACATCTTCGTCTTCATCCTCGTCTGCTTCAACCGCATTTTCAGCGGCCTTCTCCTTGTCCTGGCCAGCGGTCTGGGCAGGGTCCTGTTTCTCTTCATTGCCCTCGGCAATTGTTGTCAATTTTCCTTCTTCGTTGTTTTCCGGTGCTGTCTTCTTCGGCTTTTCCATCTTTTCGAACCAGTTAGGTCCCATGCCGACCAGACATCCTGGATGATACCAATCCTCGCCACATCCGCCCGTCTCTACCGTTCCTAGGCCAAGACACTGAAACATTGTGCCCTTTTGTTGGAACGGGTCATAATCGCAATGGCAACCGCAGAATCTGTTGCAGAAGTTGTGGTTGTATTTGTTGTTCACGTCGGGTTCTTCGGAATGCACCCCGCCTCGAGTGTTGGTTGCCTCGTTCAGACGGAGAGTGCATGGGCTTGTCGAGGGAATGCGCTTAGTACCGCAGTCGCATGTAAAGTTGCGCTTCTGGAAGATTTCGACGAGGTTATGTTCGCCATGGCATTGGATAGAACAAGCGTAGCATACACCGGCGGGTGTCCAGTCGTCGCCCTCTTTAGCTGGAGGCGGATTGCAAGTTAAGCATGCAAAAACTGCTTGTCGCAAGGGCCCAAGGATTTTGGTGCATGTGTCGATACTCTAAGATAATTATAAGCGGATTTAAAGGTCGAATGAAAGGGCAAGCATACGTAAGGTAAAGCCTCGCGAGCATCAGCTTCGAGAGCTTCTTGCGATCGAATGAATCTATGAAACAGTCAAATTGGTATTCCATAGATGATTGAATAATGGTCATACTCAGCCGCAGTTTGTGAAGTCTCCGAAGTTTGCGACTTTCCAGAGAAGCTGTCTTTGCGCGCTCGAGATTCTTGTTGAGGCGCATCTTGCGCGGGAGCTTCTGCAGACATGATGGCGATGAAGGTTGAGGTTTTCGGGTGTAAGGAGGTGGTATAAGGAAAGAAAGAAAATGAATTAAAATGAAAATCAAAGGATTGGATGACAGATTTGTCAGAATTGATGGGGAATGGAAATGCAGAGACAAGATGAGGAGAATGGTCAGCTATCGCTACCTTGGATGCAGTGCGACACAACGTTGATAGAGGGACCAGATGCCGCGAAACAATAACGCGGACACTAACCAACCAGTAAATATGGAGACTTGTCGCAAGTATTTAGACAACCACCAGCTAAAGTACTTTACGCGCATGGGGCAGTTGCCAACCAATCTACACGTCGAGTCGCGCCTGCACTTATGAAATTACCCCTTGCCCAGTTACTCCACCTGCTTTTATCGTTTCCCTCCCAACCCAATACAACAAAATCAGCCCCTCAGTCTCGATACTTTAGTACCAAGCTTTAAGCTGTCAACTACGCAAGTGCTCTATCACAGTATCTCCCACCAACGAAATACTTGAAGGGTAAAAAATATGAGGTACGTCCTTTCACTAAACATCCTCTTCTATTATCAGAGCAACAACTAACTGCTTAAAGCTCCCCACTACACCCATCTTCGGCTCGTCCGAATCGCAAGCGGTCACGCACAGGAGGAGATGATGGACCTTCACCAGCAGGCATGGCCTCAAGCCCCATGCCTTCGTCACCCCCTGAGTTCAATATTACGCATGGTGTCGAAGACGACGACGATATTGAGGAAGAGGTCATGATCCAAGATGACATCGACGACATAGACGAAATGGCCGAAGACGAAGTCGATCTGTTCCGCGAGGGCTACGAAAACGATTACCGAGATTTAGAGGACGACCACTATGGTGGTGAAGGCATTGACGACGAGCAATACGAGGATATGCGAATAGACCAGCGACAGCAAGTCGACAAGGTCTTGAATCGACGAGATCGTGCCATCCAGGAAAGAAGGGGAATGCCTCAAGTCTGGGGAGCACTGGACGAAGATGGAGATGATATCGATTTGTCCGCTCAACCCCGCCGCCGCCGCCACAACTATGACGAGAATCCCGATGACATAATGGACACAGACATCATGTCAGAGGAACTATCGCTAGAGGCCCTTGGCGATGTCAAGGCTTCCAGCTTGACAGAATGGGTTTCACTGCCTTCAGTCCAACGAACCATCAGACGCGAGTTCAAGGCTTTCCTCACATCCTATACCGACACATCTGGTTCCTCAGTATACGGCAGCCGAATCCGTACGCTCGGTGAGGTCAACGCTGAGACTCTCGAGGTCTCATATGAGCATCTCTCGGAAAGCAAGGCTATTCTGGCCTACTTTTTGGCCAATGCGCCTGCGGAGATGCTCAAGCTATTTGACGAGGTTGCCATGGACGTTGTCCTTTTGCACTATCCTGATTACGAGCGCATTCACTCCGAGATTCACGTCCGTATCTTCGATCTCCCCGTACACTACACCCTCCGCCAGCTCCGTCAGTCACATCTTAACTGCCTTGTCCGAGTCAGCGGTGTCGTCACCCGACGATCAGGTGTCTTCCCTCAGCTCAAGTATGTCAAGTTTGACTGCACCAAGTGCGGTGTGACGCTAGGTCCTTTCCAGCAAGAGTCCAATGTCGAAGTCAAGATCACTTACTGTCAGAGTTGCCAGTCAAGAGGTCCCTTCACTCTCAACTCGGAAAAGACAGTTTACCGAAACTACCAAAAGCTTTCTCTTCAAGAGTCCCCCGGTACTGTTCCTGCTGGTCGATTGCCGCGATCGCGCGAGGTCATCCTTCTTTGGGATCTCATCGACAAGGCAAAGCCTGGTGAGGAAATTGAAGTGACCGGAATCTATCGCAACAACTACGATGCTCAGCTCAACAATCGTAACGGCTTCCCTGTGTTTGCTACCATTCTCGAAGCCAACAACGTCGTCAAGTCTCACGACCAGCTGGCTGGTTTCCGCATGACAGAAGAGGATGAGCAAAACATTCGTAAATTGTCACGCGACCCCAACATTGTTGACAAGATTATCAACTCGATAGCACCTAGCATCTACGGGCATACCGATATCAAGACTGCTGTGGCCTTGTCGCTCTTTGGCGGTGTTGCAAAGGTCACTAAGGGTGCCCACCACCTCCGAGGTGACATCAACGTGCTTCTTCTAGGTGATCCTGGTACAGCCAAGTCTCAGGTCCTCAAGTACGCAGAGAAGACAGCCCACCGAGCCGTTTTCGCTACTGGCCAGGGTGCTAGTGCAGTTGGTTTGACTGCTAGTGTTCGTCGAGACCCTCTGACTAGCGAATGGACATTGGAAGGTGGTGCTCTTGTGCTGGCAGATCGCGGAACTTGCCTCATTGACGAGTTCGACAAGATGAACGATCAAGATCGAACATCTATTCACGAAGCCATGGAACAACAGACTATTTCCATTTCCAAGGCTGGTATTGTTACTACCCTGCAGGCTCGCTGTGGTGTCATTGCAGCTGCCAACCCTATCGGTGGACGATACAACTCTACAGCTCCCTTCTCTTCCAATGTTGAGTTGACAGAGCCCATCTTGTCGCGTTTCGATATTCTCTGTGTTGTTCGCGACACAGTAGAGCCCGAGGAGGATGAGCGTCTGGCCCGTTTCATTGTGGGATCCCACAGCCGAAGCCATCCCCTAAGCCAAGCAGAGCAGGGCTCCATGGAGGTTGAGCACGATACTCAAGCCGAGACACAAGGGTCAACGCGCAAGCCTGAGGGTGAGATTCCACAAGAGTTGTTGAGGAAGTATATCCTTTATGCTCGTGAGCACTGTTCCCCCAAGCTCTACCACATCGACGAGGACAAGATTGCACGACTCTTTGCCGATATGCGACGCGAGTCCATCGCCACAGGTGCCATTCCTATCACAGTAAGTCATATCACACGCCTCAATAGCAGTACCAATACTAACAAGCTCAGGTGCGACATCTTGAAGCAATCATCCGTATCAGCGAAGCCTTCTGCCGTATGCGTCTATCAGAGTACTGCGCGGCACAGGACATCGATCGTGCCATCGCCGTCACGGTAGACAGCTTTGTGGGCAGCCAGAAGATTAGTTGCAAGAAGGCTCTCGCAAGGGCGTTCGCCAAGTATACACTGGCCAGACCGGGTGGTCAGAAGAAGACTGGCGCCAACAGCCAGGGCAGACGGCAAACTGCTGCCGCAAGCTAAGGAGTTTTACGTAGAAAAGACATGTAATATACGACGGTTTGTTGGGGCGATACCTTTAATAGATATAATGCATCATGAGTTAAATATGAATAGCGTTTACAACCACATGGTTACCCTATAAGGCTTCTATTATCATTAAGTATACTAGCAAGACAACACGCCTAACGATGCAAGGCTCTTGGTGATCTAAGCTGGCTGTGTATTTAAAAGTCAAGTCGAGCATTTGCCATAAGTAAGACTTTATTTACAGATGCCATCCATTCATTCATTGCTTTGTAGTACATATCCATTCATGTCTTGGGTATCGCTAAATCAAAATATTCCTCTTTCTTATCTTAGAAATCTTCTCGCTCATTGCCCTGTCGAGCCTGTACTTGAAGCCGCGCTTGATGGTCGAGGTGGAAGCGCAGGCACGCCATGCCCGGACCCTGAATCTTCTCGCTGCATGGGAATCCCTCCCATCATACCCATACTACCAATCCCCATCCCTGGTAGCGGTAGCTGCGGGGGAGGACCCTGACCATCACTATCCTCTGCCTGGCTGTCGAGCTGCTCTTGTGCCGCCTTAAGGTCAAGTTCATGCAGACGCTCCTTCTCAGCCGGATCAATGATATCATCGTCGTCGCTCCAGTAAGGGTCGTCGTCGTCCAGCTCAGGCATCGCCATGCGCTTCCAGAATCGCAGCTCTTGACGATGCGCCTTCTCGTCGACGAGTTTGTTCCAACGACCCTCGTCCTCATCGTACTTTCGTCGGTACTCGCGCAAGTTCTCGTTGGCTTTCCCAGCGTGGGCCTGCATCTGCCAGATTTGTTCGCGCAGACGGGCGTTCTCGTCGCGCGCGTCGGCGAGTTGCTTGCGGTATGAGCGGTGCCATGAGGCTACGTCGCTGACATGCTTGGTCTTGTACTCGTGGAACTGTCGTAGGAGGTTGGCCATGGCGTTGGCGTATTGAGAGAGAAGTTTGGCGTTGGAATCGCGGCTGAACTTTGCCTTTTCGAGGGATTCGGTAAGGAGGGAGATGAGAGCATCGATGTTTTGTTCTTGACCTGTGTGATATTAGTTGGTGGATTTAATTTGTTAGAAAAAATGACATGACATACTGTTGATGTCTTCTGCGGCGCTTTCGATAACTTGTGTGTTGCTAACACCTTGCGTCTTGGCCTTGTTCCTCACTCTTCCCAGCCCGGTGACGATATCCTCTGTAACTCGACGGTTTTCTGCCAGTTGGCGGCTAAGCTCCTCGACCATGCCGTAGATGTAATTGAGTTCAGCCTGGTGGCCCGCAGGCGTGGGGACAGGCATTCCGGCCGCCATGTTTGTCCCGTTCATACCATTCATCATGGCGATCTGTTGTTGTTGCTGCTGCCACTGATGTTGAGATTGTGGAGAGACGTATTGATTTGGGAGCTGCTGCTGCTGTTGCTGTTGCTGTTGATGGTACGGCGGTTGTGGCAGTTGCTGTTGGGGAAAGTGACGCGCTGAAGAGGTGGGAGACGGGGCTGGAGCGGGAGAAGGAGTGGGTTGTGATTGATCGTAGGAGTTTGGAAAGGTCATGTCTTGTCGACCCTCGAATCTGGGGCTCTGAGCGTTTGGAGGATGGTGTTGGTGTCTTTGATGGAGCTGAGAGCTTAATTTGGTATAGTCTGACATTCAATTCTGCCCCTCAACTTTTTGGAACACATTTCCCAAGCCAGGTCTGTTTGTATCCGGGACGGCGCAAGTTTATCCCGTACCTATATAAGACAAACACCACCAGCTAACAAATCGCTGACTGTCAATAGTACCTACAGTAGTAGAACAATTCATTTGTTTGTTTCAAAATTATTTAATTTCCAGTATAATAGAGTTCAAATGTCTTTACCCATCCGGAAGTATATACATTTCTGAGTACCCATACATGGCATAATACAGGACACCCAAACCCGGGCATTCCTCCAATCCAATGGCCCTACAGTCTGCTCTTGTACTACCAAAAGCTGTTTAGCAGACTCGAAATATTGGTCGGGTAAACATCACTCTCACATGTAATTCACACAACATCGGCCCGAAATTCCAATAATCTGACTCCATAGCCTCCTACACTTTGTTGCTTACTAAATATCCCCTATCTGGTTCCTTGCGCTGGCAGTCAATCCTCATGTAAGCCGTCGAGTCCAGAATCTTGTACGTAGATCAAAATACACAGTATAAGAGAGATACATCAAAGATGTCTCTTTCATTCTCTATATTTGAGGGTTTGGCGGGCTGTGGCACCCATCGGCTACCTGAACTATTACAAATACTCGATTTCTTAATGGATCATGCAATCAATTTTTCTGCTGGGCATTGTTGCTCTTGCATATGGTCGAAAGACTGTACCAGGTCTAGAAATGTATGGAAACTTACGACTCGGTTGAAGGAAGATATGAACAATAGGAGAAACAAGGTTATACTGCCGATTTTGGATATATTAAAGGTATAGTTACAAAAGAGTGATCTATTCCAATGCCTGCGTACACTGACAGAGAAACAGAATGCTACAAGTTCTGAGATCCCAAAGCCCCTTGCTACTTCATGGAAGGAGACGATCCAAAAGCAACTACAACTTGATTTAGAAATGTGGGAGTATCATCAGCATGATCTTGCATTAGTGATTGTCGAGTTTGGAGTTGGTCTCTTTCTCCGCGGAGTTGACAGATTTACAAGACGGCTACCATTATTGACTCAATTGACGGATGTTTTGTTGGATCAAGATTGTACAGGGGGGCAGGGGAGTACAGGAAGGCAAATGTCTTGACCTGATATGGCGTGTGATTGATAGTTCCTTTGAGTATTCTTAGTGTTAGTGCAGGTTAGGTACTCTAGGTATGTGACTTCTCTCCTGATGTAAAGTGTCAAATGCCCGGGGCCGTATCCCCGACTCCGCGTAAAGAGCGAGCGGGGAATTATCATGCCGAGATTCCCAATCACGACAGCCCGACTACTCGGGAACTTGGTAGTATTACGTTGGAGTGACATGTCAGGAGCTTTTATTGACAATTTGATGCTTTTTTTTATGGATCGTTGACCTGGTCAAAGTAATCACCCCACGGATTGTGCACGGAGGATGTACGTTATCAATCTCGGGCTTTAGCTTATCAGATGGAGAAAGCCGCCGGGATACCAAGGCCGATGTCGCCGGGCATAGTCCGTACCCGAATTCCTTTGGCTTGAGCAGCCGTTATTAACTATCGCTGTCATTTTATTTGGCCAGTCAGCGATCGATCAGCGCTGTTAGACGACAGTAGTTAACGGAGTTGAATACCGATGGTCCGCCTGAAGTGTCTAAGTGTAAATGAATGACGAAGGTGATTCGCCTCGGCATGTCATGGCCCGATTAGTAATGCATGCATCTTATCAGATGGAGACTAGTTTTTGGTCCCCTAGTCCAAGCTGTGTTTCTCCTCATCGACAGAGACAATCCAGACTTTTCCATCATTGAACAAAGGGATGATTGACTAATAGTTAAAGGCATTAAATAAATAAAAAAGTAGTGAAAGTTACGGGGAATTAATAGTAGACAATACATCAGTTACTGAGGTATACATCATTCAATGATATCGACAAGTGGGGCAAATCTGTGTCTTTCTTCTCCGAGGAGTACCGAGCTAATAAAAACGTAATGGCCGAGCAATCAAAGCTTACTGATTGGCCTGTGTCAGACCCACACCACCGTGAGCATGGCCCGAAATCGCCATTCTCCTCAAGTCAAAGTCCCGCCCGCAAAAACGAAAGTAACATCTTTTTTCAGATTCAATTCCATTTCCTCCAACTCCGTCATCGCTTTTCGCCTCCCAGCAACTCAACTCTGATCTCGCATCATCATCACCTACAACCAACACAGAAAACACAATAGTTACATTACACCGAACTTCGACATATCAACCACCACAACTCACATATTCACATATTCACAATGTTCGCTCGAGGAATCCGTGCCGTCTCCCGAAGAGCTGCCATCGCTGCTCCTCTTGCTCGCCCTACCATTCTCCCTGCTACCCGACAGATCGCCCCCGCCGTTGCCGTCAACTCCTCGCGCTCTTACCACGAGAAGGTCCTCGACCACTACTCGCGACCCCGAAATGTTGGCTCCATGAACAAGAAGGATGCTGATGTCGGTACCGGTCTTGTCGGTGCTCCCGCCTGTGGCGATGTCATGAAGCTTCAGATTCGCGTCGACCCTGAAACCCAAAAGATCTCCGAGGTCAAGTTCAAGACATTCGGATGTGGTTCCGCCATTGCTTCCAGCAGTTATCTTACCGAGCTTGTCCGTGGCATGAGCCTCGATGATGCCGGCAAGGTCAAGAACACCGAGATTGCCAAGGAGCTCTGCTTGCCTCCCGTTAAGCGTACGTTATCACATCATGCAGCATATTACATTGACACTCAAACTGACTTCAATATAGTTCACTGCTCCATGTTGGCTGAGGATGCCATCAAGTCAGCCATCTCCGACTACTACACCAAGAACCCCAACGCCAAGGTCAGCAACCTCAGCGGTACTGGCATGAAGCTCCCCGAGGCCGATGCTCCCGCTGCCGCCACTGCTTAAATGTCAAGTTTGCGTCATAAAATCTTACCACACATAAAATAAAACCAACAAAAATCACTCATGGCCATTACGCCATGTCACAAACGATTGGGAAATTAGGAAAATGATACCCTCTTTGAGGCAGGATGGAAGAAGAAGAAGCATCTCGAAATTATCAACGGGATGGCATCTTTGGAGGTGAGACTGTCTAATGAATGGAACGCTACCGTCTATTCACTCCTTTTCCTCATCCTCGACATTCAACGGGAACAATTCTTTAGGAGTATGGGGTTCTATTTTGCTTTTCTTTTCTGCCTGAACCGTAGGGGTTTTTGATTGGGCTTACTGGGGATGGCAAGGCCTGTGTAGAATGAGATGAACTGTAACAATTAGCTACAAAGCATGAATGCCAAACGTTTGAAGCATATTCTCATGATCGTTTGGTACTGATTTTGGATTCATCGGATAGGAATGCCAATCCCGTACGTTGTCTTGTGCCATTCTACCGAGGAATCCCAAATTTGCATGATATTGATATGGCAGTCTCACATCACAATTGCATGCATAAGCCACAGACAGTCTCACTGTCAGAGACGGCATAATGAGTCCGGCGGAATATTGAAGCCGTCACATGTCAGCTTTAACCATAATTAATCGGCGTCTTTCAATTCCTTCCAACGTACAGTTCTCACTAATTCGAGATGCTCATTCAACAAGATACTGCATGCGCTCTTGGCAGTGGAAATTATATTCTGGGCAGAGACGATCATGTCTCAACGACGAATGTGTAATTACCAACATAAATATTAAAGATGCAAGGGTATTCAGTAGTCAATCGATTATATGCACATCACTTACACGGAAAACGATCTAGCCGCGACTCATGCAAGGTCCAGATCTGTTTCAATCCGAGATAGCGCGTCAGCATCAGGCCATTTTCCACCAAAATCGAAAGATAAAAAGGAAAAAAGAGCCTCCACCACGTTGCATTTCGCGGGGTAGTTGGCTACTCGTTAATTGAAATGGAATCGGTTCCAACCGTTCGGTTCAAGGGAATGGGCATTTGTGGGGTTTGAGTGATGATCATAACAGCGCCATGGCTTGTGGTCGCCTCCAAGCTTGTAGCATGCTATTTATCAGTGAACTGCGTATTCTATTATGCTCTATTAATTCTCAAACACTGGGTCAACTTGCTCCCCGTAGCATCATGTCTATATAACAATCCGTGTAAACCTCTAAGCAACGGGTATATGAATGCCATGGAATCCCTGTCCAATGGCGAAATCAGCTTCTGCCCTTCCCATTTCTTCCATCGTCTTGCCGTCCAAGCACACGATATACGCTGTTTCGGCGCCTCCATCAGCGATCAAACTAAAAATCACTCCATCATCCTCGTCCTCTGCTCCCGGTCTGGGAACAAAGACTGGCTCTCCAGGCGTGTGGCCTCGGGGTCCCGACCATAGCAGCGCATCGCCTGTCTTCAGATCTGTTTTGACTAGCGAATCCACTATCGTTGACATACCACGCAATGCAGCGCTGTAGACATAACGGTAGGGTTTGCCAACGCGCATGGGGTGTATGGAAGGAAGCTCGCCTGTATGTGGGCTGAGAATGGCGAGGGTTTGTTCTCCTTTGGATGCAAAAGACATATCAGGCGTAGGAACTAGAGGCAAGGTGAAAGAATATCTTGTAAGTGTTGGTGCGCAGTTCTTGTAGCGCTCATTCTCGAACCAGTATTTCTTAGCAGCGTCATTGCGGTCCATGATAACATCGTAGTAGAAACCCTTGATGATATCCATGTTGTCATACTTGGCAAGATCAACAAAGAGCTTCGTGCGCTCATTACCGCGTTCATCTTTGACCTTTTCTTCGAATGCGTTGATGCTGTGGAAGAAGAACGCGGCTGGTGTTGAAAAAGTTGCCACAAGCCCCTTTCCATATCGCCGGTCAACCACGAGCCACTTGCAATCTCTGTTTTTGTCGAACGGTTTCATTGAATCGATAATGTTACCCTCCCATTGTGTCTTGAGTCCTCTCCATGCAAATTGCGATGCAGGTATGCACAAAATGACATAGTTTTCGCTGAGGAAGAAACTGTGCATATACGCGGGAGGAGCATTGACATCAGAGATTGTGGCAAGAATCTCAGTCTCTCCTGAGGCAGCATCGACTCGAAAGATTCGATAGGTAGGGATACGGCCAAAGGCGAGGTTGAAGTTGAATAGGTCTCCTGAGACGGGATCGCGCTGGGCGTGGGCGCATGAACAGGGGCCGCTAAGAGAAGGGTGAAGATGACCCTGCGTGGTCTCGCCCAGAGGTTCGAGGGTAGATGGGTCGATTCGACGCATTCCAGAATAATCTGTTGCAACGAAAAGATTGTTCACGCGATGTCCAAGAGGGCCAATGACAGCATTTGCTTTCTCGTCCACCTCTTTCTCGTCATCCAGCACACCAGGGATGTTAGCCAAAAGGGCAACATTGTGGTTTCCCAGCTTTGGTTCAAATATAGTCATGACTTTTGCAAAGATTCCAACACAAGGATCGGCCTTTTGTCCAAAAGTCATGCCCGACCGCCATCCTTTCTTCTTGACATCGGCGACCCATTCATCTGACTGCCGTTTTGACGAGTACCACACTTGCGTCTCGCCATCTTGAGAGGGGACAATGTCAAAGCGATGTGTCTGGGCGAACCCATCAAACCAGTGTGTTGTGAAATGTGTTCCGCGAGCTGTGTCTTCTACACGGCTTTGGCCTGGGCCGGTACGGTAGAGTGTACCAGCGGCCCAGGAGGGGATGGAGCCTTTGAGGGTGAGGCGTAGAGGACCTTGATGTTCCTCAAGACGATCAAACTAAACCTGTTAGTTTTTTATCCATTTTTGTAATTAGAATTGACATACGGCAGCTTCATTGGGCCATGATCTCCATGATTCGGCAAGGAAGTTTTTTGTGATGCTTGAGGCGTCTTCTGCTTCGTGCTCTCGAGTGCGGTGGTAAACGCCAGGACCGTTGAGCGCCATCGCAACGGTAGACCTTCAGGTTATGGTATGGCTTGAAGGCAAATTCTTGTGGGAGTTTTGGTTTGCTTGACTTGATGAGGTATGGTTGTTAGGGGACAAATGTAAAAGGGCAAAGACCATCTGTCCGTGACATTCCCATGAGGTAAAGTACAAATGGAGAGCCTGTTCGTGTATTGAAAGGGGCCAGGATTTGTTGGTTTTATGCAAACATAGTGTACTTTATTTGGCAGTTGCTCGGCAGTGTTGGTGGTGAAGCAAACTGATGATGAATTAGTGGTAAAGGATATGGACGGACCAATACTTCACAGTAGCCAGTAACCCAAGAAACAAAAGCGAAATTAGAACCGTTGGAGATTCTGGGGTATCATAGGTTGCTTTCTTTTTCACTATGGATCGTAAACTTATAAATAAATGCAAAAAAGTTGTCGTGATTTATTACTTTTAGTCTTGTCAAAAGTCAATGACGCTACTATAGAAAATGAAACCGGATTCTTACGCTAGAAAGCCCATAATACAACACCAAATAAAGAGAAAGACGCCCCGAAACATCCGCTCACATGGACATTCTGATAATTGGCAAACATGGCCTTTCCCGAAGGCTGAAAAGTTAGTGCTTCAATATTCATGCGCCCTCGCTTCGGATTCGCATACAACCAACTTGACTATGCGCTTGTGCTGATGTAGTGCGATGCTTCCCCTGTATAGTAGCGGCATCGTTCCGCTCCACGTCGCTTCAGTTAGCCTATCACGAGCTGAAAACAACGAGATGAATTGTACGGGCGTACAAAACGGAGTATAGGGGTTTGTTGCTGCCATGGTATGTGTCGAAGTGGCAGTTGGGTGAGTGTTGGTGAACAAGGGACTGGATTATTGCTCGTACTCGCGGTACTGTATAAGCGAGAGCGAAAGGAGCAGATTCCAACACGACAACTCCATTCCCGTTATCTTGCTACGCTAGTAACATCAAAATACTTCCTTTTGTAGCAGGACAGGCGGGTAACTGAAGACTCGAGATTCCGAATTGTCATACTTGGGCTGGGTCTTGGCGTGGCTATGAGAATAGGCTATTAGATTCCATGTTGCAGCTGGCAACCACAATGATGGGCTAGATGGTTCTGATCTAATTGCAGCATCAAGATTTGGGAGAGGAATGGCCATTGTTCTGTCTACACAACCTAGCAAAACACTTAAAGAGGTGCTCTTAAACTTATCGTGAGGCAAATGGTAGGTCAGCAAACTACAGGGACTCCAGGCATCTCATTCGCCAAATTTAGCTCCTCTTAGCGGATGACCCCTGTAGCGGACCTGCTTCTGCAACTTTAATCACACGTGGTTCAACAAACATCATCAACACCAACATCGAATATCACGATTCGCAAAACAACTACCTCAAATAGGAACCTAGTAAAAGGATTCTCATAATGTCTGCACGCGCATCTGCACCAACAATTCCGGCGTTGAAACAAACATTCCTCGCCAACCAAACAACTCTTCTCGCCCAACCTCTTGCTCCATCTCGCTCATGGCAAGCCACCAACGACGCGTCCGATGAGCCTCTCACTGAGCGCGTTGTTCGAGATGTTCTGTTTAACCTGAATCACACTATCCAGCAGCACTGTCGTCGCGTATACGCCCCACAGGCTAGTCGGAATATCGCTGAGCAGATTGACAACGTCTTCGTCCAGGATGCTGAGCGTAAAGTAGGAGGCCCAGCTGATACCGAAGGTGGTATCGGCAGAGGGCTTGACCTCTGTTAGTTTTTTTCTCCTGTAAACTTCGGACCTCGAAATTAACCTTATTCAGCCGATAAGGACGCCATTGAGGCATTGCCGGCTTCTTGGCATATAGAAAAGGATGTCAATGACCATCCCGAGGAAGTCAAGCGGTATGCAGAAGCCGTTGCTCGACTTACTGAACTAAACGACCAGCGCAAGCAATTAAGAGAACAAGTAGCACGCCTGAAGCATCTGAAAACTATCGTCGAGCCACTACAAATGACCGATGACGGTGCTGGTATCCAAGAAAACCTCCTCACTCGAAATGGTCCTGTCGAAAAGGAGCTGGAGAAGATGCGCTTCTTGCTGGCCAGAGTCGGTGGTCGTGTCCATGCGCTTCCAGAACAGGCTTTGAATGACGTCTCCAAAGAGATAAGTCTTTCCGAAACTGGTTCTCAAGGTCGGAAGCGGCGTGTTGACCAGTTTCTTGCGGATAAGGTTTTCCAATGAATACGGCAATAAAGCGATATCTTGCCCCTCGTCGAGGGTATGCTTCGCATACATCAGCATACAGCAGTCCTCCTGATAGGGGGTTATACTCAAACGAATGTCATTCATGACATTGAACACCGAGAACAGCAAATTACCGTCCTCCTGGTGGCATTAGCTCCTGGGTCCGTCGCCAGATTCGCAAAGCCCACGCTGCACGCAAATGATACTGAAATCCATCAACCGAACTTGACACTTTCAGTTCTTGGTTCTTTGATTCTCAATCTGAGGCTGAGTTCGCGCCGCCCGAAGGTATCAGTGTCAGATACCTAGCTACGGGACAGGTCAGCGATGAATCTGGATGTCCGGCTTTTGCTACAACAGGGGCTTCTATCATACCCAATTCTTCGACTTGTGTTTGATACCAAACAATCCACTCAGGCGATGTAAGTCTGTTTCATAGCAAGCACATATACGGACTGAGTGACCTCAGCTCGACCAGATGTCTTGAGGCAACCCTTAATCTCGATATGATAATGCATGCGTTGCCAATAGTTTGCATAGACTGAGGAAACAGACACGCAATGATGTCAAATATAGACACAATAATCACGACATTAATCGAGCTTGTTCTATTATGAGCTACCTTTGTGCAAATCTCGCTTGCAGTAATGACGACGGTCGTTGTTATCTTCAGATAGTGGAACTGTAGAAACCTGAGACAGCTTCTGCCGTTTATTCCAAGCCATTGATATAATCTTTCTCATATTCTAGGCTTGATTGACGTCTAATTGGATGTGATTCCCAAATCATTGGCTCTACCATTCGCTGACGTCAAAACCTGTGCATCTATAAACGGTTTGCCCGCCGCACTCACTTATAATATTTCGTCCGATTTGATCTTGAGTCGCCAATTTTGATACAATATCTTCTGATTAGTCCCAATGAATTGCTCTCTGTACTACCAGTGATTCACAGATAGACCTATGCTTTCATCTGGTACTGAGACTCTGTTCAGCCTTGCTGCATCACTCTTCTTTGTTGGTAGCGAATCACACAAGCTTTTAGACAGAATGTCTTGATCATCCATCAACCACCTCTGGTATTCCCCTTGCCAAGCAATCATATGCTGTTGGTTTGGCTGCACAACCGAAGGTGCACAAGCTTCACAATAGAGCCAACACGAAAGCTGAATTTGTTCACAGCCGTCCAATTAGAGACTTCACAGCTTCGATACACATCTGCGTTTGTATCGGTGGCTTGGTGGCTCGCTATTGTAATGCATCTATATGAATAACTGTCACCAACTCATCACACAATGGCGTTGTCAATCCATCTTCATTAATTGAAATGATGTAGATTGGGAATCTATTCAGCCTGCTCACAGTGAAATCTGATTAGCGAATCTGTCCGTGATGTCAAAATAGACACACGATGACTATGGAGGACTGGTCATAAATAGTAGAGCGTGTGTATCCCATATGGATTGGAATAACAACCAGTCATTCTTATTCATATATCTCTATAACAAACATGACTACTAACACTGCTCAAGCGTCACCTTCTCCCACACGTCTCCAGCGAATATCCCGTATTTTGGGCTTCACCAAAGGTTACAACTTCGTCCTTTGGCTCCTCTTCGGCGGAGCTTTCCTAGCATTTACACTCTCTCGTTTTATATATCTCGACTTTGATGGCCATTTGTGTCCTAGTGAACCACCCACCGGCCGGATATACGGCTCAAGGGGAGCAGTCCCTGGCGAGTGCTACTATTACCGACATGGGATCGGCAAGGCGGGTATCATCATGCACCTAGCTGGAATCCTTCCCGCCGCTGTATTAGTCGTCCTCCAGTTCATCCCTGCTATCCGTCATCAAGCTCTCCTAGTCCATCGGATCAACGGCTATGTAGTTCTTCTTCTCTCGGTTGTCGGCATCATCGGGGTATTTATGATTGCACGGTATGCCTTCGGAGGAACTTTGGAGATGCAGACTGTTACTGGTTTTGCGAGCATCATTTTTGTTGCGTGCATGGTCTTGGCATATATCAACATCAAGAGACTCCAGCTGGAGCAGCACCGCGCATGGATGTTGCGAGGTTGGATAATTGTAAGTGTCTGGGTCAATGTTGCATGCAAAAGGGGCGACCGACTGACACATCCAAAGGCCGGTCACATTATCACCATGAGAGCCATTTCAGCTATAATGGCACAAATCACAAGTCATGCAAACCCTTATTCTACTGTGACGCCTTGCGCTGTCCTTGATTCCATGTTCTACCACAACAAGCCCGCTGTCGAGGCCTTATACCCAGGCTGTGTGGGTTTCTACACGGGCGAAACCCCAGACCAGCGGGTCATAACCGAAGGGATCCCTGGCGAACGACCGGACGCGATCGCTGCAAGACTAAACAGCGCTTTTGGAGCTAGTGCCTGGCTTGCTCTTCTCGTCCATGTTATAGCCGCCGAGATGTATCTGCGACTTACCCCTGCTGAAGCTGAGAGGCTACGCAAGGTTTCCTACAGGAGGCAAATGGAGGCGGGTATGTCTGACCCTGGGAACTCGGGATTAACGGTGCAGAGACTCGGGGATGCTGAGCCTTGGGTGCCTCTTGACGACGGAGAGGTTGTTTGTGATGAGACAACAAGTTCTAGGCATACGAGTGGGAGCCATGAGATATTGCATGATAAGTTCTAGCGATATATGGAGCTCGGCATTGCTATATTGTTTTAGATGTGTAACTGACATGTTATCCCCGGATTTCAACGTTACCCCATAGTCATTTGCGATATATGTACGTGACATTCACTCTATGTAGTGTCTCAAGACTTATCACTTCAGCTCCATATGAACCGCCCGGGTCTCTACTTTGGGACATTCCAAACAGAACCAAGATAAGTTCGTTCTCCCTACTATAGTTTAACAGTTCAGATGGCATGAAGTTTGTTATTTAGTAACATATGGCAATATGGATATCCAGTATAGGGTAGAGCGATCGAGGATGGATGACCACACGCAACACGGAAACACTAACTAGAACCACGTTAGAATGCCTATAAAGAGGCAATTGGATTTAGTTTCAGTTGTTTCATGTTTTGGTGGCATCATTATCTCTCAGAGACTAAGAAACCTCATTCTGTACCCACAGTTGGCGCCGCCACAGTCGAGTATCCGGAAGTCTCGTTCCTGAGCCGCGCCACCAAAACTAAAGAGCGTCAACTGGCGTCATGGGAAGCTCTTAGAACATTGCTAATGGGGCTTCTATGCTTAGCACCTATCTAGAGAGACATAGTTGGTAGGCACTGGCTAACATGTCCGCTATGCCACCGGTTCTAAAACCTGCAGAGCCGCCTGGTCCACTGAACTCTGTTATAAGACCACAGTACCCGTTTTCCGTCACCTCTCACATACCTGCGCCGGGGGGCCTAACTGCAACTAAAACATCGCTTAGACATAAAGGCTAGGACTACGGAACGCTAAGGCAGATAATGTATGAGTGTTCCTGGAACGGGGTTCTGGAGGAGCAGGACTTGAGGTCCAGCTAGGGCTTAGTTACTGGGGTGTAACCATTCGATCAGGCATGATGGCATGATAGCAGCAGAGAAACGACACCGCTAGAACATAATTCTCAGATGTGTCATATTGGCAAAGCTGAAGTTGGTTGCTGCTGTCAAAGCGTAACTCGGATGATTGTACAAATAAGTAGTCGAATATAGAATCCAGACGCCTTAGGCGATGAAAAAAGACGTAGGTTGAGTTTGTGGGGGCACAGGAAATGATCTACAGGGGATCAGATGGAGGTGGGATGTAACGGTGATGTGCTGTATCGTATCTATCTATCCAGGGTGTTGTAGAATGAGATGCATAAGTGAGTGGGTGTGCGTAGACTGAAGGAGTGATGAGTTGGTATGACATTGCAGGCGGTGTCACAAGTCATGATGGACATGGTTTAATTCACAGGGCTATGATGGTACATACAGTACAAGGGTGCAGTTGATGTCCTGTCGTTGAGTGGTGTCGTCAACCTACATTAGATCAGGAGAAATAACCGTATCTTGGCTTAAACCAACACGTTTCTGTTGCAGAGAAAGTGTAAGAAAAGCAAAAAGCCACTCGATAATACTCCATGTACCATGTCACGTCAAAGCTGAAAAAAAGAACAAGCCAAGGCGCGTTCGCGTACCTGAAGAGGGCTGATAGTGCTATGCTTAGGACTACCCGAATAGGCAATCTAAGCGTATCGCGGTAACGGACGGTAGTTGCGTGCCGTGCAGGTTACAGGCGTACGGTTTGAGGTGCTGTATCTGTACGTAGGGATCCATTAGTTTGCATTTGTATATGGGTAGGTTTCATGGCAGTTGGTGGTGGTGGTTGGTGTTGGGGGTTTAGGTGTTGGTGTTGGTGCCGGGGTAGGGAAAAGGACAGGCAGAAGAAAAAGGCCTGCCTGCCTCCCTGGTAGGAAACAAGATGCAATCAATGCACACGCCCCGCCACACCTGAAAGTGTCAGAGTTTCCTGTAGGTCTGCTTTTGGTGGTTTCGATTACTGTGTACGTACATGTATGCACGACGGTTTCGGTCTTTCCGTACTACCTACTGTACTTGATACTCTCAAACTTCAGCGTGGGATAATATCATATCCTCCCCCACAAGCGTATTACGTCAACTGGATCACGGCGGTGAGTGAAACTAGTTATCTCCGTCATGTTGTATTGCATATAAACTCTAATTTCATCAGGCCTTTCAGCGAAGAGGTTGACCAAGACAGAACATCTGTCAAGGATCCGGATGACTTGACACTACCCGACGAGAACTAACCAGTCTGGGCAATTCGCCTATATTACCAACTATTTCATGGCATTTAAGATTATAAAGAGAAAACAAGACCTTGAAATAGTCATCACAGACATGCCTATTCAAGATGAGATGCTCAACCAGGATATGCGAATGCTGTGGAGACTCTGTCATGATGGACGCTGAATGGAGGGGAAACGAAACCCCCGCCTCCAACACTTTCTCTCTCAAACAACTGCCGACATGTTGATAGCTTCCTATTACATCTAAACAGAACCTCAAAAATAACATAATGGCTCCTCTCGGCGTAGCACTGATCGGCGGAGGCCTGTTTGCGAAGCAGGCGCACATGGTGCGCAATCCATCATCTATCCAATTACGTATGCATCAAATGCTAAACAGCTCTGTTTCCCCAGCCTGCCATCGTCAAGACCAACAACCTTGATCTCAAGGCCATCTACTCGCGTTCCCTCAAGTCAGCCCAGGAAACGGCCGCCCTAGACACTCGCGGGACCGTTGCAGGGTCAGGGTCAGGCCCAGAACTTTACTCGGCCGATTCGGGTTCCGGAAAGTCTCTCAACGACCTGTTGGCCCGAGACGATATTGACGCAGTCATCATCGCCCTGCCTATCCCGAGCCAGCCCGAGTACATCCAGGCTGCACTCGCTGCTGGCAAACATGTTCTTGCCGAGAAGCCCATCGCTCCCTCTGTCGCCGACGCTAACAAGCTGATCGAGTACTACCGCAGCCTGCAAGGCAAAGGTACCTTTTCCATCGCAGAGAACTTTAGATACAAGCCCTGCTTCGAGTACGCTGCCAACGAGGCTGCCAAGCTTGGAGCGCTGCAGCACTTTAGCGTGCGCGTTTTATTCTTTATGAGCGAGGACTCCCAGTGGTACGGTACTTCGTGGCGCGCAAAGCCACAGTTTCAGGGTGGTTTCCTGCTCGATGGTGGCGTGCACTTTGTGGCGGCGATGAGGCAGCTGTTCGACGAACCTGCAGCCGACGTGTCAGCTTTCACCTCGCAGGTGCAGCCGCATCTTGCACCCGTCGACACGGTTAATGCGGTAATCCGGCTCAAGAGCGGTGTGAGTGGCACATATCAGCAGTCGTGCGGCACAAAAATGAGCACGTCTGCATTCCAATTTGGTTATGAAAAGGGCTCTGTTGTCGTTGACGGAGACAAGGTCACTGTAACACCGTGGGAAGGTGAGCAGGTTGTCAAGGACTTTGAGAGGACGAGCGGTGTAGACGAGGAAATTGAGGCCTGGGCGAATGCGTTGGTCGATGGAAAGCCAGATAAGAGGCAGAGCGTGGAGGAGGCACTGGCTGATCTTGAACTATTGGAGATGATGTTTGAGAGCGGATCTGATGGTGGTGCAGCCAAGAAGTATCAGCATCAGTTTTAGGCAAGATGCACGTATGACGATCAGGAAAGAATGTGATGGAATATGATACTTGTGTTAGATTGTTGTGAGACACACAGAATATAGTAGAAATAGGATGAACACAACACAAGTCATATATGAATTAATTGTATCCAGAATATAACTAGTATCCAGCAGCATAGACCAGGCTCATGTCAGTGCTTCAGTCAATGGGGTAACTAAACTATAATTTAGGTACTGGACGGCTATGCGGAAATACCTAGCGATCAACCACTATACCCACAAGCGAGGTCACTGTAGTTTTCTTTGATGATCCGCACTTGGGCATGAAGCGCGGCATCTAGACTTAGGGTTATGCTGGTGTCAACACTCACAGCTTGGGCTTGACAACAACCAATTTCTCAAGCTCCACTCGCAGTGTCTGCGCCATACCATCCTTGAGTGGCCGGTTCGTCTCCCTGTCGACATAAACCTGCACAAACTCCCCTACCGCCTTGACCTCATCCACCCCCTTCTCAAAGAGTGCAGTCTCGTATGTGACACTAGATCGACCAAGCTTGTTCACACGCAAGGCAAGCTCAGCAACGGCAGGGTATGCAATGGATGAGAAGAAGTCGGTGTGGGTGTGTACACACATGCCAAACTGAGATGCTGATGGAGGATGGAGACCGCAATTGTCTATGAGGTATGCGTTGATGATGGAGTCGAATCTATAAAGATGCATGCGAATTAATTTTGATTGGGCCGAGAGCTGCAGGCCCTAGTAGATCATCACTTACAAAAAGTTGTAGACTGAATTGTTCATGTGGTCATACATGTCATTATCGTTCCTGTTGGCAGACAAGGGAGTTAGTTGGACTAGTCTGTTGAGATGAATGCACAGATACCCAGCCCTTCTTCCATTCCTCCTTGCCAGTACATGTCGCAGTGCTACTGCCATGCGGTCCGTATTTGGCAAGAATATGGTCCAACGACGAGATGGTCCAGTAACCCGGAGCAAAGGAAGCGACTTGGCATTGTGGGAAGATAACAAAAGAGCCTCAACTCACCATCGCGTGCGATACTCAAGAAAGAAACGATAGTCGTGTCTTTTGCGGGTCTTAAGCTCCGCTGGTGATGACTTGGTACTCATTCCGTCTGTAAATGTGATGTCTGTTTGACGTTCTCGATTGACGATGTTTTATTCAGATGTGGCATGCCCCAGGTCTTGGCTTGGGCAGAGGCGTGAAGTTTATCGGGTCGATCAGTGTGAAACAAGTGACGATCGTAAGCTATTAGATACAAAGACGATGAATCTAGATCCCGGCCCAAGGCTTTAAGATTGTGAGAAATGATAGGCAGTGAATCTAGGAGCCCAACGTAGTTTAGTATAATTGCGTTGGGCAGGATCTTTTGTTCATGGTCGCAGAGAGATTTTGAAGATCTAAATATTAGACAGACGCAAGACAGAAGGGAATGAATGGAGTAAAATGAAGTCTAAAAAGCAATCAATTCACGTTTCACTTGGACGAGTTCTCGACTTCCAAAAAAGGCAAAGCCGAGGTTTAAGTTGATGCCATTCTCGGAAGTGATTTGATTCGCCCGGTGCATCGCGGGGAGGCTTGAAGGCCCGGCGCCGGAGAGGTCTTTAGCGGACGGTTTAGTTGCAAGTCCCGGGGACCAGTAGTTCTAACTTGCAGAGCTCGGATGCCCAAATCGTTTGGAGTATCCGACAACCCGAGCGTTACTTTTATTCCAACAGACAGAAGTAAACGATGGCCAAGAATGAGGGGACCTAAATAGCATCCAGAGGCCAGTGCATACGATAAAGTAGGTTCCAGGTAACGCAACGCCCAGACATTGATACTAGTGGTGGAGAGTTGATGCCATTGGATCTGTGAATCTGTCATAGCGGACAAGTCACGGCTTTACTAGGCCTGCCACTTCTAGGTTCCAGTGCTCTCCCAGGGTCCTGCTTGCCCGCCTACCTGCCTGCCCGATGGTCCACTGGAAGCGCCCAGACCGCCCAAGCCTTGCTTGCCCAAAATAGACAAGGGCCCATTCTTGCCGTATGCCACCGCTCGTTACTGCCGTTGACCTAAATCCAAACCCACAGAAAGTGTGTAACGGACAGGTGCAATATCATCACAATTCAGGTTGACCTATGACCTATTGAGGCAGGAACCAGGCAAGGCAAGGCAGGAAGAATCGAGATAAGACATTCTTTCTCAAGGGAGTCTCGCTTATTTCCGGGTCTACACATCATCGCAAGAGAACCTACCTGCGTCTAAGTTGATCGCAAATCAACGTCGAGTCTTTTTTTATTTTTTGTTTTTTCTTGCCCTGTCTCTTTGCTTCTTGTTTTTGTTGCCTGCCGCCGCAAAAAGCGCCGCATTTCCCGCGAAACTGCAGCTGAGGAATGAGGGCTGCTTCTCTTCGCCTCGGCCCGTACTCGTCCGCTTTACACCTACGTAGATCAAAGCCCTTGCCTAGAGCCTCTTCCCTACCCCCTCGTCACAGACGCCCCTTCGCTATGGCCTCGTCCTCGCCAAAGCTTGAGGAGTCACCCTCGGATGAGCAATTCTTCATGTATTCTTTCCAGGATCTCGATATCCAGGGCGAGAATAGTCTCACACCCAGCCAACCAGCCTCCGATCCACCAACATCCACCACCACCAACAATAACAATAAACAACAAATTCCTAAAAAGACCAAGCAAAAGAAGAAGCAGGATCCGCCCCAGGTCTCGGCTACAGATGAGCCCCTTATTACACCGGTCGGAGACCCCTGGCCCCGACCCTACCACTTTGACGGTGATGGGTTGCGTCGGGTACTGCCATACCACTACACATACAACACCCACTGTAAGGAGAGATGGCGCAACAGACCCCTTCTCGAGATCTACGAATCTGAGTTTAGGGACCGGCCGGTCGAGTACTATCGGCAGTCCATGATACGGGGGAGCATCTTTGTCAACGGTCGTCGGGTCGGACCCGATTATATTCTGCGAAATGGTGACCTCATTTCTCATACCCTGCACCGCCATGAGCCTCCGGTTACCGAGGACCCTGTGCAGATCATTCACGAAGACGAAGACATGATTGTTATTAACAAGCCTGCCGGTGTTCCCGTCCACCCCGCTGGCCGATATAACTTCAACTCGGTCGTTGAGATCATGAAGTCAGACCGCGGTCCAGCATTCTTGCCATATCTCTGCAACCGTCTGGACCGCCTCACAAGCGGCATCATGTTTATTGCAAAGAATCCCGTTGCAGCTGAGGCTTTGGGCATCAAGATCAAAGATCGCACAGTGAGAAAGGAATACATTGCCCGGGTGATGGGTGAGTTTCCTGATGGCGAGGTCGTCTGCGATCAACCCATCTTACAAATATCTCCCAAGCTTGGACTCAATCGAGTACGCGCCAACGGCAAGACTGCGCGGACTGTATTCAAGAAACTGGCATATTACCCAGAAGACGAAAATGAAGATGTAGACGAGCGGCCCAAGACACCTGAGCAGCTCCAAGACGAAACGCATCGTCCTTGGGTGAACAAGAAGGGATATTCTATTGTCCGCTGCCTTCCCGTTACGGGGCGCACTCATCAGCTGCGTGTTCACCTTCAGCATCTTGGTCATCCTATCCAAAATGACCCTATTTATGCCAACCGACGAGTGTGGGGCATGGATCTCGGACAAAACGACGGTGATGCCACTCAAAACACAGACGAGGACATCGTCAGTCGTCTGTCTCGCATGGGCAAAGACGAAGTGGCCGAAGCTGTTGCTTACTATGACAACATGGTGGATAAATATGAAGAAAAGAGGGCCGAGAAGTTGACCGGTGAGCTTTGCGAGATATGCCAGACACCTTTGTACTCCGACCCTGGCAGTCATGAGCTGTCCTTGTGGCTCCACAGTCTCCGGTATGAGGACGCAGGAGGTAGCTGGTCTTATGTCAGCCCTCTACCCCGATGGGCCATGCCACCAGAGGGCATGAGTGGCCCAACATCGGTTGGTGGTATGGAGGAGTTGGTGGAGGCCGTTAAAGAAGAGAACCCCGAGATATCATGAGAATTGTTATGTCGTACAACAAGCACCACCATGCTGCCACAGTTACCTACATACTGCTGCTGTCGTGGACAACGCCACCAAATAGAGTGGGCGCCAATTCGTAGATTCAGATACAGACACAGACATACACAGCTGAGCTTGCTCGGCGCAATGTATCTCGGATAAGAGACGTTGTGCCGCCGTACCTATCATATCGTAGACAGCGAATGAATCTGAACCAGGGTCCGGTATCCGGGACATGCTGTGGATCTACTATGCATGACCAGGGTCACCACTGATCCCCGTCAGTAATATAGGCATGCTATTATTATTTGGTGTGCCTGCAATGCACATGAACTTCCTAGACCATACAGGAGGTAGAGGCAAGATAGGGCTAAGTCTCAAGGTTTCGAGCAACCACTTCATCAACCCAAGGGTCCCGGACATTGTGATCCTCAAAAGAAAATCGGCCATCTAGATATCCGAGTTTACTTGTGGAGCTCGAGGTTCCCTTCACCCGGGCGCATGGTGTTGTCTTTGAGACGAAGCAAAAGTCTCGAACAACTCAGCAGAACCTATCCAGGCAATGGATGCCCAGTCGCCAGGGGCTCCGTCCACACGAGAAGTCTTATTGAGGAAAGAATGGAGACCAGTGGCAGGGAAACCTGACCTGTTCACCTCGGGCTCCCTATGCCCCAGCCGGAAGAGACGCCTAGAGTACCTAAAGTCAATAGTCTTGGCAGTCTGGCTGGATCCAAAACGGTTCTACCATGTTTGACGGACCAATATGGGGCTTTCATTCTACAAGCACAAGCTCCCAACGCATTCCGCATTGAATTCAATATCAGAAGAATTAGGTCCCAGAGAAATGGATCCTCTCTTCGAGCCACCATGCTTTTGCCAAGACTTCTGTCGCTCGATAATCACAGACCGGGCTCGAGGCCTCGATGCGCTTTCTGAACACGAGACTTTGAGGATTACTTATTATGATAAGCCTGGCAGTAAGACGGGGACATACTCTATAGCGGGATCACTCGCGGCTCAAGGCTAGACGCCTAAGCTGATACCCTACAGACGGACAAACAGTTCTGAGGGGCTCTTGTTTTCTACTCCAATTTTCGGACGCAAATGGGTAGGTCATGGGTTTACTGCAGATCACTGCAGGGATCCTGGGTCGAACATTAATTACTTGAATCAATACCGCCATACCGCGCGAAGCCTCACTGGACACATTTGATATTCCAATCTGGAGGACGAGGGAAAGACCCCGGCAGGATTCGATAGGGTTTATTGTTTTATCCACTGACTAAAACAAAAGAGATGGCCGAAGCACTCGGATCACATCACGTCAAGCTCCACGAAGCATGGGCTTAATCAACATCGGTTAGGAGAGGGGGCCCTCTAACAGAGCCAAGCAGGAATTGTGGCTTGCACGAGACGGATTACTGCATGCAAGCAAGCCATGATCGAGCTGTGGGTGGCCCCTGGAACTGACTGTTTCTCTTTCCATTTCCTGGGGTAAGGGAGATGATTACAGTTCATGGCTTGGGAAATGCTTGCTTTTTTCACTCTTCTGTTCTCCACAGGTTCTCAACCCTTGCCCTCGAGTTCAGTTTGGTCAACGGTAGTACCACGGTCCCGGGTCCCAAGTTGATTTATGGCAATAACTGCGAGAAGCTTGGGCTTGGCGTCAGAAATCTTGCAACGAATCTCGAGATCGAGTCTTTTCGAACAATACGACGCTGAGCAAGGTTCTTGCGAGGTTGGGGCTGACGGGAGATGAACTACTCTAGCCTGGCAGGCCTGCTGTTCAGCAAGGAACACTTGGGCAGAACGTCATTGATGCTACCCAACGTCGGAGCGACAATCGAAGATTTCAGCTGATGTGTGCAGCAAAATCGGTCCAGCATTCAGGTGCAGAGGTAGCAGTCAGTCGCCGCCGTTGCAGAGAGAATAAAAGTGAGTGAAATTTGTGTTGCGATCCTGAACGCCCTCCAACTGTGTAGGCCGAAGTGCCTTGGGGATGACGCCATGAGGGCTGTTCCCTGTGTTGGTTGTGGCAGGGTCTGCCGTGTTTCGGGGACCACGTTTGGCTTGACAGAGAAGATTCTTTTTTCCTTCTGAAAGAGGGAGTTGGTCTGCAAGGCGAAACTCAAAAGGCACAAATCACCTGTCACAGGCGGCTTACCACGGCCTTTGCTTTTTAGTACAGCACCTCCAGTACAGCTCAGTACATCCTTAAGACCGCGCCTGCTGTGCCGCCGCACAGGCGTTGTTAGGTTTACAGTAGTGCTTCAAGCCCGGAAATGCTGTTGCTACTGCAATGTTTTGCTTTTTCCCGGGCGCTGCGAGCTGTGATGGGTACCGGCCGTTTGCTCGGTGGCCACACAGAGTGCATATGGCGACTCCGAGTGGAAGGTTTTGTGTTGAGTACACACAGCATCTCATCTCAATTGAGACATTTTATCCGCTACCGAGGTGCATAATTGTATGTATTCCGAGGTCATCAGAATGTGTGGCTTCACACACATATAGACAGCACCATAGAAAGATCTACGGGTAGTGTTTCTCTTCGAGTGTTGGTGGAGAATGTGTGAGGAGCAACACGCACAGGGAAAGGGGACGTGGGCTCCATAGCCATGTGCGCTGGCATCTGATCTGGGGATTGGTCCTTGACTTGACCGCAAGATGGTCATCACCGTACAGTACACACACACACACACACATACAGAGTACACACACACACAACAATATGGACGGACTCGAAGATCAGACAGTGGACGTGATGATGCCATCTGAGGGCGGTTTAGATCGACGCCGCCGAGTAAAGTAACATCAGAAGCGCGACTCGCCATGCTTTGGCGTGTTTCCGTTCCACTTGACGGCAACGCTCCCACGTTTTGCGATGCTGATACAAGCTACGGGTGCCTCATGGCTCCTCATTTCGTGATCAAGGGTGGTTTGCTTTGGCTTCACAGAAGTAATCCCCCCTGGCTCCACGTGCTCCACCGCTGCGCTACAGACCTTGGATCCGTCGACTTGTGGACTGCTGCACCCGCAAAGCGCGCTAAGTTGGGAGCCGTCAGTGGTCCTCTCACACCCTGACCCCGACCCCGACTGTGGACGGATTTCGGCTAGGGTTTAGAGGACTAAAGTCTATTCTTACAGGGAGCACAGTGGAGACAGTGGAGATGCAGTAGGCATGGGTTGTCGATTCACTGCTGCAGAGCGTTGTTCAATTCTTCCACGCTTCTGGGGGAGCTTCCCTGGGGGCTACAAAGTACATATGCTATGCTGCACATTACGGGTTAATATTGCCTTGCTCTACGTCTGTCCAGGTTCAAATTCAGGGCCCAGGGCGGCATAGGTGGCCATCATAAGTGCACCCTGGTCTTCTGGTTTCGGAGACAGTGCATACACCCTTGTTATTATGGACAAGAGATAGAGTACCACACAACACGAGACAAAACAGAGCAACGACATTCATCAATCAAGGACGGCAGAGCAGAGCAGAACAGAACATGGTGTTTTAGCATGCTGTTGACTGGACCCACCGACACCAGGCCAGTGACATCTGGCTGCGTTGCAAAGTGCCATTAGGAGATTCGAGTTCATCCTAGCAATTGGCTCATCCAAGACCAATGGCAATGATTCCGGCCGGCAGAGCAGAATTGCAATGGCGGCGAACTCTCGACGGCGAATTACAGACAGAGGGCCATGGCTATACTGAACCCTCGATAAATCGGTACCAAAAGGTATGATATCCAGCCAGGCACGGTGACTGTAATTGGCAACGTACCGTCAAGAACGAGGGAGTACCTTGAGTGGGGACCATCTTGCGATACTTGCTTCAACAACCAGAGGTCAGAGTCTCCACATTGTAACGATTCCCAAGCATCCGCGGTCCGGTAGACGGGGTCTCTGCCTGTTGCAGATAAGAGATTGAGCGGTAACGGGTACAGTATATTGGCCTCGAGCTCAGCTCAGCGCAGGAGAAAGGGTCCGAGGGCTTCTTGTGGAGCGTCTATCAATCTTGGAACTACGAGGAAGAGACCCGCTGGATTTATTGCACTATCAGACTGTCTAAATGTTTACGAAGAATGAGGGGGGAAGGAGTTGGATCGAACCAAGGTCTGGTCTTGTCAGGCCAGACCAGACTCAGACTGGACATCTAACGTTTTCTCTGTCGCTGTTTGTTGAGCAGCTAACGTTATGGAACTCCATGAGATACTATGCAACGACATAGACTTGTCCCCCCCCCCCCCCCTGCCATGCATCGTTGAGGTTCCGCCTGTGTTTCTGGAGCCAGACTGTGTTGGTCAAGGCAGCCAGGAAAGTCTCATGAAACAAGGACAAGCCACCCACACACCAAGCAGGAGAGAGAGGGGAGGAGAGGTACACACATGAGGTTCTCAGTACATGCTCCAAGTACTCAATCAACCCAAGCAGGAGCGTGGCGTACCGGACCGCACACCAACGCCAACGCCAACACCAGTGCTGTACTGTCACAGACGAGGACCCACGCTCAGTGCTGGACAGTAGCCTTGCCTTGGGCCCCCCAAAGGGCCATCAGCCCGACCAGCGCTAGCACTAAGAGAGAGGAGAATGGGACTCATGGTGCAGGGGTCGGCATAGAGGGTCTGACTTTAGGTACGTACCGAACAGCCACCCTCCCCTTGCTAGTCGTACACCCTTTGCAGGGCGAAAGAAGGAAAAAAAAAGATGGTTCTCAACGCCAGAGGCGCCAGATGAAAATGGTTATAAACAACACCCCCGGTCCACGTCGATCAACCTCTAGTAGTAACTAGGTCGATCTCTATGCGAACACTTGCGCGACCTTGGACTTAAAGACGACAAGGACTCCACAGATATCAACAGCTATTACCTTCGTCTCATCTTAACTCAATCATCTAAATACTCCCATCAAGGACCCTCTTCATCTTCGGAAGCTCCCTCCTTCTCCTTCACATCTTCCAACATCACTTTGTATACCTTATCCACAGCATACGGGTCTTGGCCTTTATACACACCCACTTCCTCACTCACATCACATCCACCTCTGTACACAAACTCATCTACTTGACATGATCGCATCGCTCTCATCGTCGCCACCCACGTCCATGCCTTACTCAACTTCTCCCGACTCTCACATTCACAACACCGACAACATGGTCCGATCATCTTCAGCAGAGCCCGCAAAGAGCTCCAAGCGAAAGGGTATGTGCTACCAGTCAAGCGGGGACTTGAACCAAACCAGCAACGACCTGCCCCAAGCAGATCAGTGATACTAACATGCAGCCAAAATAGGCACCCGAAGCGTTTCCACACTCACACCATCACAACTTGCGCGCAAGAGAGCCAACGACCGAGAGGCTCAGCGAGCTATCAGAGCGCGAACCAAGGAGCACATTGACCGTCTGGAGCGCGAATTGGAGGAACTCAAGAGCAAGCAGAGCCGTGATCAGACCGTCCAAGAACTTCTTCGACGGAACCAGGCGCTTGAGGAGGAGCTTATGCGACTTAAGGAGAACATGGGCGTCTCAATGACCTCATCACCTTACTCTGCACCTGGTACGACTCTCTCAGTCACGATACCTTGCTCGGTTCCCTCACCAACCTCCAACGGCATACTGACAGCTCCCTCAGTATACGATGATAACCTCAGCTCCGGCAGTGGTGCAGTCCCCAGCCCTCGTGGCTCCCCCTTCCCTTCTGGCGACTACAGTCCCATCCCCGACTACGGACAGCAATATGTTCCCCTCCCTACCAACTGCGAGTCATGGGCCAACACTGTTCCCTGCCCTGTTCCCTCCAACGTCTCAAGCCCCTCATCATCTGCCGACGACTACAGCGCCGGCTACATCCCCACGAGCGTGCCTACCTCGCTGATGCCCTCAAACAACACCAGCTCATCGAGCCTCGGCGCCGTTGGCCACAGCCACAAGGACGTCATCAAGATGGAGTATGAGGATGTTGAATCTCACGGTACGATTCCCCAGCAGCGGTGGTGGCTCCAGCCTAAGCTACGCAATGCTCTATAAGCAGAAAACTAATCACACTCAGTGTCTAGACGCCGGATACCGCCTCAGCAACCCTTCAATGCAGCCCGTTTCCCCCCACACTTACATGGCTCAGCAGCAGCAGTCCGCCTGGAACATGTATCCCGTCTACTACCCCCAGGCTCAGTCCTCGGTCCACTGAAGGACCAAAATCAGCCGGGTGCCTGCTGGCCGGTGCCCGTTCTGACCACCCCGCCGGCCTGCCGCTTCGATGAGCTTTTGGTCGGCTTCCTCCAAGACTGCCGTCGTATGGCCACCACAGAGTCACTCGTCCATACACTGGGCCCGACTCGAATAGACGTGCGGTCTGTATTTCGCAGCCACGACAGTCACGGCCAGCTTGCCTGCTCACCTCATCCGATCACGGATTTGATCCGGAGTCTGATAGATACGGCAGGCATGTCACGGCTTATGGAGCGCCTTGCTATCTTTGCGCCTCTTCAAACAATGATATGTTGGCTTGCACAGCCTACACCAGAGAGACGCGCGCGCCTTTGCGAGGATTACGCACCGCGCGAGTGCCAGCTGACAACTCCCCACCCCCAATGGCTTGACCTAGTCCTTTGGGGCTCTCTGCGCGAAGCTGCTATAAAGCGACAAGATCTCTACGCTACAGACGAGTTTCAGAGGATCTACTTCGACTCGCTACGCCTTGTCGATTGGCCTTACCAACCGCTAGAGAGCCTAGTCACGGATTCCCAGACGGGCCATGTTGGGCTCACAGACGCTCTTACGGCCCATGCCATGAACGGGTCCAGTTGGCGTCTCAATGAGACGTTTACGCAGCGGTACCCTGAGCTTTCTGGCCTAGTGGCCCTAGAGCAGATTCATCCTTGACCTCTCCCCTGACTGCTACCAACCTCCACATACACACACACACTACTATCACCTCCATTTTCACATGATCGAGATTGATCATGACTTGTATCACTCTGATAACGCCAAAAATCCTATGCTGAGGTATGACTCTGTGGGTGAACACAGCACCACATGGGTTGATCCATAAAAAAAAAGAAAAGGCACAAAGCTTACCAACGGAACCCTCCGCCGCGGCAAGTCTCCATCCTGCCTCAGCAATGTCGATCGTATTACAACATACATACTACACACACACATCCTCGTTGCTGGGGAGCTACATCATGATCGCTCCCTCTCACAAAAATTATACAAGGCATGACGCGAAACTTAGAGGAGGAAAGTTACCCCACACATTTCTAACGGCCACTACTGTATTGTAACCTTGGAGGAGTTTTTTTATTCATATTTTTCTTATTTCCTTTCCTGTCTTCTTTTTTCCTGGATGGTTTATTTTTGGGCACACAAACAACTACTACCTACATGATGGACGGAGGCGTGCAATTTGGAAACACATGACATGCATTGGGATACTTGAGCAATTTGGCGATACGGGGTTTTACTATTAGAGGAGTTCGAGCAAGATACTGGGATAGGATGGGATGGGATGGGATGGGATGGAATGGAACATGGTATAACTCAACGTACTGGGCACTCATCGAGATGGGATGACCCATGTCTACTGTTTAACGAATCAAGATACACACATTGGATTCTTCACTCTCTTGACCCCGTACTCCAATTTCTCTTCCCAGTGACGGTATCTACACTATTACCACTAGCTTGGCGGACCAAACATGAAAATCCTCTTTAGTTTCATTTTACCCCATATGCACTTTGTCCTTGGTTGATGACATGCCAAAACCCTGTATTAAGCCCTTGTCTACTGAACAATGGTATAGTAATAATATTCATGACGAGGCCAGGGTGTGTGCAATGTAACATGAATGGATAATACAGGAGGAGGAGGAGGAGGGGGGCCTTGACACGTTGTTGTTGTTTTCTACCTCATCTTCCTTCTTGTTGGTTTGCTGGTGACCGAAAGAGTACTACCGTACTATACGTACAGCAAGAATTAATTCCCACGGGTTGCAAGAAAACTGCCTTGTTACTAAAAGCGTATGTATCTACGTATCTATCCATCTCCACCGCCATGTTTTCCCGTCACGCACATGGCTCAAGGACTTTCTGGAGGGAGTGCCAAGATGGAGAAAGCATCAGCTCTTGGAGAAATGCCAGGCTAGGCTGCCCAGCTACCCCTACTTTTGGCGGTTGCATGGGGGTTGCTAGACATGGCCATCAACTAGGCCATTAAGGGTATAAGCGCTGGACCGAGATCTATCCTCTTCCCTTTTAAGCAATGAATTCCTTAGGATATCCACTTTTTCTCCCCTTCTTCACCACCTTGGCTTCATTCCCCCCGGCCGCAGTCTTAGTCGCATGCACAGGTAGAGGTTGTAGAGGCAGAGATAACTGGCATAAGCGCAGTCTATCTTTGCTTTCTGACGTTGAAGGTTTTGAACAAATGAGGACAGAAACCTGATACTGTACTGTAATGCACAGCACGGTACGTACGGTATGGTATGGTATAGTCGGCACAACAGTTGTGTCGATATCATACAGCGTCGTGTACAGAGTAGAGTCTCCATGGTGGCATTGAGCATGTCATCGCTCGGCCCTCCTGCGTGTCTTGTCTATCTTGAGAGCTACTGTACTGGAGACGGTAGAGAAAGAAGGACAGACACAAAGAACATTGAACCGCAAGAATACAATGTATTGTGACATTGAATACTTTGGTCTTTTGCTTTTTTGCCTCCCGTCCATGAAAAGATTCTCATTGCTCGAATCCGTATGCATCAGATCTTTAGAACCGTGGCGAAAGCACGTGGCCGTTGCTGCTTCCCCTCCCTCTTCTACAATGACAGCTTGACACAATCTCATACGACCGTGATGCGAATTCCGAACATGGACTTTTGAGTTCTTGGATTCCGAGGTAGACGTAAAGTCTAATGAAACAGTGTGCTGGTGGTGGTGGTAGCGGTGGTAGCCTCCACCCAATACCATGCCATGTCATAGCATGCAATGCCGTCCCTCCCCCCATATGCCGTGCTTCGTGTTGTCTGCAAGAGCCGAGTGGCGTTCTTACGGCCTGGAGCACCCAAAACACTGTTTTGCACCTAATTTTGTCTCAGTCGCCCAATACGTCATCCCCCTTTCTGGCCGGAACCTAAGTGTGCTGCGCTTGTCTTCCGGATACGTTCCGTAGGCATTTCTTCTTGACGATTCCGTACCAGTCGTTACCGTTTGTTGTTCCGGACGTTTTGCAATAAGGGGCTTGGGTCTCACTCGGCCAGCAAAAGCAATCAAAGCCTCAGTGAGGGTGAGAGTGAGCTGGAGATATTTTTGCAACTTTCTCCCAGTGCAACCGGACGAATGGAGGAAATGGTACAGTCGCTGGCCTAATCAGAAATGTTCCCGCGGGAATGGTTGACTTGCGCCCCCCCTCATTTTCAATTGCAAGTCCGCCGGCCAGCCAGCACTGACGTTCCAAGTGAAACTGGTGACAGATGGGATCGGCGGCTGTCGCTTCTTCTTAGACGCTTGCTTCTAGGTTTGAGCCTTTCCTATACAGAGTATGCACATCGTCAACTAAAATTGACGCTGCACTGGACTGCTAGTGGTATGGTAAAATCCCGATAATGCGGTGCAACGGTACTATCCCGAGTACCTGTCCTTGCTCTTCATGCGTTGGTGGCTTGAAACGGGGGGTAATCGTTTTTACTAACTTTTTCCTTTAATAAATTCCAACAAGCATTTGTTGAACAAGGGGGAAAATATATCTGTGAGAAAATTTAATCGTCGCTCAGAATGACCTGTATGCCAACAAAGGTGTCATTGGAAGAAAAAGGCGTTAAAATGTGACACTGTACACCGCAACATTTGACATTGTGTAGTAATCTAATGGCAAATCAGATCAAAGGCTAGAAAACCTAGAAGGAGCCTCGAAAACTACTGAGAGAACCATGATCGAAGCCAACACAATGCGCGAGCCTGCAGGAAGACGGCATTGGTTCGTTTCGTATGGATATAAAACTGCTTCTATTGGGGTAGGGTACCTAGAGTGGAGGGCGATTGCTGCACGGCCGTTCGTTCTTGTACGAGGAGATTGCCATGTGCTGTTGGATCGGCGTGCGTGCGTATGTGTGTGCGCGCGCGCGTGTGTGTGTGGACTTTGTAGATAGGCGGTATCAGCGGGTGAATGGATTCGATGGGAAAACGGCTTGTGAGAGGCTCAAATGTGATCGAACAAGTCAGAGTAGCGGAAATCAAGGGGTACCGCACTGTAGGATCGTAAAGTTTGCGCTAGAAGGATGCTGCAGCTTCTATGCCACCAAAGGTGCTGTCGAAGAATCATCGACAACCAGGGGGGTCCATGGAAGGGTCATGGGGCCTCGTGCAGATGCAGGAGCAGCAAAAAGTGAGACAGCCTACGTCAAAAGAAGGTGGAAAGAAGTCGTGCCGAAGAAAGGTGTCAGCCTGTCGTGTCTCTGTTCCACTGCAGTGGTGTGCTCCCCAGCGTCGATTTCCGTCCTGTTGCCGTTTCTGTCGTGTCGTCGATGCAGCCACACAGACACACATGTCTCAATGAGGACAGGCGGTCGCCATTATTATTTTGGACCGGTCTTGGGAGATGCCACTTTTTTTCTTTTTTCGAAGAGATTGATCATCGTACAGTAATCACAGCCTCAGACTGTTTTTGATCCGTCTGTTGCTAGTGGGGAGGGTGAGACGAATTTGAGTTGATCCAGTTGAGCCGGCAAGATTGAGTTTGCCGCGGTCAGGAACCATGGTCTACTTGGCCGATCAGTTCTGGTAGAGTCGCATTGTCTGCGGGCTTTGCTCCTCTCTTCAATCTCCAATGATGATATTCTTCCCCTAAAACTGGCAACTTGAGACAGACGAACCGACTGCCGATAGGCACTGTTTCCTGATCGTCACCTGGTACTGTGCATGTTTGCACTATCAGATGCAGAGATACGGCGCTGCACATGTGCCAGCACATCATCAAGAGTGCGAATGCTACGAATTCGAGGGAGATGCTCTAGGCATTTCGATATGGCGATCTGCCACGAACCGTTGAAATGATCCTGGATGCAAATTACAGGCCTTCTTGCCACGACCCCTGAGCCATTCAACATGTACCCACTGTCCACACGGCCTGGGTGTGAGGACTCTGTGGAAGGATTCGAGGGCAGGGATTCTGGAGATCATGACGCTAGTAAGGGACCCTAGAATCGCTCACTAATAAGACTAACACCCGGCAAATAACTCATGCACAAATGCTTTAATTGATGTGCCGCGAGTCAACCGATAGACGGTGAATGGTATGAGGGAAGGGAAAAAGCAATAAGCACGTGAAGACGTACCGAGAGCTATGGGCCACTGACCCATTGGTGCTATGATCTTCAATTGGGCTTCAACCCAGGGATAATTTGATAAGCCTGTATTGTGGCTTGTGAAATTGGGGTCTATTGAGAGTGGGCCGCTACCCTGAGAGATGATCCAATGAGCATTAGTCTCATCTATGCAAAAACCACGAGGCAAGCAGGGATACGCTGGACGGGGCCTTGAGGCACTGACTGAAGTGACAAATGCAGCGCAATAATACCTAGACAAAAGCCCCTACATGGCACAGACATTGACAGCCAAAAAAAGGCCGAGCATCACTCAAGAAATGGGGTCGAATGAACCCCTATGCCTATCAAGACCATAGAGATGTCTTGTGGTATGTGATATTGAAAACTCGACGGTATCTCATACGTAAAAGCTTCATAGTTGAGGTGAAGGCAACCCATCGTGTACGTACATTGCTGTGGCTAGGCTACCATGTGGCTATGAGAGTAAGCTTCTTCGAGAATCCGTTGTAGAAGGTGATGAAGTTTGCCTCTGCTGTATCTGGAATTATTGACACACGCCCAGCCTTTTCCCATCGCCCACTCAAGCACGTGGCGCGGTTGAGTCGTTCGAAGGCAAAAAAGGGGGTCCATTCCGAGCACAAGTATCTCAAGTACTCGGTACTCTGGTGCCAAAAATCTTCCGTGCGGCGATTCTCTCTACCTTCTGCGATAGCAATTCTCAAACTAGAAGGGCAAAGTTCGACGTTTGGTGTTTCTCCAGCGGCAAGCCATGTGGACGTGACACGCGTGCACGGCAGGGCTGGTCGGAGGGATAATGCGCTTGCAAATTCATCTTGTTTCCATACGCTAGTTAGACGTTATTGTTCTCCATTCAGTAACCAGTTCACGGGTGAGGCGCACACACACTCGCACACTCACACCTTGGACGTGAGGGACAAGGTATGTGGCTGATGGCGATCCTCGACAGCGACACTAGCTGGTCACTGGGACTGCAGTGCCAGCGGTATAATGTAGCGTCCATTCGTTGTCTCACCTGATAACTTCAAGGCGAGTTTTGGCAAAGACATGCTTCCAAATTGGAATGAGAAACCGAGACATGAATAGCAGACCGTCCTTGTCATTCGTTCGGCCATAAGGAGATGAAGATTTTCATTCGCATTGATGAACGCATTTGGCCAAGGTGCGATATTCTCTGTCCTGTAGGGTTTGCCAAAGGTTCCTTGGAAACGTGATGATAGGCGTGAGCGCCAGCAGTATACCTGGCTTCGTGTTGGAGGGCTTCATTCTGCCAGCTGGAGATTGGACAAGAAACACGAGGTTCGACCAGCATGACTGATAGCCCGTAATGTCTGTCAAGTCTCGAGGCGGTCTGTTGGACTCTCGCAACCAAAATGTCTCAGAAGATCACCACTGCGGCACTGTTTCCCAGAGCGGTAAGAGTGCCACTAGAATGAGCCTACCCGTCTTATGCTTCGCACGTTCAGCTGTGGCTGGAACCTCCCCATCTTCCCACTGTAGCTATAGCTGTACATGTAGCTGTAGGAGTTGTCACAGTCGAGCAGGCTGGTGTAAGCCGCCCATCCTGACGGGTACCTAGTCCTTTCACCATTTCCTTTTCAAGCCGCCGGAACATTTTTATACTGTGGAACATGCCGAACCGAAATCGCCGGATCTCTTCGGAAGGCGGCTTCCGATTTCTTTCCACAATTCCAGGTCCATTTGGTTGCCCTTTGTTCACTGGCGACGCAGATTGAGGTTGCCAATCAATTGAAGGTGGTCGTGGTCTATCACGTCTGTCCATAGCTCCGACCCAAAGCTCCTGGTGTGGAACGGACTTGGTCGCTAGAAGGACCGGACCAGAGGAATTCGATGCTACTGAGAGGCCTTGTGGGACTTTGCGTGGGTCGAAACCACAAGCCAAATCAACAGGTTAGATTCGTGCAAGGGGTCAAGTAACGGGTAGAAAGATGCCGGTGCCAAGTTTTCTAACACCCATTCAACCATTCCATGACTGTTGTGTTCATCACTTTAAATTTGTTCTCATTTTGTTCCTTTGATCTTGAACCTAGCACAAGGCTCTAATCAACTAGCCTTCCGCTTTCACTAGCCGCCGTCGACAAGGCCAAGCTACGTGCTAAGAAACGTGCCAAACGTCGCACTGCGGATGTATGCAAACATACTTTTGGATCAACCAGTGAAGGCCAACCAGCATTCGATCCGCCTGGTGTGTGAAGAAGAACCCATCAGCGATCAAGCAGGTGTTACGGGCCTAGCCATCGCCCGCAACACAGCCTAAAGACCGTTGCCGTCATTTCATTGCAGACCCTTGATCCCTGGGCTTGAAGTTGCCAGCTATGCATGTCACTTTAGACCACATCATGCCTGACCAGGTTTGATTGTTGATGATGGGACCCTGGTGGCGGGCAAGGTTGAATTGAATGAGCTTTGGCCATAACGCAACTGTTGCCAAAAAGCGAGTCAAATTGGCATCTAACAGAAAATCTTTGTTTATTTCCTGACACGCCAGCTACACACACGTGCAACGTCAGTCTGACACGCAAAGGATGGTATTGATAAACTTCCATTCAGAAGAACTGCCATTCGGACAAGCACCGTATGCAGTCATTGGCCCTCTCGGAAAAGGGTTGCTTAACGAACAGTTATCAATGTTCCTGAAACGATGATGCACTGGTGATCTTCGGCAAGAAAACCGCGAGTAAACCGTGCAGTAGGAACGAAAGCCGAAGAGGTGTTGTTAATACGGCCCTGTCTAAACCGCTACTTGGGTGATCTAGGGTATCCAATTTGCCAGTAAAAACGGGTTCAAGGTTTCGAGACCAAATTAGTCGATGCCGCGGGGTGATCTGGCCGCCATCCTAGCTCCACTGTACAGAAAAGAAAGTGTGCCATGGCCATGGCTACCGCCGATCTAGCATGTCGCAGTGCAGTTGAATGATGCACTGCATCGAGAACCCGTAAAGAAGCTAAGTACGTATGGAGACTGCTTGATCGACGCTTTGTGTATCATCAAAGAAGGATGTGATGAAAGAGCAATCGCGATGCTGAGCGATCAAGGTTCGATGCGTGTTTGTGATCGTGAAAAAAGTTTCTCATCTGTTCGTCATGAGCAACGTGCTGTAGGAGGTAGGTACCATACAGTCTGCCAGTACAGTGGACTTGCCACCTCGGAAATCGTCGTGGCCCCCGGATATCTCCCTGGCCGTCTCCGAGGTATCCGGCCCGGGTGCAATCGGCGCCGTCGAGTTTGAAATAATCGGAGACATTTAGAGAGTAACTATTCCCAAAAGCTGTTATTTTCCGCTCTCTTTGCTGAAGTTTGTCGAGACTCAATGTGGACCTTTCGAGACTTAGGCTCATCGGAAGACTTCTTATCCGCTTATGAAGAAGGATCTAGACGTGCTGTGTGGTCCTTGCGGTGGCCGAGATACCACGGCTTTGGGTTGTGTAAGGGACGAGTTGGTTCCCAGGCTGTGCAGTAGAAGGATCGCGCCGCCATGGTTTGTGGTTTGTTTGTTTGTTTGTTGCCAAGTCTCGGCCCGTTTGTCGGTGAAGGTAAGCGTGAAAACATTTTGGACCGGGATTTCTAAGATGAAAGAAAGAAAGTGGTGTTGAGTTTAGCAGAATTCTCAATTCGCCTTCCAAGTCCATTGATAATTGATCTTGAATTCCCATCCTGGATCGGAGGAGGGCGACATTATATCCGGCTTGTTCCCACCTTCCCCCGATCAGTCAATTGCCACGTGATCTGCAATATGTCACGTGATATGTCGAGCTCAACTCTGCTCTGTTCTCCCTCCATTGCCAGTACAGTCGTGTATTATGATGATGCTTGACGATTGAATTACCTGTTATCATAATCCCCCGCTTCCATAATTCTCTTCATCCGAGGTTTCTGAAGCGGAATCTCGTCCCGACGAAGCGACAAAGTTGGGATGAGGCACAAGTAACGAGCCATCATTGGACGAATTCACGGTTCAACGTCGGCTAAGACTGACAAATCCATCATCCAAGATGGCTGGTATGCGGCTTCGTGGGGCTTCACCACCAACTAGAGCGCTCGTCTTCTATCATGAGAACAGCTTATTGTATTGAATGGGCAAATGATGAGCGGAATGAGCTGTTTAATCACCCGAGTGTACCAGTTGTATCAGGCAGAATATGATATCAAGTCGTGCGGGGGTTCTATTTATCCACGCAAGTTCGTTGTCGAGGAGTATATATCTGTGAAGGAGAGGATCTAACCTCCCATGAATTGACAAGTTTTTCTCATTCTTCTTGTACTTTGAGTGAATGATATAATTCCAAAGTGCTTAAAATGGCTGATATCAATGTTGAGGAGATACTCAAGAAGTTGTCTCTAGCGGAGAAGGTCTCTCTTCTTGCAGGTCAGCATCACCAAGATAACCTATGCGACTCTATACTTACAACTTCGCACAGGCATTGACTTCTGGCACACTAAAGCTCTACCTGAGCATGGCGTCCCATCCCTCCGTCTTTCAGATGGTCCCAACGGTGTAAGAGGTACTCGTTTCTTCAACGGTATCCCAGCAGCATGCTTCCCCTGTGGTACCGGTCTTGGTGCCACATTCAACCAAGAACTCCTCGAAGAAGCAGGAAGGAAGATGGGCGAAGAAGCCATCGGAAAAAGTGCCCATGTGATTCTCGGCCCTACAATCAACATGCAACGATCACCCCTTGGGGGACGTGGTTTCGAGTCCATCGGCGAGGACCCCTTTCTTGCTGGCCTTGGTGCTGCTGCCCTTGTTCGCGGAATTCAGAGCACAGGTGTGCAATCAACTATCAAGCACTTCGTATGCAATGACCAAGAACACAAGCGAATGGGTGTTCAGGTCATTATCACAGAGCGTGCCCTCCGTGAGATCTACGCTCTCCCATTCCAGCTTGTCGTGCGCGACTCACAGCCAGGTGCTTTCATGACATCTTACAATGGTGTCAATGGAACGTCCTGCAGTGAGAGTCAGAAGCTTCTCAAGGATATGCTGCGAGGTGAATGGGGATGGGAAGGCCTGATTATGAGTGACTGGTACGGCACCTACAGCGTTACCGATGCCATCAAAGCTGGTCTTGATCTTGAGATGCCCGGCCCTACTCGCTGGCGAGGTGATGTCCTTAACTTTGCTGCTGCATGTGACAAAGTCTGGGGTCATGTGATTGATGAGCGCGCCCGAGAGGTCCTCAAGTTCGTTAAGAAGTGTGCAGCTTCTGGCGTCCCAGAGAACGGCCCCGAAAAGGTACTCAACACTCCTGAGACTGCAGCTCTCCTCCGCAAGATCGGAAACGAGAGTATCGTCCTCCTCAAGAACGAAAAGAGTCTGCTTCCTCTAGCTAAGGACAAGAAGACCTTGGTGATCGGACCCAACGCAAAGGTTGCCACTTATCATGGCGGTGGTTCGGCCTCGCTGGCTGCATACTATGCCGTTACACCATACGATGGCATCGCTGAGAAGCTTGGAAGTCCTCCCGCATACACTATCGGCGCATATACGCACAAGTTGAGCCCCCTTTTGGGTAGTCAGACCACGGATCCTGACGGCAAGGCTGGCATGAGCTGGAAAGTGTATAATAAGCCACCCACCGACTCATCCCGCAAGCCTGTCGACGAGCTCTGGCTAGCCAAGACCGAGATGCATCTTGTTGACTACTACAACTCCGAGCTGGAGGACCTTTGGTACGCCGACCTTGAGGGTGTTCTTGAGGTCGAAGAAGACTCCACTTATGAGTTTGGTGTTATTGTTTGTGGTACTGCCAACCTTTATGTTAATGACGAGCTCGTCGTCGACAACAGCACCAAGCAGGTCGCTGGTGACGCCTTCTTCGGCACAGCAACGCACGAGGAACTTGGCCGCAAGGATCTTAAGAAGGGAGAGAAGTACAACATCAGAATCGAGTTTGCTTCCGCTCCAAGCTTCACACTTAAACTAGACAACCCTATCGTGGGCCACGGATCCCTCCGTGTGGGTGCTTCCAAGGTCATAGATGCCAAGCAAGAGATTGAACGATCTGTCGCCCTCGCCAAGGAGCACGACCAGGTAATCATCTGCGCTGGCCTTAACTCTGATTGGGAGACCGAGGGTTCGGACCGAGAGAGCATGAAGCTGCCCGGGGCACTCGACGATCTGATCTCAGCTGTTACAGCGGCAAACCCCCAGACGGCCGTTATAATGCAGACTGGTACACCCGAGGAGATGCCCTGGCTTGATGAGGTGCCAGCTGTAATCCAAGCTTGGTACGGCGGTAATGAGACGGGTAACTGTATCGCCGATGTCCTCTTTGGTGATGCTAACCCATCTGGAAAACTGTCCCTCAGCTTCCCCAAGCGTTTGACCGACGTTCCAGCATTCCTCAATTTCCGCACCGAAGCCGGCCGAACTCTGTACGGCGAGGACGTGTACATGGGATACCGATACTACGAGTTTGCCAACCGAGATGTGAACTTCCCATTTGGCCATGGTCTATCTTACACCACCTTCGCCTTCTCAGACCTCAAGGTGTCGTCGAAGGACGGCGAGCTCACCACAAATGTCACCGTCCGCAATACAGGTTCTGTTCGCGGCGCAGAGGTTGCCCAGCTTTACGTTCGTCCACTGCAAAATGCCAAGGTCAACCGTCCAGTGAAGGAACTCAAGGGGTTTGCCAAGGTTGAGCTTGATGCGGGCGAGTCCAAGACCGTCACTATCTCAGAGCTTGAAAAATATGCTGCTTCTTACTTTGACGAAGAGCAGGATAAGTGGTGTGTAGAAGCTGGGGAGTACGAAGTTATTGTGAGCGATAGTAGTGCCGTTGGCGATAAGGCACTCAGGGGCTCTTTTAAGATTGGGGAAACTTATTGGTGGTCTGGTATTTAATGATTGAACAATATCGATAGATGTAGATAGCTATGCAATGCTATATAAGTCGAAAAGAGCGATGAAATGTATCACAATCCTTCATCTGAATTTTTCGTGGCCCTTTTAACCACCGTGGTAGATAGATAATGGTGTCTACTAACTTGCATCCTCGGCAATACTATGCCATTTGTTGAACACATTCTGGGGGTCATACTTCTTCTTCAACTCCCTCAGACGTGGCAAGTTGGCTCCCCAAGCATCGTTGGGTGATATGCCCCCTGCTTCGACGTTGATATACACACCAACAGGCCCCTTGCTCCAATGGCCACCAGAATCTGCCTGATACCCATTCGTCTCCCGGACCTTTCTGCAAATGCTCCGATTAAATTCGCGTACTTCGCCATCATGATCTGGATCCTCCCAGCCAAATAACGTTAGGACATCGTAGTAGTCTCCTCGGTTGGCGTAAGCAGTTGCGTCCTGCGCAATTTCGCGAATCTTATCTGTCGGGAAGAATTCGATAGCCATGACAGATTTACCCATCCCACCATGTACGTCACAAAATTCCCAGAATATCTGTGCAGTCTGTAGCATTGCTTCGATGTTCAGGGGCATCACAACATTTCCTGATCCCGTCAGTCGTCGAATCCCGTGGTCCATGGCCAGATTCAAAAGTGTGTTTGTTTTCGCTGTGGTAATCATCTCAGTATTATCAGCAACTGATTCCAACTGGAGGAGACCAGCAAAGTAACGTTTGGCATCGGATTCAGGACCATGAAACAGAGGGATGGCGGACACGATGCGTGTTGTTCCATTTGGCCCAAAGCCTATCCCTAACGCAAGACAATGACCCTCCGTATTGGGTCTCTCATGCAACTCGTTTGCAAAGCGCAATAGGTCAGGCAACTTGTCAGGTAAGTACGCCAGCGTACCGCTCCAGACTTTGACTTGTTGATGGGCCCGAGAAAGAAAACGAGTGACGACTCCGAACTGTGCTCCCGCACCACGAATGGCCCAGAACAAATTTGCATCCTTGTCCTCAGATGCTTCGACTATCGTGCCGTCGGCGAGAACAACGTCAGCTTCCAACAAGTTGTCTATAGTTAGACCGTGACGAGGGGTGAGATAGCCATGTCCACCTCCTAGCGTCAGCCCTCCGACCCCTGTGTGGTTGACGACGCCTCCCACGGTAGCCAAACCATGCCGTTCGAGGGCATTGTCGACATCTTCCCAGAGACATCCACCTTCGAACTCAACAGTCATGGCTTCTGTGTCAACTTTGACCTTCCGCATCTTCCTAAGATCAATCACCATGCCTTCAGATGAGGAGGCGCCGCTGGAAGAATGGCCGCCACCACACACAGTCATTGGTATCTGGTTCGAGACTGCGAACTTGACAGCCAAAGAAACCTCTTTCGAGTTAGATGGCATGACAACAGCTGCCTGTAGGGTCTCAGTATTCTGTCGGCCACAAGATTAAGTCAAGCATACTGCTCTTTTCATGCAAGCCGAGCTCCATCTCTGCAACGTCTCCTCATACCCTTCATCTTCAGGGAGCAGAACGGCTCCATGCGCTATATCCTCACGAAGTCGATCAAAGTTGCACATTGTGCCAAATAGATAGTTGAATTCGTCTTTGTGAAATCTAGCACGATTCCTTCATAAGATAGTGGGGAAAAGAATGAGATGAAGTCTCTCGCCTGGGATAATGGAGAAGGAGGCGAGTAGTTGACAGTGTTTAGGGTTCCACAAGGACACGGCTACGCCGTTGGCCGACCTGAGACATTTCGTCATCGAACAGTTGCAGCCGGCCCGCGACAGCTTGAGGCTATTCGGCGCTTCGGCACGCTGGATACTGCAGGTTGTTACTTGTGAAAATCTCCACGTTTAAAATTCTGTCCGTGGCCTTCTCACGGCTCGTCATATTCTGGGAGCTCATATCTGGGACAGGCATTATCCATCGCGAACCCATCGTACTGATCCACCACCGCCTGCCCTCCCATAAGTTGTTTTGTGCCACTGGCGTCGTCTCCTTCTGTCAACCACCTCTGTATTCGGAAAGCTGTTTTGGAGATATCAAGGAAAAGATGCCAGTCATCCATCCCGAGAGACATCATTGTGGATACTGTCAATGTTTTGATGAGACGTCCGAATTTAATCTTGTGACAGTTCGTGCAAAGTGGGATCATAACCCATGCAAAGATGCCAAGGACTGATTTCCAAGTCGGCAATCCAGACTCCCAGATAGCACGCCAAATCAACATGATGTCCTGCTCTGAACAGGCAGTACTGATTGGAGAGCGAGTCGAAATTGCCTTACAGTAGACCAGAGCGATCTTCCGCACAACAATATACATAATATCTGGAAGATTCAAAGGTGAGGAAGATTTATCAGTTCTAGACGAGCGAGGAGATTGGTCTGGGCTCTCGACTGAGCTCGAACGGGATGAATTGCGAAAACCTCGAAAAGATGGGATTTGTTCTGGAAACCCGTCTATTTTGTCATAGAACCCAGTAGCGGTGATACGGACTATCTGGGTTTGGTCGGGAGATGCATCTCTCGGAAGTGATATGACGGCAGAGAACAGGCTTCTCACAGTGTCGAGTATTTCGGCAGTGCTAGGATGCAACTGCAAGGAGTTCGAGCTTTCTCTAAAAGATTGCCAGTGACATAAGAGAGGCGTGTTGTATACGGTCTTGATCGGCGTCCTCCTCGAGTCGAAAAATGGGAACTCAGGGTGACCATACATGGAGGGTTTGATCTCATGTGCTAATGCCATGGCGATATCATGACTAGAGGACGTCAGCTATCTCGGGACACTGGAAAAACAGCGAGTCTGGCATTCGCCAATGTTATTCATAGACTCACATCAATATCATCTTGGCCAAATAGCCACGTAACCCGAGCTGGTTTAGGCCACCTCTCATCCGTACCATACGCTTCAATCCTTTAAGATGAGCCATCAGGTGGTCTGTCTCTCCCCAGTACCAAGAGTCAGCGATCATCTGCACAACAGCAAGCATCAATGTATCATTTTTCCAGCCATTGGCGTCTCCGATCTGTTTATTGAGCATCCAGTAGACATGACTCTGATATATCTGCCGCAATTTCTTTGGCATATCGCCAGTTTCGGTAAGGAAACACGCTGAAGTGAATAGTACGATGTGCAGGAGCAGAGGATCCTGCATAGTACAAGGAACCCATACGCTCATGAACTCGTTCGTAGGGTCTGGCTGTCCATCTATTGAACATTTGAAGCGTGAAAGTAGTGATAGGTCTAACGAAAGTGTGTGAGTAAAGAAAGTACAAGAGACAACGTACAGTACTTACGAATCCTGACAAGATCCTTGTTCAGCTTCGTAGGCCTCATGGGAAGGTAGTTGAGCTGTGTCATGGAACCGGCAATTGAATAACCCAGCTCCATAGGGTCATCTGATTCTATCTTGTTCATCCCCTCATCGAGATAACTGCGCTTGAAACTTTTGATGCTTTCCTTTTTGATGATCTGAAGAGAGCGCGCTATTGTCTTATCAGTGTCACCATCAGGTGATGCAAGTGTCTGGTAGGGTCTCCAAAGACTTCTTGTTGATTGTGTCGATAAGGATGTGGATGAACTTGCTGTCGGTGAATATGAACCACTCGGTGAGGAAGCTGAACTGGTTGATTGGCCCTCAATGGAGTACAGAGCACTCTGGATGATAGCTGGGTTGAGATGGGAGTATGGTCCATCTTGTATATCGGCGATTGTAGGTAGCTGGGGTCGCGGGAATAAGGGAGAGGCTCTAGAAACCGTATTAGTAGTGATAAATTAACGGACTACAACCGTGAAAATCGAAGTAGTCCGCTAAGAGCAAGCTAAGTATATTGACCTTCTTGAAGATTTGACCTCATATACGCATTCGGGAGTGGGAAATCGGCGATAACAATTTGTGCAAGGTTGTCCTTGAGAACACTAAATAGCAATCAGTTAGCTCTCAGTTGTCTGTCATCGGTGATCTGCTGCGATATAGTGACAAAGCAAAGATATTGGATGGGCATATCGTGTGAGTTCTGATGTAGAAAAGAGTTGTCTGACTACTGGAGCAAGTGGTGGAGAGACTTGATAATAAGATATAAATATTGAAGTTACTCACCTTTTGCTTGCGACGACGGCACTCAAGGCATGATGACGTTTGCCGCTGGGCACGTTGTCTAGGTGGTGCGGCCTGCATCTGCATCTGCATGGCTTCAGCTCCCGACAACATGGCGCTCGGGGCCACCATCGTGTTACACCAACAGAATGGGCCCGGCAATAATGATCTGCTGGCAATATATAAAAGTTGAGACGAGGCCAGATGGCAGGCTAAAGTTGGGGCCTCTATAATATTCGGTATTCACTACCCAAGTCCAATAATAGTGATTGGCCTAGGCAAAGCCAACAGTCGTCGAATGAGCGCCGTTCAGAGACACTAATGAGGTTGTTGGTCCAGCAGCACAGTATGGCACAGCACAACAGGTCGGGGTAACAGGCAAGGATGGGTATTGGTTCTGTCCAAAGTGGCGGCTGTTGTTTGGAGCGATGTGGTATGTAATAGAGCGCCTGTCTCAAGTGCCGACCCAAGGTTCTCAGAAAGATATAGTTTTGGATAGCGATTCCAGTCAAGCCCAGGTTGTTAGGATTAGAAAAGAGCCATGGCGGGCCGCAAAGGGATGGGTTGAATAGACAGAATATATTTGAATAAAGCGAGAGAGACCGAAGCCGAGCGTTGTCGCTTAGCAGCCAAACGCGGCAAGCGGGCGGCTGTCCGGACTATGAAGGGAACTCCAGGCTTGTCTAGTTGCAAACAGCACTGTAACCGTATCTGTCCGTACCTGGACCTTTCCCGCATTTACAGGCGTGGGGGTGGTGCTGCGTGTCTTGGACGTGACGTTTGGACGGCTGTCAAGAGCTGTCCCTCTCTCCCTTGCGTGGTTAGGAGATGCAATGTGACAATCAGTCGATGGTTGTAAGGTGCAACTTAATGACCCCTTGGTGAACGTGGCTTGCGTAGGAGTTGAACTAAAGATGCGGTACTGTATTTGATGTACTGTATGCTGAAGATGGAAAATGTCTTGAGTCTTCAGAGGCGTTCGGCAACAACAAACAAGCCAAAGCAAACAGAGAAAGGTCGTTCGATTCAAAAGTTCCAGCTGCCGATCGTGACAATGACAATAACAGACAACTCATGGGACATGCAGATCCAGTGCAGTCAGGGTCGTTCCGTTCCCACTTAATACCTGGATGGTGGTGGAGATGGGTGTCATGCTCTTGACAAGCTGCATGAATTGTGATGGGATACGATTCCTTGACGAGGCGATGGATGGATCGAGAGGTAACAATAAGAAGAACGGGATCGACGGATGAATGAATTGAAAAAGTTGTCGCAGCGCAGTGACAGGTGGAAAGCCCAGGCCAATTCCAATAAGCAATGGTGATGCGGTTGTGATGCACCAAGCTATGATTGTAGGCTCGGCAATCGACCTAGACCCTGCAATAGGCAGGCACTAGCAGGCTGTTGTCTGTCAGAGCTCTTAGCCAGAAACATATTGGGGCAATCTCTCCAATCAAACGAAACGAACTTGAAGTTGAATCGAAGGTTAAAAGGCTGAGACTATCCTGATACGGTCAAGCACCATCGCGGATGCCGATGGGGGGATAGCTTCAAGTTTCCATCCGTTTGCATTTTGTGTGCCCACTGTCCAGTTCTCCCTGTTTTGACAGTGTCTGTGCTGTGAGATAGACGGCTCTAGAATCAAGGATTCGAGCTCACTGTGATAGCAACTGCATCTGACTTCGTACAGGGGCGTATAGGAGGTTTTGCTCCTGGACAAATAATTAATACAGATAACATGGGAAGAAAGAAGCAAACTTCCTCAAGGTCTAGACCAATCACTAAAATGACGGAACAGTGGCCTGACACATGGGTACCCAGCCCAGACAGCCTACCTGCCGCTGGCCCGCCTCCAAGCCTGATCTGCTTACCCGCGACTTTAAAAACACCACATAACATCTGTATCAAGGCCTGCTTTTAAGATACAACAATATACGAAATGAAAGCAGCATCCCTTTCGCATCATAGCCAGGCCTCGAGTTTATTATTTATTCATTTTTTGCCAGAGCAATTTTCCACGAAAAGAGTGCCAATATATACGTATACTATACCCCTGTAAGATTGGTACTAGGATACTCCTGTCTCTGAACGCCACGATGCTACAATAAGCTCTAGTGTTTTCTAGGCTATCTAGATCTTAGATATTAGACACTAAGTTGAGACCTCTTAAACAGTCCGGGTGTAAACTACATAATGCACAATGTCAAGATTGTCGCAGGCCTATCAAAGTTGAGACTCACAGCACAAATTCGCAACGGAACACGGCATAGCCAAGTCGATAGCTACACAAATCGATTATGATTCCAAACACAGGGTTGCACTTGCCTACCTGCAATCATGGCATTGACTACAGCTTGCTTCATGTCATCAGTCACTCACAACACCAGCAAGTCCGAGACGTTTTATCATATGATCAATCAGTTCTCAGTTGTGCCATATGTAGGTAAAATAGGTAGGCTATATAAGATAAGAATCCTAGTATCAATCTATCAAGCTCATTCCACATCCAAAAAAAGGTGTATTAACAAAAACCAGGTGGTATCTAGTCGCGTAGAATAATAGGCAAAAAAAGAAAGAAAAAAAACCATCATGTCACTCATCCCCATCCTCAACACCAATCCCGTATTTTGAAGTTTCTTTCATCACCCGAGCTCGTTCTAGGAGCAAGGGTATCTCATCCTCGTCGTAGATTTTATTCTTTCATAAAAAAATTGATTAAAGAGGGAACGCATCGTTGAGAAGCTGATGTAAAAGGTTCTCATCTTCCTCTATAGTCGGGCTTTCGAGCCATGTTTACCGGTGGGGGCTCATCATCGTCCACAGGGTATGGGGGCGGAACCGTCGGCATTCTCCGACCACCATGTTGCTGGCTCTCTGGAAGAGGCGTCTTGGGTGGCAGGGGGGGAGGTTCGATCCGAGTGGGTGGCGGAGAGGCCACATTTGGAGCCGGTCTGGGGTATTCGTCTGGACTGACAATAGCAATCAAATCCTGTCCATTGACGTGGTTATGGTACTGCGCTGGCGTGGGTGACTGTACAGTCAAGTGATCCTCTGGGTACAAAGCAGGAGCACTGGCACTAGGGCTACGAGGTCCCAAAGGAGGCGATTTGGGGGTTGAACCATCGGGGTGTATACGCTCATAGGAGCTTCGAGGCGAACCATTGTGAGGCAAGTGTAAGTTATCTGAGCCTGACTCAAAAGATGACCGGCTTCCAGGGCTATGAGGGAGAGGCACAGACGTTGGTATATCTCCAGGAAGCTCAAACGCCATGGGCATCTCCCACGTACTTGATGTCGACTTGACGATCTCTGGGATGCCTTCGGGAGCTCGTGCGTGACGAATTCTGGAGCGATGAATCCTGCCAAGCTTTGACGAAATGCCTTGAATCATCCTCTGCTCGGCTTCTCTTGACATATATCTGCGAGTACCCGTGCTGATTTCACCAAGTCGGTGCCATTCGTTCATGCCAAACTCGCCCACGCCCACTTCCACGTTAAGACGGTAGTAGGCATCGATACTGACGTTTCGTTTTCCCAGGTGTTCACGCATCATGTACTCGTGGATCTTTTCGCAACCTTCGATTTTGGAGATCAACTTCCTACGCGCCTCAGCAAACTCGCCCAAGAAGCCTTCGTACCACATCTGCGAATTCGAATCTGTGTTCTTGGGCCGTCTGCCAGTACCGACACTAACAAAGACACCCACTTCACGACCAGGCCACTCGTTGACCACCGCTTCGTCCAGGGCTTCTGGACTGGGGTTAAAAGTGCCCACGCCATCGTCATGGAAAACTGATTGTCCGATGGTGATGGGCTTGAAAGCAAGTCCAATGGAACAAGTGGCTCGGCCAGCTTGCCAAATTTTGCAGTCAAACTCAGGCGGGGGTTCTTTTCGGGAATCGTAGGATCGTAGAAGAACTGCGGGGGTGCCTCGAGGAGATCCCTTGTATACTGCTGTGACCGCGCTATGAATTTGTTAGTAATCTTGTTGAGCGCAATCGGTCACAAGATACGGATGACTCACGTTTTGGTGCGATTTTCTCTGTGATCATACAGACGAGCGTTGGGGTCGCCGTATCTTGAATTGTACGCGGGTCGATGCGCCATCTGCGCAGCGGGACTGCGAGCGCTAAAGCTAACGGTGCTTGCATTGCTCTGATTTCGACGGGGAAGGCCAGCGCTGGAGTAAGAGGCAGCGTTGAGGGGGTTGGTCAGAGGAGATTCAGCACTGTCATTGCCTTCTCTCTCCTTGACAGTATGTTCCTGAACAGCTGTCTTGATGGCCTCTTCAAGTTTGCTAGCCTTGAACAAGGTCGATCGGTATGGGATTCCAGCGATAGTCTTGTCGGTTTGAAAAACGGTGCGGGTCATTCGAACGTAGAGCTCTTTGCAAGTCTCGAGATCAAGGCGAAGTCGGCCCAACATGAGGGCAATCAGGCCTCCCGTACCAGTACCAACAATTAGATCGAAGTGGTCGCATGGCTTGGGAATTTCGTGTCGCTTAGGAGCGCGGCCCTCGATTTCGACAAAGGTTCGATGCATAAGCTCTTGAATAATAATGAAGATAGAATAACCTCGGACGCCTCCTCCATCTAACGCGCGCGTTAGCAGCTGAACTAAACAAAGACGTAATTTTTCATGAGCACTTACCGAGCGATAGAACTCGAAGAGGAGGGCCTTTGGTTGTATCCTTCCTCCTGACTCCGCCAGAGTCCATGGGCGTAGAGTAGGTAATTCTGTCGCGGCTTGCGCTTCAGTCAATCGTAGAGGGGTAAAACTATGGATAGCTCGGATGCTCGAGAGAAGCGGCAGGGTTGCGCAAAAGTTTAAAGCTGGCTGTTGAATGTCTCGGCGGTTGTCGCTAGTTAATATCAGGTGGGATAGCGTTGAACAGCTGAGCCGGTAACGTCTCGTGCGCAAAGGTGAATCTTCTTGGATGTCTTAGAGAAGTGAGACTTTTGAATTGTTCTTGAAATCGGTTCAGGTATCCAAGGTAAGGTAATGAAAGGCAGATTGTGGGCAACGCAGGCAGTCTTGGCTGGCAGTGACTATTAGTCCAAGAAATGGATGGACACTACGTAACGTAACTAGCGCAGGGCAGGTTCGCCCCGCCCTCATAGAAGGCCAAGATCCCTGAAGCCCTGACGCAACAGTGGACGGGCCTTTCGGAACCTCTTCTGGAAAGCCTTTCAACCCCTGTAACCTCTTGAGATCATAGGCGGGAACTTGCCCAGGAGCGGAAACTCACACGCCACTTGGAAATCCTGACAGCGGTTCGAGGTGCGGTTGGATATGAGTTTCCTGGCTACTGCAAGTTTAATGGTTGATGCAGACGAATATCACTTCCGTCCTGTCACGATAGAGTTGGATAGATGCGTTATACATAGATGCGCTGGGCTGAAACGAAACGATGACCCAATCCTTTGCGTCCCTTGGACTGCGGTTCGCACGACACGAGACGACTAAGAGAGTGGCTGTGTAGACTTGGCTTTCCAGCTCTTGGCGTTGATTCTCTTTCCCGTCCATTTATGGGCCTTCGCTTGATTTTGAGTCTCTTGGCATTTCCAAAAGCTCAGACCTTTCGCCTCGGTTGAGAGATCAAGTTGTCTGTGACTCGCAGAGTTTGTCGATGATCTACCAAGCATCTTAGTCGGAGAGGGATATATCCGTCGGATATCCAATCATCCACATGGCGTTTTGCTCACTAATTTGGATGTGATTATCAGTCATGGCAAGCAAAGCGTCCTGTGAGTATAGCAATTCTGCTCATTGGCCGGACAAGACCTTCTAGCGCGAGACTGTGGCTGTGTTGAACCATTTCGCCACGTTCTTGCAGCCGAGACTAGGTCGTATTCTTCAGGGTTTCCATTTAGAACCATGGTCGAACGATGTGGACTCCTCTTTGGGAATGTCGAGTTCGAGAATCCGAATCAAAACGATTTCTCCATGAGGTAGCCAAGTGATATTCAGGAGAACCACAATTGTCCCCATCTTCTCACATGGAGTACCTGGAGATCTTGGGCTTCTACGGAAGCCGGCAGATTGTACAAAACCCAATCTTCGGCATGTGGCACCAAGGCAACCTCTTCGTACACGAGTGACCAGCAATACGCGTGTTCTTCTACACATTGCCAGAATCATATGACTAGGACACGAGAATTGCAGCTTCAATCTCGTAATCAACAGGCCAAGACGTCTATACTTATCTAACCAGTACCTGTCATTTGTATCAGTAAAACGAAATGACACCGAATCTGGTTGCAGATGAGATACAACCAAGATAAATCACGCCACCGGTCCATTGTAGTAATTTCATATCAGACCTACATATTCATGAAACTCAACAATCTGTCCCTGATAACTAATAACGAAAAGGCCTTTTTCTCCAAGACCAGCCGTTGAAACTTGACACAGCTCTACTACACAAGTACATACTCGTGGTAGGTGCCCAAACCCGACAACCCTTCTTTTAGACACATAGCCGAACTCAAAACTATTCTTAGCAATTGTTTGTAACCATACCAAAACTACTGCACCAAGGAATCCTACTGATTCGGTTATAAGGTACAGGATCGTAAGGATTCTGCCTATTGTTGGAGTTTTTGTGTCAGCATCCACTTACATCCGCTCGCTCCATGACCTCACGCACAGAAACATCCAACTCTAGTCGCCAGCATCTTTCGGCTTCGGTAGTTTAAACTACCCAGAGCAAGTCGGTAGATGTGTTCAGCTTGAGTATATATGTGTATGTTGGACGCATGTGATCTCGAAACGACAGGTTGGATGGCTTTTAGTTCTCTTCGCCAAGACGAAGCCTTCACATGTGGGTAACTTGGGCAGTCAGCTTTTGTTGAATCAACATTGATGCATCTCAATCTGACAGCCGTTCCCACGCTGGCTGATCCTCTGCCAAAGTATTGTTTTTGAATGCGACTCTGCAGACACAGCCGGCTGCTAGATGCTAGGCTGCGAGGTACGTGATGTTTTCACTTCTGCAGCACAACTTGGCCTCACATCCCAGTGACCAATCCTTCACGTTTCAAGACATTCATAGGCTAGACCGAAACTCCCAAGTAGCATGATTCCGTGTAAGAGAACACAATGCATCGGGTTCAGGCTTACCACAACCAGGTAGCGATAGAGGTTGTGCTTCTGCAATCGGTGTTACCATAGCGCGTGCTCAAGGGCAAAGCCGCCGACCAGCTCTCGTCTGTTGTTATTTTGCATTCATTCGTTACCGAACCGTCCGTTTCGTGTTCTGGCTTCTTACTCGTCGGCCGACAAGCAACTCCTCTGCCGGCTTGTCCACAGCCGTCTTGACAAGTCGTCGCTCACCATTGACAGGCTCGCCAGGATGGAGGAGGGGGTGCGCCATTGCTCCACTTTGAAAGCTCACTGCTGCATCTGTTGATTCGGGCATCCCGTGGCAGCCTTGGGATGTTGGTTGAGAAGATCATACCGTGTGCTGATGAAGGAGATGGAGCTGGAGCGTTATGGAAGGCAATTGGGGGAGGCTTGCGCCGTTGAAACCTTGGTGTTTAACCAACATGAGCTAAAGAGCAGATCTCAAGGCCTCGACAAGTGGCCCACAAAGGGCAGACGCCAGGCCAGTCTGTCGTGCATTCTTGATATGATAGTGGTTAGCGTTCTGTGAATATCTGCAGTACGGCGCGTCTGATGGTGACGGGAGACTGGGAGGGGAAGGGATCGAGGATCAGTCGGATTGGTTGAGGAAGCGTAATCAGCCGGCTTTGTGGGAGAACAAGCTGTAGGAGCTGTGCTGTCTGTGGATGATTTGTGCAGCTCAAGGTATAACAACCCAGTACTGTATGATACCTGGACAGTAGATAACACTCATCATGGTTTTTGCTCCTCCTTCTTCTATCAGCTGAGAACTTTTGCGAAGTCTCTCATCTTCCTTTGGTTTCAACCGTCGAACCCCTCCTTCAGTTCAGTCAGTCCCCCTGCTTCTAATTCTGATTCTTACTTTTTAGTAAGTCTCAGGGTTCCTAGGTTGGTAGTTTGAGCTACCGAGTGTCCTCAACAAGGTACATAGCAACAGAGGTCAGGCCAACTGTTATCGTGGTTCCAATTGATCATCCAGTGAGTACAGAACCAAGACATTTGTACGCTCTTTGTGCTTTTGTGGGATGGAGGGAGGCCACCAGCCCCATCTCAGCCAGCTCGCTCACTGCAGCTGACCCTTGGCCTGGCTTGGCCTGGCCTGGCCTTACCTTGCCTACATTACCTTCCTTGCCCTTTAGGAGACGGTGAAATAGAGAGGCTGACAATTGCGGAGGCAGCCCCTCTTTGAGTTTTCTGCATCAACCTGCATCTGCAACTACATCTGCACTTGTCCGCTACACGCTTCTTGTCCGTTGGTTCTCTTCATCTCTTCTGCTCGGCTCGTTTATACTAGTAGTTAAATCCCCACCTGCTTGGCCTAGGTACCTACTGTGGGAGGATTCCATTGAGGACCCCCGGCCCGTTGAGACACCCACCAATGAGAAGCTTTTCTTCCTGAGCACCCCCACCTCTAATCTTTCCCAGGCCTAGGCCCCATCAAGCTTCTAAAAAAGAAACTCACACAAACAAGGCGAACAATAATACTCAAACACTTTCTACCCAAACTTAGCGTCAAATTGACGGCTTTATTTCAATTCAACACTCAAACCCTGGTCTTTTTCTGCTGGATTCTGCCACGACAGCCTCGTGCGAGCAAGCCTTCCACGGGGCCTAGCCTTCCCTCTGATCTTCTCTTACTCTTCATCACCCATGCGACGTACGTTCTCTCTCCAGTGGTCAGGCTTGTTGGCTTTTCACCGTTTCGCTGCAATTGGCACTTTTCTTCCAAAGTCCCTCCTTGTCCTATCAGACGCCAATTTCTAAACCGTCCGATTCTATTTCAATTCCCCTCGTATACTCTCGCCATCTCGATTCGCTTCTTTCGTCAACAATTCTTGAGCCCACACGAGTTTATATGTATATTGGTTTTAACGGAAGACTACTTAGATAGCAGATAAACTACCTCTCGTGCTCGAAACTTGCTATACAGTCGACTTGAAACTCGAGTGCGCGGCCTAAACGAAACCGGCTTCGGTTCAATGACCTTCGCCGACCTGGCTTGCTGACGACCGCATCACCTCCCAATTCGCATCCTTGCTCGTCTTTGTCGATGGAACCCAACAAACGACGCAAGCTTGCCCCAAAGGTCAACGCCACGACTCCTAGCAAGCCGCCGCCGCCGCCTACACAATTCCCCCACGAATCGGTCAGCTCTTGATTCTCTAGCTTTCCGCGTCCTCTCCTTGCTAACCCGGGCTCTGGATATAGCCTCAACAACATCATCCACCTCAGGAGGCCGTTCCGGCTCCTCTTTCCGAACGTCATGACTTCGAGTCCTTTGCGCGACATCTGCAAGATGCTGCGATGCTCATACAAAGACAGACTGAGCGTCACCCATATACCGATGTCTCCGTTCTGCTACTGAGATGGGAAGATGATGAGTCTGTTGATGAAGATCTGACTGCCCTCGAGCAGGTTCTCCAGAAGCAGTACAAATACAGGACGGAGAAGTGGCACATTCCCACAGTGCCGGATCTTAGCAAAAAACTTGGTGTCCAAATGGCTTCCTTCCTCGAGCATGCGAAACCCAATCATTTGCTCATCATCTACTACGCTGGCCATGGATATGTAAGCTCCGATGGCCAGCTTTTCTGGGCTTGGTGAGTTAGTCTCTTTTCTTTAGCTGTGCTATTTGTCTTGCCTCTGGCTGACATCTTCTCCTTAGCAATACCAGAGAAGATGCTGCAAAACTAAAATGGGATGGTGTCCGTTGTCTCTTCGAGGATGCCCAGTCTGACATCCTGTTGTTACTCGATACATGCGCGGTACCTGATCCCCCCATGGCCGGTAGCCATGGTGTGAAGCAAGCCATTGCGGCTCGCGCATCAGATCGTAGTCCAGATAGCTTAGAGAGGTCATTTACCTCCAACTTGACCGAAGCTCTCCAGAAGCTTAGTAGTGGACGACCGTTCACGACGCAAAGACTCCACGAAGAAGTGCTATTCCTGAAGAAACAACAGCAACTGCTCCAAACCCCTCGGCAAACCAATGGAAGCACCTCGAATACTCAGTCTTCTCCACAAAATCCAGTTTTCATACCGCTGACACCTGGAAAAGGCCAAAGTATTGCCCTTGCGCCAATGCCCTCAAGGCCGCGTACTGGTTCGCAAAATGGCCATGATGCAGACGGTCAGGGTAACCGTGAAGAGCAGCTGATCGATCCGGAATCTGTTGTTGACCTCAGATTTGAAGAACCCAGGGTACTTGTTTGCACGACCTTTGTTGGTGATGCGAGCCCTGATATGTCCTTCTTCTCCCAATGGCTGCACAGTACACCACCATTGGGAGACAAGATCGCGGTCGAAGGCATGTTTCTCGGCCCACCTACTATGTTGCTCATTTCTATGCCACACTCGATCTGGAACGTGGTGCAGCACGATAAGGTCTGTTGCTTTTTAGGTTATATCAGTTCCCACAACATGATTCACCTCTACCACAAGCTAGTAGGGTCTTCCGGTGTCAAGCCATCAGCGAGAGAAGTCGAGGACGGCCGGATCCTCCTCGAGGCAAGGGATCATGCTTTTAGTACCCCTGCCCGTGTTCGACGAGAAGAAGGTCCTTCTTTCCACTCCCCAGCCACTAGAGAAGCGCCCAATTCTGTTGAACGAAAAGATTATCTTCCACAAGCTAGTCCGTCAGCTCCAGCATACGCCAACTCAACAGGGGGCCATTCTAAGCCCAAGGACGAGGTGGAAGATTCAGCAGAGATGCAGGAAGCTGCCGAGCAACTGAAAGCTTTGAGCCATGTTCGCCACCCAAGTGATGACATCACCAACATCAACCGACCTCGCACAATCCTTCCCGATGGATTGCCTGAGATCAGACCTGAGGGGGACAACGACGAACACGGCAACAATGACCCTCTCGCAACGCTTCGCAACGCCAATGCAACAGTGAAACCTCCCAGAAGGTCCTTGCCCAAACAAGACACTCGCTGCAATCACTGTAGCCATGCTCCTTTTAAAGATTCCTCTTCTTTGAGAAAACACATTGCTGCAGCCCATACTAGGCCATTTCCATGCGCGTTTTCGTTTGCAGGCTGTACAAGCACCTTTGGTTCGAAGAATGAGTGGAAGAGGCATATTGCATCACAGCACCTGTGTTTGCAATACTATCGCTGTTCTTCCTGCCCTCAGAGCACGGCTGAAGGGAAAGGAAATGAGTTCAATCGCAAAGACTTATTTACCCAGCACTTACGGCGTATGCATGCGCCCTTCCAAATTAAAAGGGCATTGGCCAAGGGGGACAGCAAACTGCAATCTGAATGGGAAGCACATGTCAAGGAAATGCAGGTATCGTGCCTTGTGCAGCGCCGCTTACCTCCACAACGCTCAGCGTGCCCAAAACAAGGCTGTCAGAGTGTCTTTGAAGGCCCCTCCTCATGGGATGAGTGGACCGAACACGTAGGCCGGCACATGGAAAAGGGAGAGGGTGGTGGGAGGCTCGGAGTTGATGGTCTCCTTGCGCAATGGGCCCTTGATGAAGGCATCATTGAGCGCAAGACAGATGGTGAATATCGCTTGTCTACCAGTAACGGAATCAGCGGAGGAGGCAACAGCGGAGGCATGCCTCCTGCTTTTGAACAAAAAGAGTCGACCTTAACTTCGGTTTCAACGCTGGAACCGTCACAGCCGGAGGATTCCTTGATCGTGGAGACAAACGCAAAACCTCCAGAAGACAGAATGGAGGTTGATACTCCCGAGTAGAGGGTGCGGTGACTGACTATAGGACTCATTACGAACCTAGTGCGAAGCGATGCACTGCAACGACATGACGATACGAAGTGAATGACCAATTTTCATACAGTTTTCCTTTCTTACAGTGACGGTCGCTACCTTGTCCAGTCACTCGCTTAGAAGATGTTCTCATGAACAGGATGAAGTCTTCCGACTTCGAGGCTTGAAATAAAGTTCCAATTGGAGTTGCGAAATATGTAAAAGGGTATAAAAGTTGTCGGTCAATGAAAAAAATCCCATCGGAACATTGCAGTCGTATTTATGTTGGTCTACGGCCATAACTTTGGCTCAAATTTATGACTACTTGAATAGTAGGCATATGTCTGATTTATGTCTGTTACAATAGATAACTTCTGCAACACTTAGGTCTTGACTCTCTTCAGGATCTTTTCTCGATAGGCTATTAGAGAAATAACAAATCCTAAGTTATGGAGACGGGAATTTGCATATCTTGATGCATGTGTATTGGGGGCATAACTTATGGCCTGCGTAGACCACGCTGCCCGCACATCACAATGCCTGACCCCTAAACCCACTGAAGCCCACTGTAACTTAAACATCAACAAGACATCCATCGCACCTCTCATCAACACGTGTCAAAACACCACCCGTGATATCTTCATTCCTTTCAACACATCCTGCCATTCATTTCATCACCAAAGCACAAACATGGCTCCGTCTCCTGCAAATGAGAGCCCTCCGGCGCCCTCGCCACCGTCCATGATCAAGGGCGCATCGCTGCTCATCATCCTCCAGCTCACCTCCCGTCTGATCACTTTTATCGCCAACCAGCTCCTTCTACGCTATCTCACAGCTCCCCTTCTGGGCCTGTCGACGCAACTTGAGGTGTACTACCTCTCTGTTCTCTTCTTCGCGCGCGAAAGCTTGCGTGTGGCGATTCAGCGAAGGGACGCTGGGTCCAAAGCAAAAGAAGAGAGCCAAGCAGTGGTGAACTTGGGATATCTCTCTATTGGCCTGGGAAGTCTCGTCAGTCTCAGTCTGGGATGGATGTATCTTGCGTACGCCACTGAGGCGACGCTCTCAACGCCGTATCTTGTCGAGTCGCTGTACCTGTACGGATTGGCAGCCATGGTTGAGCTGTTGTCTGAACCGTGCTTTGTTCTCATGCAGACTCGATTGCAATTTGGTACACGAGCTGCTGCAGAGGCTATTGCGACGTTTTTTCGATGTATCGTCGTATTTGGATCTGCGGTATGGGCGTCCAAGCATAGTGATATTGGAGTGCTTCCTTTCGCTCTTGGTCAAATCACCTATGGTGCTACACTGCTCCTTGTATACTTGGTATCGGGATATCAGCTTGCCTCTTCGATCGGCTTCTCTCTTTTCCCCAAAACCATAACCTCAGAGGACAACCGTTTCTGGGGATCCATGTTCGATAGACCCACGATAGGTCTTGCTGGTAGCATGATGGCTCAGAGTGTGGTCAAGCATCTCCTTACTCAAGGCGACACATTTCTCATTTCCTTGCTTGCCTCCGCCAACGTTCAAGGAGCGTATGCACTCGCAAACAACTACGGCAGTCTTCTTGCCCGTCTTCTCTTTCAGCCTGTTGAAGAAAGCAGCCGAAGCTATTTCTCTCGATTGCTATCATCGGTAACGCCTGTCAAACAAGGCGGTAAGCCGTCACCCGTTGTTACAGAAGTAAAGCAAAACCTGTCGACGTTGCTCCGACTCTATATACTTCTATCGTCAGTCATCATCTGCCTTGGACCTTTTGCTGCTCCGCCTCTTTTAGCTATCGTAGCTGGCAGGCAGTGGGCTGGTTCAGGGGCTGGAGACGTCCTTGCGGCGTATTGTTTCTATATCCCTTTCCTTGGCTTGAACGGCATAACGGAATCTTTCGTGGCATCTATCGCTACAGAGACCGAAGTTCACGGACAGTCTGTCTGGATGGGCGCATTTTCTGTCGTCTTTGCTAGTTCAGCTTTCCTCTTCATGAGAGTCTACCCTCTCGGCGCCATCGGTTTGGTGTTGGCCAACATCATCAACATGGCGTGTCGCATCACCTGGAGCGGAGCATTCATCAAGCGCTATTTCAAACGATATGGAGCTGAATTCAAGATCAAGAGTCTACTTCCCGAGAGCACAGTGGGCGTCTCAGTCGCTACAGCCATTCTCCTCAAGCAACTAAAAATCGCGGACAACGCAGATCTACCGATCAAATCTCTCGTCAAGATCGCTGGCTCGGCCATCCCATTATTGATTCTCATGTACGTCTCTAAAATTCCAAACATCAGACTTTTTGAACAAATCTAATTCATCGCAGCCTGGTCCTCGAGCGCCGTTTTATCCTCGAGTGTCTAAACTCGGTGCGCGGTCGCAAAGCCGCCAAACAATAGTGCTTTTTCCATAATAGTAATTCTAATCAAATGTGATCTTGGTGGACTTTGCGTTCATGTCGACATCCTTGAAGAAAGCGCCGTACATGTCGTGAGCCTTCTTCTTAACAGTGGTGCCGAACTTGAGGAGGTCCTCGGGCACGGGCTGGTTGGCACCTCGGAGAATGTTGACGAGACTAGAAGAGTGAGCATATGTTCATGTGTCGATGCGTGATTTACTTACGAGCCGGAGTGAGACTTGTCCTCAACAGTAAAGAAAGTGATAGCCTGGCCGGTCTTGCCAGCTCGGCCGGTTCGTCCGATACGGTGGACGTAGTCCTCAATGGTCAAGGGGAACTGTTCATGTTAGCGAATACACAAGAAACCATATAATGGGAACATACTGTAACGTTGATAACGAGCTTGACCTCGGGAATATCAAGACCACGGGCAGCGACATCAGTAGCAACAAGAACAGGAGTTTGTCCAGACTTAAAGGCCTCGAGACTCCTTGTTCGCTGCTCCTGTCGCAAATCACCGTGGATACCACCAACGCGGATACCCTTGCGGCTCAGGAAGTTCTCAATACGAGTGGCCTCCTTCTTGTACAAGCAGAAAACCAGAATACGGTCGTTCTTCTTGCTTCCCTGCTGGTGCTCCTTCAGGACCTCGAGGAGACGGAATTCCTTCCCTCTGGGCTCAAGAACCTCAACGCTCTGTGAGATTCTTGCGTTGGCCTGGAGCTCAACAGCTCCACCAGCAGTCTCCTTGCCACCGGATCCAATGGCGATCTTGACGGGGCTAACCATGAAGGTGGCTGCGAGCGTCTGGACCGACTGAGGCCATGTAGCTGTGAACATGAGTGTCTGGCGCTTCTCGCGAGGAGGGCAAGAGCTGAGAATCATCTTAATATCCTCCTCGAAACCCTTGTCAAGCATACGGTCGGCCTCGTCAAGAACGGCGAAGGCCGAGTGGCTAAGATCGACAGTTCCATCGGACATGAAATCTTTAAGACGACCGGGTGTTGCGACAATGATGTCAGCACCACGGTTGAGGAGGTTTCGCTGGTCATCCTTGGAAGCACCACCGTAGAGGCAGACACACTTCATCCTGTTGAGAGCCGCAACGGAAGCCATCTGCTCATAGGTCTGCATAGCGAGTTCTCGTGTAGGCGAAACAACAACAGCCTTGGTGTGCTTGTGCTTGAGGGCAGAGATGGCCTCAACACAGGGAAGCGCGAAAGCCATTGTCTTTCCGGATCCTGTCTCGGCAACACCAATCACATCACGGCCAGAGAGGGTGAAAGGCCATGAAGCGGACTGAATGGGTGTGGGCGCCTTATAGTTGGCGAATGGTGAGGGCTTCTTCTCGAGGAGGTTTGTAGCAGGGAGCTGGTGGAATTCCAGGACGGGGCGAAGAGTAACGTTCTCGGTCTTGGGGTCGGTAATGTGGATTTCGTTCTTGGAGAGAAACTCGTCAATCTCAGCTTGGGGAACGTTAGAGAGCGCAATGGTTTGAATGTAAGAGCCGCTTGAGGGAGCCTCGGAGTTAGAAGAGGCTTCGGTAGTGGTAGTCTTCTTCTCCTTCTTGGACTTCTTGGGAGCCTCATCAGAGACTTCGGCAGCAGGCTCAGCAGATGCCTCAGCTTCGGCCAGCTTCTGCTTCTTCTCCAGCTTCTTGGCCTTCTTAGCCTTCTTGCGCTCCTTCTCAGCAGCACGGTCAGCATCAGAGTTCTCAGCACTAGGCTCAGACTCTTGGCTCTTCTTCTTCTCCTTGCGCTCTCGCTTCTCAGCCTTTAGGCGAGCCTTCTCTTCGGAGTCGACCTTGGTCTTCTTGGTGGGTCGATCCTCGCTGTCAGCGAGTGAATGCTTAGTGGCAGCCATATTGAATGATTTGACGTATTGAAGCGACCAAAAACAACTTGCACGAAAAGTGGTCGATGTTATCGCAGAATGGCTGGGAACTTGCGACGCAGAAAATTGAGTGGGATAAGACATGTCGGGACAGAAAAAAAAGTGGCTTATCGATAAGCAACCCGCCTCTAGAGGACCCACTTGACCTGCATCTTATTCCGCACCAAGACTCCACTACTTTACAACCCAAGTTCCTATCATCGGAGGACCCTGAAGTCCAATATCGAATTGTTCCAAATTGGCTTTTACTTGGTCAATATCGCCTGGAAGATGATACCACAATATTGAACTGCTTACCATAAATCTCTTTCTGATACATTGTTCCCTTCGTGACCGAGTTGGGTTCACAGTTCAACCAGTCGGCGACACGTGTGTCCTGTTGTGTCTTGGCCATAGGAACCATCAACTCTCTAAACGACAAACTACATTTCCTAGGCTTTCGAATGCGTAACAATACTGTATGAATCTCCACCAGCCGATATCCAAACTGGATGGGTGTCATACCTGTAGAGCTGTCACAAGAGCCTTCATGATGCAACTTCCCGTTCGGTTATGGTAACTTGGATTGAGTTACCATAACGCCTTACTTTACTGGGCGATGCAAGAGAGTTCGAAACTGGCTTGGTAGAGTTGATCACCTTTGATCATTATGCTGAGCCAGTCTTTGAGGCCTTATTCCACAGCCAATGAAATAGTGTATGTTGTACTATTTCGCCTCAGCAGGCTCGTTGCTTTCAGTATTGGACTACTTCACGACTGCCTCAGTACTAGTCGTGATCCCTCTTCGTCATGCCTCTGTCGTATATTATGCACGAGTATGCTGTGCTGAAAGGGTCAGACCGTTCACGACGCGGCAGATGGCATACAAGTGTACGCCGGCCCCAGTTACAATGGCATCCATGTCTTGGATCCATAACTTTCATAAGTTTTACAGATATCTTTTAATGGATATGGCAAGCCAAGGTCTTTGCTCACCCCCGGGCCGACCTGATATCTATGGTGTCGGTGTTCGCGCCGCATTCTACACGCAATGGCTCGGTACGTTGATCATGGAGTACATTTCTGAAAGCGACCTTTCAGATTTGCGTTTTATCGGCCTCTCCTCATCTGCAGCTGCATCAATATCCCTTGTTATTGGAATAGCACACAACGCCTTGACTCCGCTTGATATTTACTTTTTACTCCTCTTTGGCATTGGCTTCTTTTTGTTCCTGATGCCATTGTGCATCTGGCGCGTGATAACAAGATGTCAACCACACCTCGACCCTTTTCTACTCACAAACGAAGTTCATGGGACCTTTTACTATCTCGTCGCTCTCACAATACTCATGGCTACTTTGTCGATGGGAACATGGTATTACACCGTCTTTCTGCCGCATCTAAGCCGCGGCTGTCGCGATGTTGTGTTCATGCTCGGACAGGTAAACTTGGAAAGTAAGGAGTATGTTATAGTCGGAGCGGTTTTCTACATTGGAGTTCTGTCCAGTATTGGCGGATTTATCTTTCTAAAAACTTGCTGCACTCCGATAACTCATTCAAGTACCAGGAATAGGAGAAACAGGTATGAAACGCTTCCACTCCACCAAGCTTATAAACCTGCTAAACGTTGCCAGGGCAAGAATTGTCTGGCGTCTTAGGAAACTTCGTCTCTCATCTGGGCTCATAATATTCACCCTTTTGATCGTTGCCATCGAGCTGCCCATACTATGGAATCATATTCAAGGCGTGTATGACTTTGCGACCATCACTCAGTTACTTCCCTTCGTCTTCTCAATCGGTATATTTCTGCGCTCTTGGGCACTCTACGCTAGTAGCGCCAACATAAGGGATGGCGATGCTAGAACAAGACCACGTCCAAGTACACCATCGTCGTCGTCGTCGTCTTCCCCTTCGTCTTCAAATGGCGAAATGGTCAACGTGGTACGAATCTATCGAGCACGCAGTCCTCGATCGTATTATCCATATGGGTATTACCCTTATGGATACAATCCTTATGGCTATGCACAATACCAAGACGGAAACCCTTACGACGACAACGATGACTACTATCACGATAACTACTACTACAACAATGACGAAAATTCTTCAGAGGAATCCCAAGAGCCGCGATGGCCTCCAGGAGTTCACTACAGTCGGCGACCATAGATTGACCATTTTTAAATATAATTACTTATATCATTCTTTGTCCATCATATCTCAAGGTGAAGGTTCGGTGAAGCTCGGTGAACCCCGCCGCACAGACCTCAAGTAGATCGGATGGACCTTCACCCCGCAACCGCAAGTAAACAAAACTGTCCATCTTTAAATCCAAACCCGCAGCTTTCCATCGCCATTACCTGGAATACCCCTTTTTCGACAGTACCCACGGGAACACATAAAATGTCGTCAAAAGAAACATCAAAGAGCAAGGACAAGGAAAAGTCCAAGGTCCACAAGCTTTCTCTCAAAGGCAGCGCCCGTCTCGTCGCCGAATTTGTACGTCTACATAGCTTCTGGGTTCCTTTTCGTCTGCGCGAAGGTTTGCTAACGGTCTACAGTTCCAATACTCTATTCACAGCATTCTGTACGCGAAACTCACCAATTGATCGATTTCGTTTTACTGACAGCTTCATTAGCTTCCAACGAGGAGTCTACCCAGCAGAAGACTTTACAGTGTACGTCCTCCCAACGATGAATCTCGCTTCGAATCGTTCGAACTAATTATATAATTCAGCGTCAAGAAATATGGCCTCAACATGCTAGGTAAAAGCGCATACTCGCGACTCCGCGACTTTCAGCTAACAACGATATCCAGTCTCGGCCGATGACCAAGTAAAGGCATATATTAAGAAGATCATGTCCCAGCTCGACAAGTGGATGGTCGGCGGCAAGATCTCCAAGCTTGTAATTGTCATTACAGATAAAGACACAGGCGAACACGTTGAGCGCTGGCAATTCGACGTACGTCTTTCCCTATTCTCCCTGATTGACATCACGATCTGACAAGATGAAAAACAGGTTCAAATCTTCCAGCCCGTCAAGAAATCCAAGTCCTCGAAATCAGCACCCAAAGACCAAGAAAACCCTGCTGCTGGAAGCGCCGCTCCTACCGCACCCGAAAAGACAGAACCCGAAATCCAAGCCGAAATCGCTGCCATTTTCCGCCAAATCACTGCATCCGTTACTTTCCTCCCACAACTCAACGGCGACTGCACATTCAACGTGCTCGTATATGCGGATGCTGATAGCGAGGTCCCCGTTGAATGGGGTGACTCTGATGCCAAGGAGATTGAGAACGGCGAAAAGGTCCAGCTGAGAGGTTTCAGCACGGCGAACCACCGTGTCGATACCTTGGTCAGCTACCGATTCTCAGATTAGTTTTGGCGTGGTGGAAGAAGTGTAAGAGACGGACAAGTTGTTCTTTATGGGTTTTCGGTATATCTCAGGAATAATCATCCTGAAAGGCGTTACAAGGCGCTATAAGGACTTTGTTTGTCCATATTCAATGTTTGGCGACTGCGATGGATTTGTACGATACGTATCAGGATATCTTGTTATCTAATTCATGCATACGAAACGGCTCCATCATCTTGGCGATGTGTGCCTCGTCTAGCCCTTTCTAATCTTTCAAACTAAAACAACGGCATGGCATACCGCCTGCTTCTCATCAACCACGCGCCATTCCCCGTTTGATGCAACCCAACACATCCGCAAATCATCATATTGTACGCCTCGCCCGTTTCTGTGCTATTGATGTTCTCGACTAGACTCGCTTGAAAAAGTACACATACGCAAACTTGCGCATCTCGTCAACATCATGTGCCTCGACAACCTTCTCATCGTTGAAAAGGACCCAAGTCGGGACATTGGCATCTCCTAAAGCCTTGCGGATGAAGGCAACATAGTGTCTGGATACCGGTTAGCAAATCAATGATCACTATTGTTGAGAAAATACTTACCCAGCATGAATACTGGTGCCTTTGTGGCACACGATTGACCTAAGCTGGAAGGTTGCTGGCAGATCAGCGCTTCCAGCTGGCTCCTTTGTTGCAGAAGAAGCCCCCTCGGCGGGAGCATCATCGTCTCCTTGATCATCAGGGTGGCTGAATAGCCATTCTACAGCTCTCTCAAGGTCGCCGCCAGTCTCCTTCAACGCCTTCTTGGCTTGTGGAGCACCAAAGCCCATGGCTCCGAGCGTTTCGATCTTTTCAGGATCGGCAGTATCAGCCGCTCCGGTTTGAGCACCCAGATCAAGAGGTGCATCAATATCAGGGTCCTCCATATGTCCAAACAGCCATTCCATGGCGGTGTTGGCGTCAGAGTTGCCAGTGGCGTGGAGAGCGCGCGCGCAGCGGTTGTAAGGGAATCCCATGGCTTCCAATTGCGACATGGCAGTAGCATCAGGCTCAAACGCGGGTGCCTTGGCCTCCGGCTCATCGGGCAGTTGTTCCTCTCCGGGCTGCAATCCCTTGGAAAGATAGGCATCCAAATTGAAAGGCTTGTCTGGTACAAGGACAGGGACGTCCACCTTGATTGGAACCCAGTTGACAACAGTCATCTTTCGCGCGTTAACAACCAGTGTGTCCGGGAAGGTCTTGAATAGAGATTGCTTGCTAAATCCATCCTTGCTTCCGCAAGCAGAGCATGTTAACTCGACCTTTTCGGCAGCTGTGAAGTTATCAAGGCACTGTGTAAGAGACACAGGCTTGTAAGCATCTGGGCCATCCGAACCTTCCTCGCGAGGAAGCTTTTCCAGGGGAACATCGATGAAAATGTTGTCCTGCTCGTTGCTGCTGTACTTAACCTTGTGGCAACCAAGGCACTGAAGTCTTTGTTCGAGCACGAAGCGGAAGGGTTCCGTAGGGTCTTTTCCATCGGAATGAGAAGACCTGGTGATAAGCTTGAACAAATGCTGGAGAAACTCGAGCGCATCCTGCTGTCTCATCGTAGAAAATTCTTCGTGGCCTCGTCCGATAAGGTGCTTGAGCATCGCGGGTGCCAGGCCCTTCTGGTGTGTTGCAGCCTCTCTAGCAATCTCTGTGTCAGGCTTGGAATACCGTCCTGATAAAAGCCCATCAGCTACTTTTCTCAGCTGAGTCTCGAGGTCTGCAGCAGGTTCAGGAACAATAGGAAGGTCCGCGCCAGGTTGGAAGTATCTTGATTGGAAAGAAGGCATATCGAACAAACATTGAACGATACTGGCGAGATAGCAACTGTTTCCAAGGTTCCTCAGGCCAGTAAGACCAGGTCCGAATAAGGGCTTCAGTTCCTTTCCATCTTCAGTAGTCATGCTAAAGTCCCATTTGAGGTTCTGTTCAATTTGCATCTCGGTCAAGCTCTTCTCAGTCTTTTGGCGCTCGGCAAGCACGATGCCCCAGTGGTTCAAATGCTCGCCCAGCTTGTCGTCGACTCGCTCATCATCGCATTTGTAGCAATAGATATCTGCGGTACCCTCGGGGGTGATTGATCCAAGCTTGACGGCAACCCCATGGCCCGACTCGTTTGAGTGTGCAAGGGCATGCGAGTTTCCATCAACGCCACCCATCTGCTTACGACCACATCCTAGGTTGCCACATTCGATACAGAGCCAAAGGTTCTCAGCCAAATCGCAAGCATAGCAGTGGCTCAGGTCGTTTTGCTCGATCTTCTTGGAAGGCGCTTGCTGAAGCATTAAGATATGCTCACAGCTAGTCAACTCCTGCTCCCAAGCCTTGACCTCCTCCTTTCGTGAAAAGGTATTGGCCTTGAGGATGCCGTCAACCATGGGAGCAAGCTTAGGATTCGTCCGGTCGAGTTCGGTGTTACAATCGAGACACTTGACGGCCAGTGCTGTGTCGTACCTATCCTCTTCTGTTTCGGCGGCAATGGCCAGCTTGGACATCTTGGCAGGCGGTTCATCTCGTTCGACGACTTTTCTAGTGCGGCGGATGTTGAGGGCGAGAGGATGCTGGGTCAGCGCATAATGAAGTCTATCATGGTTCCGCTCGCCGGCACAACCTCCGTTGAAGCACTGCAGACAAACATCGAGACCATCAGGATCATCCTGTCAAGATGCGAGGTCAGCAAACGATTTGCGATGGAAGTCGATGGTGAAGGGTAAAGCGGGTGGGATGGCCTTACGATCGAGTCAAAACATTGGGTGCAGTCTTCGCGATATACGGACTGAGAAGGATCAGGGGGTGTCAGCCCTATAATGACGAATGTTAGCTTCTGAATCGACGTGTTGAAACGGCTTCGAAGCTTGTCGCAGCTATTATGACCCGGCCGATGGTAGATCAAACGGCGGGGTTGCTTTTAGCGCTTGACGTACCGATCAAGTCGAGATGCGGGCAAGCCATTGTGATTGATGATGGGACTTGTCTCTGTTTTGGGGGAAATGATCAGATAATGGGAAATATGAAGGAAGTGATAGCAATTTGTACAAGTTGATGGATGTGGAATCATGGAGCAAAAGCTTAAGAGGGAAGCTTTTGACAGGTACAGTGCAGTGCAGTACAATAGGCAACTTGGGTTCCAGCGCTGCGGGTCGGTAACACACGTCACTGGAGCTCTGAGCTGCCTGGGGAAGGCGGGGTAGCTGATGAGTCAGCAACATTTGACCTATTTCTTACATGATTCCATTCCCGACTGTCACTACCTAAAACGGGTAATTGAGTAATAACAGCTTCCAACATCATAATTTCAAATAGCAGTATTATTAAACATCGAAATTAACAAGTCCAGGCGACTAGACAACTGAACAAACTCTATACATTTTGATTTGAATACCATGATATACAGGTCTCTAAGTAAATAAAATAGCAAGATGTTGTGACTTGGAAACCAACCTACCCGGGAGTCATGGTGTAAGCTCTACAAGCAGAGAGAAATATCATGCCGACACAAATCACTGCTTACGGAAAGATATTGAATGCAAAAGCAAGATTCAAACATAATCAGTTGATTCAAAACATATCTGGTATTTCATTGATAATCGTAATCGGCCACCGATTAGGCAACACAACTTCTCGCCTCAATAATCCTTACACACTCCTCCCCATCAACATCCTCTTAAGCCTCGTTCTTCTCGTTGTGAGTAACTTCTCCCTGGTGATCGTTTCCACCAAACATCTTACCATCCGCCCCCGAAACACTCTGGCGGTGCTCCCAGGACTCGCTAGGCTTCCACTGCTTGGACTTGCTAGCAACACTGACTTCATCGTACAGCTGATCAACCTCCTCAAGGGACAGACCCTTGGTCTCGTAGATGAAGAAGTAAACGAAAGCAATACACAGGAAACAGCAGCCGAACCAGATGAAGAAGATTTTGGACTGGAGGTTGGCCTTTCCAGAGCCGTAATCGACGAGGTAGGGAGTAGAATAAGCTGCAACGTGTTAGTGGCATGACTAAAGAATATTGTTGGAGCGAGTAACATACCGATAGCCCAGTTGAAAAGCCAGTTAGTGGCAGTGGTCATACTGAGAGACTTGGCACGGGTCTTGAGAGGGAAGATCTCGCCAGTAACGACCCAAGCCAGAGGACCCCAGGTAGAGGCGAAGAAGAAGATGTAGATACAGACGAAAGAGACAGCAGCCTTTTGGCCAGCCAGACTCTTGACAAAGATGGTTCCATCAGCATTCTGACCAGTGGAAAATGTACCAGCCATGGCCACGATGAACTGCGAGACACACATGCCGACAGCACCCCAGAGGAGAAGAGGTCGTCGACCCCATTTGTCGATGGCGTACATTCCAGGGATTGTGGAAGCGACGTTGATGGCTGAAGTGATCATGGAAATAACAAAACCGCTTGAGATACCAGAATTCTGGAAGTACTTGGTACCATAGTAGAACTAGAAGATTGTTAGATATGATTCATATAACTCAATCTTTTGAAAGGGAGTAATTACAATGAAGTTGATACCAGTAAGCTGCTGCAGAGCCTGGAGAGCACAACCAGTGAACTGACGCTTCAGAATAGGAGGCTTGAAGCAGTCGAGGTAAGAGGACTTTCCAATGCTCGTCTCGTACTCGTGGTTGGCCCTGACCTCGGCGAGCTCAGCCTGGATAGCGGGATGATCGGGAGTGAGACGACGGATTCTGGAGAGGGCCTTGGCTGCGGCTTCATGACGATCCTTCTTGATGAGGAATCGAGGAGTCTCGGGGAGGATAATCATTCCACCGAAAAGGATGAGAGAGTATGCGAACTGAACGGCGACGGGGATACGGTAAGAGCCTGTGTCGTTGCGGCCACCTGTTGCGTTGTTGACGATAGCTGCTAGTAAAAGACCGATTGTGATGGCCCATTGATATGATCCGACAATGGCACCTCGAATCCATTTAGGAGCTGTTTCGGACTGGTATAGAGGAACTAGATGGTGTTAGTTATGTCTATACATTCTTGTTCTCGTATGATGAAGATTTACTAATAGCAGAGATCTGACCAACACCGAAACCAGCAAAGAATCGGCCAGCCAAGAACAGGGGAATAGATGTAGCAGCAACTTGAAGACAGACACCGAGGTTGAAAACCCATGTAGCAATCATAAGACCAGGGCGACGACCGATGTAGTCAGTCATAAAGGGTGACGACAGAGCACCGAAAAAGGTACCGGCGGAAAGAATCGAGACAATTCCCGATTCCTGAGCTGTTGTAATGTTCAGGTGGCCCTTGGCGTCTCTGTAGCCGGTGCTGAAGAGGCTCTGCCAGTATGGCATGGCCAGAATACCAGAGATGGTACCGGTATCATAACTGTGAGCAACTCGTTAGCTTGAGTTGTGATGGATTAATCGAGAACACGGGAAATGTACCCGTAGAGAACACCACCAAAGGCGACGAAGGCACCGATGGCGATAGCAGGCCATGTCTTGCCAGCCTCCTCGGGCTTGCTGAGCGATGCCCTTCGAAGAGTGTTCATTTTGGAGGTTTGGGCTCCCAGCCAAGGTTTTCAACGGAATGTGCTGTAGCTTGGGAGGAACAAAAGTGGAGGAAAGCAAAGCAAAGCTCAGTGATGCTTTGTTTGTTATGTATGAGTGACCTGGGACGAGAAAGTCAGTTGCACATGTGGGAGATTGCTCCCTTTTAAAGACAAACAAGGTCGGTTGATCCCAGCAACAAATAAGCTTTGTGATATGTGGCCGCGAGCCAAACGGCCACAATCAAAGCCAAAACTCAATGGGCATAAACATGAGGGGGCCAGAGGGGAGCTCTCTTTCTGGTAGTGTGCGGATTGACCGGTTAGTGGATGGAACAGGATAGCTAAGTTAGCAGATGCGGAGTAGCCGCACCATCAACTTGTGATAAGGAAGCTAAACCAGCAACCTACTAGAATCTGTACAGTAGTGGGCGAAGCTGGGGTTGCCACTGGGCGAGTGAGATTGTGGGGTTATCAGACATGGGGAGAGAAAGAGGGAAGAAGAAGAGGAGGGGGAGAGGATAATTTGGTGATTGGTTCAGCAAGGATCTCTTCTGCGAGAGTGTCTAGAGTGTCAGGGCATCCATGTCGTCAATGGCGGAGTTGACCATCTGTCTTGAGACGCCTCGGCCACATTGAGCCCAATGATATAGGACTAGGAGTAGAGGGGAGGAGAAGCTGAGGAGTTAGGCCTTGGGGCTAAGAGTAGAGAAGACGGGTAGATGGTGGCGTGTAGATGTTGCTGCTATGCTATAGAGATGCTATGCTATAGAGATGCTATGCTATACATTTTCCTTTTAGACCCTTTATTCTGCTCTTTCTTCTGTACACTCGCAACTCAAGGGTTGGGTGCCGTTCCCCCGGGCTCACCATGTTTGTGGAGTAAATGTTGGAGAGACCTGGAGAATAGAGAATAGAGACCAAAGCTAATGTATAAAATGCTGGGGTTGAGAGTGGATATTGACCCCGAGCCAAGACCCGGGCCAGGCCGGCTCGGCGACGCAGATGCCGAAGGCTATTACTCTTTTAGGCAAGTCCATATTCTCTTTGCCACGAAGTAGCATTATCTATCGCAGCGACAAAGAATAGCTTCAATTCTTAATGTTAACATCATGTACTACCTAACTATCCAAGTCAAAGTCTGGTTCTGCTTACTCTCCAACAGAGTCGTCAGCTTGTATATGTGTGTGTGTGTGTGTGCGTGTGTGTTGGCTCTGCACCTGGTGGCATGGACATAGTCCCGTATGTCAATTATAGTGCGCACGCAAAGGCCATCGAGTTCGGGCCTTTTTTGTGAGAGTTTTCGTTTCTCCCATGATGGTTGGAATCACATCATAGAGCGTCTCGTTTAATCGTCTGGAGCGTGCCTGTGACAGAAAAGTAATTTCCTCTAATCATGCAGATGTGACATGACATTTGATCAACGCGTCCCGCCTACACCATCACTCGCCTCACCCAGGTTTTATTAATGCGGTGTTACAAGGCTGAGGAAGTCGCTCAATGGTTATTGATGGAAGTATGCAACCCTTGTTTATGGGTCTAACCTTGACTGTGCTACTCTTCTCTTCATCTGCAGGGCAATCTCCTTGTGATGGCTGCACTTGAGACTCTAACCTTAACTTTGCTGCTCCTTGGTTACTGCAGGACATTAACAAATTACAGTGTCCTGCGTCAAGTTGTTGTTGTGATAAACAATACACGGACCTATGACCACACCAGTTTGGATGTCCCCGCGACGAACAAAAGCAAAAGACATCAACCCAAACTCGACTGATCAGTGGCTGATCCTCAAACCAACTCGGCTCACAGGCTAACCTAGTCACTTCCCCATCCCCATCCCATCCCCCAGATATCCATCCCTCAAAACCCCGCATCTTGGCTCGACCATTCTATCACTTGATCGATCCCTCTCCCCATCTCCAACTTCTCCCCAGTTGTCGGACCGGTGGCCTAACCCTGACCCTGGTCTAGCGCAACTCTTGCTTTACGGTGCCACCGAAACTGCACCGTTCTCGCTCGTTTCAACGGTTATCGGCATCAGTAAATGGAGACATGTTGGAGTCTGGGCAGGGATGGACCAGTCGGGCATGTCTGATGTGTCTCAACAGTGACAGTCTTTTGGGTGCAAGTCGGCGGTATTATGGAGCATCGCTTTACAATCCAGTCCAGGGTCGAAAGATCGACACTGGCCGTTGAGGGGGAAGAGACGAATCATAGATTGACAAACCGTATTACATGCAGACGCTGTCGGACCGTTGGGATTCTGACTTGAGACGACTGCAACCTCGAGTTACAACTCCAACACCTCCGCAAAATGTGCTGTAACTGGGGATGCATATTGTCTGTGTGTTTGCTTATGCGGGTCAAGATAGGCGACAACTCCAGACTTGAGCATTTCAAAACCTGGAGAAGAAACTCCGCTATCCTGGGGTTGAATTGCGTATAGCAGAAACATCGTATTGCAAAGTTGCAAGGATTGTTTGTCTATGAGTGGAAAGTCGTCTTCGTTATTCTGGAGTGATGTCGAAACAAAAGAACAATACTCACTCTCTTACAACCTATCTAATTGCTATTGCATTTCCGAGATAATATCACCAAGAGTACTGCTCTTCTGATAGAAAATTAATAATGTGAGCCCACCTTTAATTAATTTTACATCTTGTGGCTACTGAAATATTGCATCTCTACTTATACTGAAGGCTATATTATAAGAAGACTCGATGTCGATATTCACATCTTTCTCAACTGCCTGAGACCATGGCTTTATTAGAGGCGATATTGGCTATTACAACTGGCATACATGCCTGGCAAGGAAAGTTTGTATTTAATCAGCTGTTCTCCAGAGTTCTGCCTGGAGTATGGCATTCAATATCATTTCGCTAGCACTGGCAAACAGCTGTCACTGGCAAGCACTGCAAACTCCAGGCAAACAAACAATGGCATTCACGCGACACAAGCAGTGCACTCCTACATTTTTGCTTCTCCTTGATTTCCCATAGCTCAACCTGAAGTAGAGACAACATCAACAAGTACCCGTTCCGCTTTGTTGGGTTATACCAAAGGCAAGTCTCTCACCTCATTTGTTAGTGTTCGAGCGACTCGGCTTTTTTGTCATCTTTATGGTATAATTTTAGAATATGTATCACTAACTCTCCTAAAGACCAGCATGGAGCGCATCCCCAAAGACTGTGCGCCCAGCTGTGATCACACTCTTACCGCTGAAAGCTTTTCAAGCCACTGGGGACAAGGCTGGGCCAGTCGCGAACTGGTTCTATCCGAGGCGGAAAAGATCCTCCCACCGTATGAACAAGCCAAGGCCTGCATGTCACGCCAGGGTGTTCATGAGCTTTATCGTTTTCTAAAAACATTCAGATGGGTTAGCACTGCTTCCAGGCCAAGTAATCATCAAGCCTACAGGTACTTTCGGGGAACGGCGCCCAGCCGCCCAAACCAACCTGTCCGATACTATCCCTACTATTTTCTCCTACAGTCTCCGTTCCCAGGGAGCGAGGCTGTGAAGAAAATGTGCCTCGATATGGAGCATCACTGGGGGGTAAGGCTCGATTATAGGCAGCCGTTCTATCCTCGTCTCGACGACCCTGAACAGGAGCGTAAACTCATCATGGGAGACGTCGAACCTGGTGATTAATCCCTTAATTTGAATTTTTCTATGCCTGTTTCCTATCCAGGCTTGTCAACTGACCAGAGTATCGCCGACCCTTCTGAGTCCAACCAAGAGCCCAACGACACACTCCCTCCTACCGACGACCAGCTAGGCAGCAACAGTAACAACGGCGTCTTTCAGAACTACGAAGAACAGCTCAGCGCCATCAGAAGCGACTTTAAGAAGCGCATTTCCGATTTACAGAGCAATCTCGAGCTTGATAGAGACGTCGCGGAAATCGGGGTAGATTCCCAACGACACCGTGAGAAAGATCGAGAGAAAGTCGAGGAGATTCATCACCATGCCGTTCAAGCCCAAAAGTGCACCGAACAGGCTCTGGAATACGCGGAAAAGGCCCAGGAACACGCAAATGCTTCTGTTGAGCTGGTCCAGTTGCTCATGGAGAGCATGAGCTCTAGCAATCTATCTGTTGGACGCTCTTCTGGCAGTGATAGACCTTCTAGCAAGCGACTGCGCGAGAACTGAGCCTGAGTTTGGACGATATGTATGGGCTGGGACTGCACTGGGTTGAACCTGAAAGCTAGATCCGGGCAATGAGAATCTGGGAGTGCATATCGATGATAGGGGACAGCAAACAGAAATCTCTACTGGAACTTAGGGGACTAGGAGCAGGTGATAGCCCAAGGGCTACTCTGAGCTATAGACCATAAGTAGACAAATCCAGCCTCAAAGGAAGTAATAAAAACGAATCGACCTGGGAGTTCCTTCTGGCTTTGTATCTATCCAGTGAATGCGGTCAGCTATCGGTCAGAATCCTCTATAAAGGTTAAAGATATCCTCTACATGGGACCTAGAAGGAGGAGGTAGGCGAAGAAGACCCACGTCTAGGCCTAGGCTTTACCTTGCCTAGCATGACCGATTCAGCATCAGGGTCTTGTACTCGTAGTCACGAACAAATAGATGTAGAGACAGGCAAGTTGTTAATAGAATCCAAGGTTTATATATACTCTATGTGATATTATATCCAGCTCTTAACTAAAGAGCAATTAAGCCAACTCCATTCCAATATATGTATGCAACGCTTACAAGATGATATAGTTATATGTAACTCAACTCGCCCAACCCACTTACAGCCAAGTCCTACTCATACTGAGCCTCTTGTAACTACTCTGTAATGGCTTCTGATACTCCCTCGCTGTAGTCGTCGCCTCAGCTGCAACCTCCTTCCCACTTGACTCATCCTGGAAGAAGTAGTGATTTGCACTCGGCGCAAATGCAACCTTCCAAGGCACAACGAGCTGCTTCTTCTCAGGGCCGCCTCCGCAGCTGCCGTGGAAGTTGTTGCTGGGCGGACTGTTAATCGCCAGCGAGAACAAGTTCTGCGGTTCTGTAAAGTCGGTGACCAGACCGGAACGCATGATGAAGTAGCCGAGACAGAAGAGGTTGATGGCAAAGACGAGAACCAGGACCACGTAGAAGATGTTCTGCCAGCCCTGTGTGTGGCCAGACGTATACTCCTGCGTGATCATCGACGCGTTGAAAGCTTGAAGGAAGCCTGGCCCTTCCTTGATGAGGTTGCCAGGAAACTCATCGGGATCCTGGTCCCAGTAGTGGCGGAAGGGCGTGTCGATAGCGCTAATCATGATGAGCGAGCTGGAGTAGACGGCGAGGGCCTCGGCCATGGAAGGGTGGGAGGCAGGCATCTTTGGTTTGTTAAGAGCGAGTTGGGTGAGGATGCGAGCGTTGGAGGCGTTGTTGTTAACAGAACCACCATTAAGGTCCATGGACAATCGCCATTGATCGGCGAGCCACTTCCAGTCAAGAGAGGGAAGAGACCAGCCTTGGTCAGCAGGGAACGATCGACGATATGCGTTCTCATCTGCGTCATCCTCACAGTGGGCATTCATACGAGCACCTGCAGTACCCGAAATACTAAACTCGGTCGAACAGTTGGGAGAAACCCAGGATCGAAGTTGGCAGAGAGTATAGTTCTTGCTTTCAGCGCTCTTGCCTAGGGTGTAGATAGCATCAGCCTCATAGACGGTCGCGTTGGCGAGAAGGTTGTAGTCAAAGGGGTACTATGTCATGTTAGATATCATTACTATGAGTGTGATTGGTTTGACTTACCATTTGAAAGACAGGAGGACGACGCTCGTACTTGGGTCCCCATTTGAAGATATCATCGACGTCGGTTCGGTTGAGGTAGTAAGGCTTATTCTTGCTGTCTAGCGGCTGAGGAATTTCACCCGTCCAGCCAGTCCATCCCGTCTTCTGGCCAGGAATAACGGTGTTGTTGTTCTTGGCATGGGGCCATGTTGTATAGACAAGAGGAGCAAGCTCAGTCTTGTCCATATCAACGCACAAAACATTAACAGAAGGCGCGACGACACCAGCTCGGATCGTGTACTCTCCCACGCCGGCGAGATCATCGGGCTGGAGGATACCGTTCTTCTTGAGGGTGGCAGCGCCGTAGACTCCAGGATGAGGAAGGGCCAAGGTGACATTATTAATAATCCGTCCCGTCTCCTCAAACTGTGCGGCAACATCGCTATGCTCCGTCTCGATCCACTCAGAGAACATGGTGGTGTTGTCGAACAGCAGTGTAGTTCCGCCAGGTCTCTTTTTCGGGTCTGCAGAGATCTCGGTTCCGTTTTGGTTGATGTTCGTCCAGACTGTCATGTAGTTGAGTAGGTTTCGGTACGACTGTCCAGAGAACTGCACGTTCATGCATGACTCGGCAGCGTGGATGTCCTCGGTGATGTTGAAAAGATATGGACAGTCTTCACGGACGTACCCGGCGTTGGCATAAGAGGCCTTGACGTAACCCTCGAGTTCCTTGTGCTGCCAGCTTCCAGACTTGAGCTTCGGTGAGACCATTGCGTCTGAAGCGGTGGTGTAGAACGCAGCAGCGATGGTAGCGGTAAGAGACAACATGCCGAGAAGAGTCAGTGATGATGAAGGAAGAGTCTCAAAGTGAGTAATTAGAGATCCGGGCTGGATGACCCAGTTTCGCATCGTCATCTCAGCAAGAGACATGCCTTGCGCCTTTCGGATAAAGGCCCGTCGAGTAAGAACCTGGCCAAGACACGAAACAAAAACTGTGACAAAGGACATTTCGATCGTCTTTGCTAACATGGCGGCGAGAGTCGTGGCAGTTGAGGGTGAGAGTGAAGCGCTTGATGCGATCTGGTGACCCCATCGAGGTTGGAGGATGGCGGTTACTAGCCAGATACCACTTCCGACGGTTGAGTAAACGGAGAGAACATAAATAGTGATGGAAAGCCAGCTTGATCTAGGCTGATGAATATCTCGAGTCGAAGAGCAACCCTTTGGAGGCTCAGCTATGAGATATAAGCATAAGATACATACACAGGGCAACGAAACTTACCAAATTTCTTATAAAAGATCTCATCGTCAAACTCATCATCCATCTCGTCGTGTCTAGGTTCAACAATCTTTGGAAGCTTCTGTGCAGATGAAGATGAAGGCATGATCTCTCTTTCTTGGGCTGTGGGTATTTGCTTGGCCGTTTCAGTAGCACTAGGATCAGTCTGCGAGTTCCCTCTAGAACGAGGCATCGACGGGGCCCAAATCTCAGAGTATGGCTCTGGAGTTCCTTGAGAGTCGGCGATGCGCGGACTAAAAGAGCCTTGAGAAGGCGTATGACGGGGCGTGTCGCCGCTCATCAAGTTGTGAAAGGAATGCGGTGTCTCAGGCGAGCTCAGTCTGTGATGTTGATTCGGATCCGGAGACTGGGACTGAGACTGAGACGGTGCCGATCCCATTGAGATCCCCAGCCCGGAAACGGAAGTTGGAGCAGTTCCGAAGTTGGACATTTCGTGTTGATTATGGTGTTGTTGCTGTCCTCCTTCTCCTGCTGTTTCTGACGACGACATCATGAGAGGAGAGTAATAGCCACTACTGTTCCCGAATATGTTTATGCCGTGACTTCTCTTTGGTGGTTGGAGACTCTCAAAGTGATCGTCAGAGTAAGTGAAAGGGCTTGAAGCATATGGGTCGGCCATTGCGGTGAAGTAGGGGGGGACAAGACGTATTTTTCTTTCTTTCCTTTTTTTCAATCATATGGAGAAAATGATGCTGACGCTGGTCTGAGAAGCTCGACCCATGCTCTCTGCTCATCCAGAAGGTTGAAGGATTCTCGCTTGAGCCTGTTGGTTGAGCAGGGATATCACTAGTAACTTGAGCCAACGTGGCGCAGGAACAGAACCAACAGCAAAGAAGCCCAGACAAAGAGTTGCTCTAAAACGTTTGAATTTATGTCTAAAATTACAGCGGTCAAGCCTAATCCTACTCTATGTTGTGTGGTCCCTGCTCTTGTCACAGACACAAACATAAACACATAACGTAAACACACATTCTCTACTTGAGATTGAGTTGAAATAGCACGGACCCATTTTAGTTAGCTATTAGCTACAACTTACTGCTGCACTGTAATAAGGCTGAGTCCTCTTCAAGTGGATGTTGCTCAGTTACCGGCGTGGTTAAAGGGAGGCTGACCGCTATAAGTGGACCAGCAACGATCGATCAGCGAGCAGGGCTAATGAGGAGGCTATTCAACGGGAACTGACTGCATTCTTATCCTGTCAGCTATTAATTTTACTGTGTAAAAGGTAAAAATAGTGGCTCTCTCGATCCAACTGTGACGGTCATGTTGTCTGAATCCTATGTATATCTAACTAAGCCCTGCTGGCATTTCCCTCTTATGTGCGGTTGGCTATACATTTTTCTCACATGAGTTCGCGCTGCATTAAGCTAGACTGCTTGCTAATGCACAGTCGGTAAGCCATTTACAGGAACGAAACGCCACTGTTTCATCAACTATAGAGTCTATTATATCATGATACACACTTCAATCAAAGAAATCATCTCAGCCAATCTAATCAATTTCTCTTTGACTCTCTCAGTTCATCCTAACTAAGGCTGTGTAACGCTTCGCTTACGGCCATGCAATGCAATGCAACTATACTTCGCCTCCCTCCCATTCCCTCAACAGGTGGATCGATCATATCATTGCTGACGGGTTCCACCTTTGATCCTCTAACTATACCAGGGTTGTCTCTTTACCATACTGTCAGCATTCGATGCCAAGGCTCATCGGTCTTTGCGCAGTGTCCGGCCGGTTGCACACTGGCTGATAGAGTTCCCTAGGCACTACATGTATGAACGGATTACGAATAGACTCCATCGGATCGATTCAACATATCGGAGACTTTTAGATGGCTGCAAGTAAGCATGGCAATGTTGCATTTTAGGATCTAGCCCCCAGTCTTGCTTATCCTCCACGTCTATAGCTCATTTCCATGGACGATCGTGGCTGGATCTGGGTTTACCAAAGTCCCACGGATATAGCAGATACATAGAGATCATATGTTTTATATAATTTGCAACTCAAACAATCATTTACTTGTATAACCATCCGTATACTCACTCGACGTATCTTTTCTATCACGATATATACACACGCATATCACTACCATACAAATCCCCCTTTGGAACCTGCACATCATCACCGTGAAAATCATGCAGCATGAGCCAGCAAATCATCCGTAGAACAAGAGTACACCACAACTCTTTGCAAGCCAAAAGATACGTTGCGTACTCTGCTGTCTGAGCATATCCCCCTTTGACCACGTTGAATTCGGAGTCAGCCGTCTTCAAGTTGAAGAATCTTGCTGAGCAAGAGATTTGCACAGCGGGAAGTATTTGTTGAAAATAAGTCCTCATCAAGACGTCTTCTTTGTCGCTTCCATTAAAGCGCGGGAATGTCTGGCCGTTCATTTGAGATAGAACTTCTTGAAAGTGAGAGCCAATGACATCCTGTACAGGCGACGTTTGTGTAGTGTTTTTAAGTGTCGCATCTAGTTCGACGAGTACAGAATGTAAAGCATCCTGAGCTTGCCAGTTGTAGCTTGTAGGAACATCTCGATGAAGTTGAATTTCCGTCTTTGGAGACAAGAGAGTGTTGAGGTGGATGAAGAGCTGCCCGTGCGCAGTGTCTTTATCCTCCTGCAGATGCTTCCGATACGCGATGAGTAGTCTTGGTAGGGAGAATCCCTTTGTGCTCCAGATGTTGTAACACGGGTTTGGTATGTATCTGAAGCAGAGATCCTTGATGTGGAATACCTGACCCATCATTCCTATGAGTTCAAAGGTTACTGAAAGGCGTTAGCGACTATTGATTTCAGGTAAAATAGCGTAACTTACTTGGGAAGATATGAGATGTCATAGTACCATCTCGCAGGAAATAGTTCGATGATGTGCGGTCACATCCAAGAGTAGCCAGAGTATCAGCCATGTCCTTTCGACTCCCCAAGCGAACAACTTGTGAAAGGATGTTCGGAAGTTGCCCAAATGCAAGCCTCGTAACCTCTCTGTTGGGAACCGGCCTATTTTCCTCAAAAATGGCCTTGTCCAGAGCCTGAACGTAGAACATGATACCAAGACCACTAATCTTGTGGCCTTTGACAAGAAACCCGTTCCCTTCAGCTTGGTAGATGTTGTAGGTCGGATTAAAGTCGCGCCAGTATATACCGAGCATAGCAATCATCTCTATCAGTTGGCTCATGGTGGTGGTTGCGTACGGGCGGTTCACAGAAGGCGGCATGTCATCCCAGCTCTTTCTCTCGCACTGCAAAGCTGTTCTGAGACTGTGCTTACCTGCAACGGAGCTGAGTATTGCTTGTGCGCTGGCTGGTCGCGGCCTGAGGCTCATTATCTGCTGTCGGGTCCAGTTCTGTGACTGATTCTCCATCTTTTGCAGGCCCGACAAGAGCGTGAGCCACGTCGCACGCTCATTCTTGACAATACGACCAGTCTTGGTCTTTGTGCTTGTAGGGGGTGGTTCAAGATCTGTACGTGTAGCATCCAGACTCTTTCGTGTCCCATCAATGAAATGTATTTGCGCACCGTCGATATATCCTTCAGTGGATCCCGGAGTTGATACAAAGATAAAAGGAACTTCATACTGAATCTCTGTACGAAACTCTTTGGACTTCCACGTCTTTGTTCGAGAGTTGCTCCATCGACCAATGACGTTCTCTCCGCAGTTAGGGGGTGAACGGAACTGTTTGAGAGAAAAGGGAGCTTCAGGACTGGGCTCTATTGGAGACTTGACGACACTTCGCATGGTGATGGCTCTCATCAGGTCTTTAGATATGCGCTGGTTTCCGTTCATATGCGCGTAGTACTCGGGATGCTTCAGCTCGGTCCTGCTCATGATGGGAAATGCTGAGAGGATGGACGAGTTATCGGCGAGACTGAAGCTGGTCATGACTGAACCTACTACCGATCGATTGCGGGTAGAGTATACCGAAAAGGCGTCAGTTGAGTTGTACACGCGTTGATAAACGTCGGACTTTTCGAGAGTTTCTTCGAATTCCCTTCGTGGTGGTGAAGAGATACCATTGCTCCCTATCTTGGCTGAAGTTTCTGCTGAAGAAGTGCGCTTCGGCACAGGTCGAGCTATTTGAGGAACTATGTTTCCCTGCGATGGAAAACTCAAGGATCTTTCGTTGCTTGAACGAAAGGTGGCCCAATCCTCATGATCTTTGTGTGACGTGACTACCGATGAGTTGTCCGTGTCATCGTCTTCTTCCTTCCAGTTAGCCAGTGTCGTTCCCACTGATGACCTGTTAGAGAGAAATAGAGCTGGGTTCTCTATGATGTATGTGTTGAACATGGCCTCTATTTTTTCCACGCGTAATTGAGTTAATTCGCTGTTTCGTACGATCTTGTCGATCTTCTTCGCCAATCTATTCTGCGAGTCGATAATCACAACGTCAGAATCGCTACTTGATGTCAGAACTTATCATAGCTGAGATAGTTAACCGTACCATTGTAGAATGTTCAGGATTAGAGTCACAGAACCCTTATGAGCTTGCATCTCGCGTATGTACTTGACCACATCATCCTGCACCCGAAGCCACTTGACTTTGCCCAGCTTCGTGTGAGCCAAAGCACGATTATCGTCGAACGGCTTCAGCACCTCGATTAGACCGTCGCATGTCGTTATCAACTCGCTGATGGTGACAGTTGCATCATGAAGCCCAAGCGACGTTCCTGAAGTCTTGGCCACTGAGTTGGGGTCGTCGATTATGCCTTTGAGTCGCTTGATAGCCCAGTGAAGTTCGCTCGTTTCAGCCTGTGCCCATTCAACTGTTCTGGGGCAATCATCCATGTTTGTTTTTATCCTGTCAAAGGCCTTGACAATGACGGCTGCGACTGATAGTAGACCAGCTATGCCGCTGGCGACGCTAAGAGGATCCATAGCTGGAGAGAGGGAGGATAGTTGACAAAGGACATTAACTTTAGGAGAGGGATTTTGTGAGATGCATCCTGCAAACAATTATATCATCGGCTGAAAATCAGGCTGGCAATTCCTGATCCCGATAGGATGGGTGACGTGCAGCCTTGTTGAGCAATGATGTATTGGTACATGTTGGTCAGTATGCAGGGAGCTGTTCAAGTATAGAAGGATCACTAGTGTTTCGGAGCTGAATTGTATTTTATATGTAACTGTTCCTTTCAGTCTGCCTTGGATGTCCGGTGAGGCGTTTTTATGGTGATGAACTTATCGCATAATATGTACATACATGTCAACTTTTTCGCATGACTAGTCAACTAAGCGAGACTCTATATTGTTGGAGGATTACTGAGATAATACCATCATGTCTGGCCTCAAATCATTATCCTTCAACAAAGTAAAGTATTCACTTACCATTATCGGTCCCAATACCCGTCCATGCATAATCAGCCGCAACATACCAGGATTGTCCAAACCACATGATAATCTCCACCATCTCTCAATTTCCCCTCTTTCTATCCCAGCCCTACGAGCCTAGAGCCGAGACTACTCTAGGGCTGACGGAACGCGTCAATTGCGAGCTGCAGACTACAGGGGGCGGCCGGACCGTTCAAGGGACTTTGGGGGCCAAGCTTGTTTGCTGTTGGTCCATGGAGTTCTTGAGTAACGAGAGCGAGACCTATCCTGGTCATATTTCTCTTATTTACCGTCTTACAGCATAAGCTACATAAATATAGTCTCAAGCCAAGACATTCATAGCGCTTCCACGGTGTCAAAGTTACATCCATGAGGAATCTAACCATGTCTCTACCGTGTTTGTCTACTAACACGGGGTCGTTTGATGTCTTGGCCGCTGACGCAGCTGAGGAATAAGACCATTTTAAGAGCCTATGTCCCTGCCTAGGCGGCTTGCATAAAAACAGACACTAACATGGGGCTTGATAGAAATCTTGAATCAGCCTTTGTGAGTATGTAGCCTAGGAGAGTTTTAGTATTTTCGTCTGGTCTTTTCCCGGTCCCTGTCATTTTATGAGCTGTCTGCTGCCGTGCATATATGATAGATAGTTCCTACTTTCCCGACAGTATAAAAGGCGCTTTGAGGTCCGTTCTTGGATCCGACTTTCTCTCTATTCTTTCTCAACAACTCATCTTGACGCTATACATCCTATCCTGAGTGGTCAACACATCAGACATGTCTTCGTCTTCCTCTCGCTCATCCTCTCCAACAAGGGCTTCCACTGAGGACCTTGGAGATCGGTCTAAGGTCACGCCTCAACAGGTGATTGACAAGTTCTGGAAGCAATTTACCACAAAGAACCCAGGAAAAGGTACGATACACTGATACTACAGTACAGTCCAAAATCTAACAAACCTTAGCAACAACTGTCATTCCCTCAAACACCTACACTGAGTTTGCTGCCAAAAGAGGCAATCAGGTGACCACAACAACCTGCCAGGCTTCGTACGAAGACGCCGCGGCAACATGCCGTGCCAAAGTCGAAAAGATCATCAAGGAGTGTCGTCGCATTAACAAAAAGTACCGTGATCCTCACTTTGACATCGAGTTGGATCTCAAATGGGGTCAAAATGACTGTCTCCGTTCTCTCTCCAACAGAGATGAATTTGTTCCTGGTGAGGACCTTAGACCCGAGAGTGTCAAGCGTGTCGGTGATATCTTCGACAAACCTCGCTTCTACATTGACGGTCCTACTGCCAATGATATCAGACAGGGCCGCAACGGAGATTGTTGGCTTATTGCTGCTCTTTGTACCCTGAGTGAGAAGCCAGGTATGATTGAAAGGCTTTGTGTTGCTCATGATCAAGATGTTGGCGTTTATGGCTTCGTATTCTACCGCGATGGCGAGTGGATCTCGGAAATTGTTGATGATTTCGTATGTCTCTTGACTATCCCTGGGTGAAGCTATACTAACCGCTTCTTAGCTCTATTTGATCAAGCCTGACTATGATGAGGGTTATCTCGACCGAGTTCTCTTTGATGATATTGAACGAGTTGACCCAGACGAAGCCTATCGCCGCATCTTCCAGTCCAACAGCGGTGCTCTCTACTTTGCCCAGTGCGCCCATCCCCAAGAGACTTGGCTTCCTCTCCTTGAGAAGTGCTATGCCAAGGCTCACGGGGACTACTGTTCTATCGAGGGTGGTTTCGGAGGCGAGGGTCTCGAGGATCTCACTGGAGGTATCACATCTGAGCTAGCCACAACTGACATTCTCGACAAGGTAAGTAGCGCATTCGGTTTCTAGAGGAACTAGCTAATGCATAAACAGGAGTACTTTTGGAAGGAACAGCTCCTCAAGGTTAACGAAGAATTCCTCTTCGGCTGCAGCACTGGAATCTTTGGCGGATGGGGAGAGCGTAAGGGAATTGTTGAAGGCCACGCCTACTCTATCCAAAAGGCTGTCGAAATTGACGGCAAGCGATTACTCAAGGTCAAGAACCCCTGGGGCAAGCATGAATGGACTGGTCCGTGGAGTAAGTCAATGTCCTCCTCTCAACATCAGACGCCTGCTAACAGATACTAGGCGACGGGTCAAAGGAATGGACCGCTGAGTGGCTTCAAAAGCTCGGTCATCGCTTCGGAGACGACGGAGACTTCTGGATATCATACGAAGACTTACTTAGAAAGTACCAGGCTTTTGAAAGAACCCGTCTCTTCACCCCTGATTGGCGAGTCACCCAGCTATGGACATCGATGTCCGTCCCCTGGGCTCTTGACTACCACGACACGCACTTTTCCTTCACCCTTTCCAACTCGGGACCTGTCGTGATTGCCTTGTCTCAGCTCGATGACCGTTTCTTCCGAGGTCTCGAGGGCCAATACCGATTCGAGCTTGGCTTCCGTCTGCACAAGGCTGGCCACTCAGACTATGTCGTGCGCAGTCAGACTCCTTTCCGCATGACACGTTCCGTCAACGTTGAGCTCGAGCTCGATGCAGGCGACTACGAAGTCCGTGTCAAGATCAACGCCACACGCGATCATGAAATCCTGCCTATTGAAAACGTCATCAAGAACAACGCCAAGTCACGACGTGAGAAGCTCCTCCGCATCGGTCTCGCTTACGACCTCGGCCACTGCAAGGGGCGATTCGTCGAGACTCCCGAGGAAAAGATTGCTCGTCAGGCGCACGAGAAGAAGATCAAGCAGAAGAAGCGAGACAAAATCAGGACCAAGATTCTCAAGGATCGTGAGGACAGTCATTATCTTCTGAAGCAAGATTTCCAGAGGAGTGAGCATAAGAGACTCAAGAATAAGGAGAGGAAGAAGTTCAAGGAAGCTGCCCTCAAGGCTAAGCGAGAGGCTCGCCTAGCTGAGAAGAAAGCCATAAAGGCTGAAAAGGCTGCTCAAAGAGCATTGAGACGTGAAGCAAAGGCAGCAGCAAAGGCAGAGGTGGAAGCAAAGGAAAAGGCAGAGGCAGAGGCCAACCAGGAGGAACAAGCCGAGAAAAAGGTCGAGGAGGTGGCTGAAAAGTCCGAGACTGATGCTCCTAAGCCAGAAGAGCCCATGACTCCTGAGTCTGATAACTCTGGTGAGCAGGATGTCGTTGAAGAAAAGTCTGCCGAGGAGAATCCTGCCGAACAAGTTACCGAAGAAGCCAAGGGATCTGAATCCGATTCTGAGTCGTCATCGGACCAAGATACAGAAGAAGAAGTCGAGACCGATGTCGAAAGCATCGGTACTCTTCTCGACCTTGCCGACCGAGAAATTTGGATACACGTCGACAATTTCACTGGCGAAGTCCCAGCATCAGACTCAGACTCGTCCTCCGACTCCGAATCCGAAGCCGGGGACGATGCTGAAAAGGATCCATGGAACGCTGTCGCGGTCGTCGGTATCCGTATCTTCCACAAGGGTCTCGGCGAGGGTGAGGAAGACGGCGACCTCAACCTCAAAGTGATCCGTCCCATCCGTTTCGGCAAGGATGACGAGGAAGTTGACGTTGATAAGAAGTGCAGCACCAAGGTCTTGGACGTGGATGATAGTGCAAAGGACGCCACGCTCGTGGGAGACACACAGGAGAAGATTCGATTCATCAAGGGTGAGAGTCCGAGGAGAAGAACTGTTACGTCCATGTTCTGATGTAGATTACGATGTTTGGTAAGCCATGGGCTTAACTCTCTTGTTATGATAGCATATGAAAAACCCTACCCAGCCTTATGTTGAAGAATCCATGTTGTACTGTTACCCTTCATAAACTATTCCTGCTCACAGGATATTCAAATTGTGAAACCCAAACGCCAGAGCGTGCACGCGCATGTCCCATATACCAACCAACCGATACAAGGCAATGCCATGATCAAAAACGCCAATTACCGTACTCATACTCATACTCATACAGACCTCATACATCAACACATCTCGCCACACGTCTTGCTTCGCTGATGCCACTTCGCTTCATTTGGGGGGGTTATGGGTGCGTATCAAATCATTTACAACTCTTCTCTTCTCACTGCATCTGCGCATCTGTCACTAACCACCACTGCAGCCTCACTCCTCATCCATCAGATCCACATCAAAGCAAAACTACTTAACACAAGCCGTTGTGGAGTGGTCTGGTTTTCTCTCCTCACAACTTGTGTTATGTGCTTGTGTCTGTCTGCCGTTCTGTAGGACGCCATCCTCCGCATCAAACAGGTTTCTTCTTGCATAGCAATAGAAAGTCACCTGTCGTCCACAAGAAACAGCATCTTATCCCCTCTGGTCGTCGATCAATCTGGCCTTCAGCCCACCACTCTCACGCACGCGTCCACTGGTCTTTTGTGCCGCCGGATGGCAACACAAGCTCTCCCGAGGCTTGATCTCACCCACAAACATGTGGGGACTTCTTCACTGATCAAAGCCCGAGTCTCTGCGCTTTTCTTTTCCAAGCTCAACAACCCAACACATCGCCTCGCGGGGTATATCCTTCGCAGTGTGCCGCAGAACTTTCGAAAGTCGTTAAGAGCTACGTGACAGCTTCTGTCGTTCAAATCGTAGTAGTAGTCCTTGGGTGAATGATCCAAAGTTGTGTCTGGGGAAAGGTGCCAGATACGGAGAAACCGTCTAGGGACCCCCTAGTAACCAAGGATCCATGCAAACAAGTCTAGGTGAATGTTGGGAAAAGGAAATTCGTTGGTAGATGTCTTTTTCTGCCAAAGGCCGGTATTTTCCATGCGAATAGGCGTGCATAGTAGCAACAGTGCTGCTGTGGCTATGCATGTTCCCATAGAAAGTCCGGATTGGGCAGGTAAAAGATAAGAAAGAGGTTCGAAGATGAATTTAGACGGACCGAAGTCGCTGTGCAAAGCCGATGCCAGTCCAACGATACTGGCAATTGCATGCTTCGGATCAAAATAAACAAGAACCGGAACAAAGAAACAATACGAGGGTAAGGATGATGAGTATGTTCGCGTGTCGGCATCAAAAAAAGAACGATTAAGAAACAAAGTCGGAGGCCATCCCAGATCAGATCCTCAGGAAACATCAGTTCCGAGGGGCCGCTGTTGGGTCATCTGCAACCAAAGCATATCCCCAACAGCCATCTTCAGTTTGCTGTCTAAGCCACGGGAGCGATAGAAGCAACCGGGGGAGCAGGGACACTGCCGATGTCGACCTCAGCAGGGATCTCGCCAACGTTGCCAACGTTGCCAACACCAGGAACACCACCAACTCCGGGGGCGTTCTTCTGGGGGCAGTCGCGAGAGATGTGACCAGCCTCACCACACTGGTAGCAGGTCTTTCCAGCGGTGTTGAGAGGGCCACCGTTGGGAGCGGTGCAGTCTCGGGAGATATGGCCGAGCTTGCCGCAGGCATAGCACTTCATAGCCTGAGCCTGGCAATCACGGGCAAAGTGGTTGGGACCACCGCACTTGTAACAAGTGGCAGGGCGAGGGCCACCAGCAAAGCCACCTCGGCCGTAGCCACCAGGGAAACCACCACGGCCCATAGGAGCACCACGGCCCATGGGGCCAGGACCGACAGGGTTGGGGCAAGCGCGCTAACACACAAAGTCAGTTACATATCAGGGGAGCGAGCAAAACTTGCACATACAGCAAGGTGACCGGGCTGACCACAGTTGTAGCATCGACCGCTGGTACCGGTGCCGCTCAGACGGAGGGTAGGGCAGTCAGCCTGGACGTGGCCGAGACCCTGGCAGTGATAGCACTGCTTAGCCTCGGTGGTTCGGGGAAGAGGGCATCCGTTGGACTCGTGGCCTTGTAAAAGTTAGATGCTGATGGTTTTCTTGGTTTAAAGTTGAGCGTACCGGGCTGCTTGCAGTTGTAGCAGAGACGCTCAGCAGAAGAGCAGACCTCAGCGTAGTGGCCAACATTGCCACACTTGTAACAAGCACGTCGAGAGAGAGAAGACATTGTGAAGATAGGGTCTAAGTAAGCTTAGTCAGTAACAAAGCTTGCCGATAGAACATTGCATGCGATTTGAAGCTGCTGTTGCTGTCGTCGTCCTGCTAAGTTGGGGTCGGTCGTAATGCTCAGCGTGATCTTCCAAAAGTTCTATAGTATGGTTTATAAACTCTTGAGCTTGAAGACGACGCTATATCGATTGATCATACATGTCTCGTTCATGTCATATTGACGAGACAATGCCTCGGAGCTGACGGGAAGGCACTTCAAGCTTCGGTAGATAACAACCAGGCGCCAATTATTCGAGGAGCATTATTCAAATCGGATCGTATTGTTGGTCTCGTGTATGTCCATTGTTGTGTGAACAATTGTCATATCCGGACACTGATATTTCCGGATCGCGAAACCCCGCACTTGAACTCTTGCCGAGGGGCAACACCAAGATCAAAGCACTCGTAGAGATAGCGATATCCGGCATTTTTGTTCGGTCTGAATCGTTACAGGCCGGAGGTTGCGCCGGGATGTCGGGTCGTACACGGATGCCAAATACGGAAACCGGTTGGAAACATTTTGAAGGTTGATTGAAGTATCAATGCGGGATTTCTTGGGTCGGCGACAATGATAGTAGCAACCAAGATATGGAGCGCAACAGCAATTCGATCGATATCAATGCCACTTTCGAAGTATTCGAGTGCAAGGGGTTCGTAGTTGAGACCAGTGATTCCAGGCGTTGTTGTCGGTTGCGCAATGAAATGGAGGGGCAGCACAGAGCAGCACAGGACAGCACAAAACGCAATGCAAGCAATTAAAAGCATCAACAAACGTACGTACCTTTATGGCTCGAGAGGGGGAGCTTGATGGGTAAGTATGACACAAAAGTAAAAAATACTGCCTAATAGGTGTATTTATAAGAAGTAGACAAAAAACACTTTCAACACCAAAGAAATTATTCAGAGTTGTTTGGTCTTTGTTCCAAAGATGGGACTGGAAGTTGTATTTTTTGTAATTAAAAAATTTTCACAATGAGGGGAGCACACACAGAAGGAGCGAATGACACACTACCTGCCTTCTTTACCTTGCGACTGGGCGACACGACACGACCCGACTTTAGGTAGGTAGGGAACTCGAGGGAACCTGCCTCTAGGCTCTCTAGGCTCTCTAGGCTCTCTAGGCTCTCTAGGCTCTACATACAGTACTAACTTAGCACCAACGACAGAGTGGAATGGTTGGATTGTGGATTGGATTGTGGGGAGGGGTGACCCAATTCGATACAGTAGCGTGCTCTCCAAAGTAAAGTAAAACCCCCGAACTGATGAGACGGGTGGGAGGGCAGGAGGGGGAGGGGAAATGGCTGTTTCCTAATTGCCTTGGCGGATGAATGCAGATGAATGTTGTCATAAGGACCTAGGAAGATGGGAGGCCAGTATAAGCCATCATCACTACTAAGGTGTCCAGTAACCAGGTTAGTAGGCAGTTGCAGTTATACAACTTATGACATTGGAAAAGGACATTTCACTCTTCAGTTCATCTTGACTCAGACAATCTACCTTTTTGATTTCCTATTGTTCATTCATCGAGTTCGCTTACAGTCACACTTTTTTAACCGCAAATGACACTAAAAAAGAACAAAGAGGAAACAAGCCAATCAACTTGGCTCCATCTACCTAAATGGTCCAATCAATAGTTATCCGATGTCATTCTTCCCAACTCTTCTCCTCACACCTTTGATGGCACGCGTTGATCACTGATCACTGAACCTGGCTTCTTTGGGAAAGAATGGGAGGAAGTTTGGTCCAAGTAAACTTTTAGCCAGAAAAGAGGGTTTCCCATTTGACCGTTCCTGCCAAGCGGCATGTTCGATATCTTTAAAGTATGAATGCACGTGATGATCAGAAACATGGCTCCAGACCCACCCTATAGCAGAGGAATCCCATCTGGATACACATTCAATGTCAAGATCCTCAAACAGTCAGTATCGATCACTACATTAGTAAAGTCCGTTCAATTCTCTTTTTTTTCCCCATTCAGTCAAACCTACCAACTGCAGATGTAAGCAGCAGGGGTCAGAGCCGCGTGATATAATACCCTGGTAAGTTGGACGGTTGGAGATGGTTCTTCCGAAAGTTGCTAGAAACCATCGTCAAATAATATTGGCTTTGTCCTAGTTGGGAAAGCGAGATAGGCTGGTCTAGAAAATGGTCAAACATTCACCTACGGAGTGTCATTGTGACTGGGGCCATCACCAGGTACTATGCTTAGATGGAAACAAGTCCGTCATATTGCTTTTTTCTATCTGCATCTCAACGTCGTGAGATTTCCCCAAAACTCCCAACTTGTGTTTCAGAACAGCAACAATACTACCTATGTAAACGACGCTAATATGTGGTTGCAAGGCCGTGGATACTCGTATACGCTCAAATCAACAATGCCCTTCATCGGGCTCTAGGTGTTCAAATGCCTTTCGCTCTGTGTAGCTAATAGTGTATGGGTATGAATCCTGATATGCTCTCAAATACCTCCTCACTCAGTCGGTACCCGACTCACCCTACCCATCTCTGACGGGTGAGTGGGAAGAGGAACGTCAGTGGTCGGTGCTGTAGATCGAGGTTGTGCCTCAACTACATAAGATATACCATCCTCAGACGCGTATGAAGGTGGCCGGGGACCAGATCGTGTAGTGGGCCTCAACTGAGAAATGTCCACGTTCTCGTTACGTTGCCAGAACAAACGGTTCGGGTCAACTCGCTGTAAACTGTTAGATTGTGACCGCATATCGTTGCTTTTTAGTTTCAAAACTTACCACTGTCTCACGCCAACGGCCGTAAGCGGGAGGCATTGTTTTAGTCGCTTCACTGTCGCCGCCAACGGCCTCCTCGTCTTGCGCAAGAACAACAGGGATTGGAACTGGGGGTACTGCATATCGTGGGCCGCGGTATCGAGGAGGTCTATTCGCCCGCAAAGCAGCCTCTCGGTTGCCTTTTATTATTAGGAGGCAGAGTCTTATGAGTCCGTGGAAGAAGAAAGCTGCCGCAAAGAGGATGACGAGAATGAGCATGATGTTCATCTCGCGAGTATTAACCTTGCTGGTCATTGAAAGACAGAGGTCTATCACATTCTGTTAGTGCCGCATTCGAAAATCAGTATCGCAGTTAAGGTTATGACTTACAGACGGTAACGAGTATAATCAAGAACAGACCCGAGGTCATGCACCTCAAGATCTGTGCTCGCATACGCCTCGACCGTACCCATGGTATACAACCCATGAAGTACTTTGGGTGTTGCCCACGACTTCTGCGTGATCGATGGCCTCCCTCATGGTGCTCCCTCCTCCTCCTTGGTCTGTCAATGGGTCCACCAAGAAGTTCAGAGAGATGTGCCTCTAAAGGAGCAGAAGAAGTGCTTTGTTGACGCCGTTGATGTCGAGATTGTTGCGATTGTGACGAAGGTGTTGCGACGGGTTCCGGTCTCGTTAGTGACAATGGCTCAGTAATTGGCAGTAGTGGTGAGGGAGAGGCGGTCGTATTGCGGATATCGTCAGGTTGCGGTGGGTTGCTGTTACGGCCCCATATTCTCAAAAAGTTTGGTACAGCAAATCTTCGACCAGCGCCGAGTCGGTTCGAATTGGAATCTTGGGATTTGACGCTCTCGGTTTCGGGAAGCTGGGATTGTCCAGTCATTGAAGCAGGTTGTCCACGGCCCAGCAACCGTGACAAAGGCGCAATATTTGAACGAGACTCTGACATGCTGGGTTGTCGCTGTCCAGCTTCGACATCGATATCGACATTGGTGTTGGTGTTGGCATTGACAACGCCCTCATTCGAATTACCACCTCTCTCCATGCGTGATCGTTGTATAAGATCAGCACGAAGCCTCTCCATGTCGGTGCGCTCTAAAGTCATCTTTTTTTCTCAGCGGGGACCGAGGTCAGTATATACGGTACGATGGGTACCGATATGTACGACTCAGGTGAAGCGACTAAGATGGCGCTATCGTGGATTTTCGACTAGGTAGCGAGAGTGTACAAACATACGATTTACACACTTTGTTATGATGAAGATGGGTTTTGTTGTACCATCACGGGCATTATTAGTAGAGAGAAATAATAACAAGCTCGCAGAAGAAAAGAAAACAGAATTAGAAAAAGAAAGGTTCAAGAAGCCTGTCTTGAACGTGAAATTGCGACTGCACGCACACAACAAGGGACAACGAAGACAGACGAGAAGAAACGATGAGTGACAAGAAAATCAATAAAAAAGAGGAGACAAGAGTCGATAAATCACAGCCAAACCCAGCCCGTTCAGCTTCGCTATGATCTAATTATCTAGCTAGTGGACTCTCGAATGGGCAGATGCCCCGGTAAGACGTTTGTTATTCACACAAGGATCCCTTTTTGACCCCCTTGATTGACACAACCGGCCCATGCTACCATGTCATGACAACCTAGCTCAGCTTCTAGTCTAGGTCCAGGTAGGTCACTTGCAGTAGAGAACGGGTCCTCCGAAAGGGACAGACCGTGTGTCAGGGATCTCACGATCCTCGTCTTCAAGGGTGTTGGCTGTAAGCCCAAGCTTATCAACACTTGGACAGCCATAAACAGCAGGGGTTGATAGTCAACTCATACCAGCCAAATAAATGCGTGCTTATCGCTGCTTGCGGAAGAGAGCATTCGTTCAATTGGTCTCGGGCGCATCTACTAAGACTAAGAGATTATCGCGCAACACAGACGGTTGATCAAGCTGAATGGATTGGCCGTTCCTTGCGGTAAAAACGTGGATTGTGGAGATCTACAAATTACCTGCCTAGTCCGAGCACCTATCCAGGGGTAAAACATAAACCAGACCAGCTGCAGCAGAGTACTAGCCTTGATGCGGTTGACTTTCTGACTTCTGTCACTGTTGACAAAGCTTGGCCGTCTCGGGTTGGCTTGAAGCTCATCACGTTTGATGCAGGGAGAAGGCAATATGAAACCTTTAAATTCTGGCTATTCAATTGTGTGGACGAAAAGGTCGTATTTATTCAACAGCTTACGAGGTATAGGGTTGCAGTGAACGTTTGGCAAAGGCCCAGCTGTAACTCTGATTGGCAGGCATCACGGCTATCAAGCCTTAATCGTGTTTGAGTGTGGTTTGTTCTTCAAGGGCATGCCAGAGCTCTGTCTGCTAGTTTAGTATTCGTCAACTATCTGCAGTTGTTGTTGTTGTTGCTGCGAGGGATTGCTACGAAACATCTAATGCATGCCCCAGCTCGTGTCTCATATTTGATGCAAGCTAGAACGCCTCCTTCACCCTCCCCATGTTTATGTTGTTGATACTATTGTTAAAGATTGCACAGTAAATGCATGCAGCAATCCGCTTTTCTAAGCCGTCGCCGCCACCGACTCCTTCAGTTTAAATATTATTGCTCCCTGCAATAATAGACAGAGTTGTACAACACTCCCTGTCCCTTTCTCAGCCGTAGTTGGATCAAACGCTATCCTAGCCACTTCCTTGAGTTGCAGTCACAAAGCACCAAGGGCGTACATCCTCACCAACGGTCTTGGTAACGGTCGCGTGCATCTCCCAGATTGCTGTCACCAGGGAGCTATAGTAAATTAGAATACCGGGTCGTTGCCGACACCGCTCATTTCAGCTCGCCGAGAAGCATTTTACGGTCTGATGATGCCGAAAGTACTGTATCTCGTTAGTTTACCGACTCGAAATGGAGGACAAAACACTTACGAATAGGCTCCTTTCCTGGAGAGAATTCGGCGCAGTTGACCGTGCCCTTGTGGCCAGGAAGCTTGTAGGCGAGCTTGCCTGTTTCGCTTGACCATACCATGACGGTTCCGTCACCTGATGCTGCTGCGATTCTCTTGCCCTCTGAATCCCAGCTTGCTCCCAGAAGGTTCTTCTCAATTCCCGTGTTCGCGCCGTCAAAAGTTCTGATGTGTCGTTCTGTAGGTGCAAATGGTCGGATATCCCATGTTCGTACGGTAGAGTCCATAGCATACGAGACAAGCGATTGAGAGTCTGGCGAAACTTTCAACGAAGTGATGGTATCTGAATGGCCCAGCATCGAGTATATAACTGACTTCTTTCGCAAATCCCACACTCGGATATCATTGTCGATACCGCCTGCGTATATCTCGTTACCAGCTTCTGACACGGCAATTGCGGTGATGGGGAACTCGGTCTGAATATAGTCGACGGCGTTCTTCGATCGAGGGTCCCAGATTCCGATGGTTGAATCGTCGCTGCCACTGACCAGTATCTCCTCTCCTCGTCTGCTGATGCCCATTGTGTTGATGACCTCTTCATGTCCAACATATCTACGGATTCGGGTGCCTGACGTCAGATCCCAACTCGCGAGGTGCATATCAGCCGATGCGCTGTATAGAATTTCCGAGTCGCGGGACCATTGCAAGTCCAAAATGGCACCTTTGTGACCATTCAATATGCCGTAGTTTTCGCAATCGCCGTAGGTTCTCCATAGCACTATTAAGGAGGTCAGTCATCATCACACGTAGTGTACGATTCCTTGCTTACTTAGAGACCTGTCCATTCCTCCGGATGCAATCAAGTTGCCTGTGGGATCGAATTTGGCTGCAAAAATCTCGCCCGAGTGTCCTGATAGTTCCATAACAGGAGCTTGAAGCCCGCTTGTTCTTGGTGCCTTGGCAAGTTAGTTTGGTATCTTAACATAAACACCTGTCGTAAACATACAGATTGGACCAACGCATTGCTTGACGCGTTCAAACGCGCAACTGCGCCTGTTGAAGAGTTGACATTCTGTCGCTTCACGAGTGACTGAGAAGAGATGGGATCATCGTCGGCGGGACGCTTTTCGGCGGACATTGTTAATTTTGGAGGTGATTAAAAGAACGATCGAACTGATGCGACTCTGTTTGTACGAATGCGCCAGCTTTGTGTTGTTTCCCAGAGCTATTAAGTGAGCTTGGAGCTTGCTGCTGGTTAACTTTTGACGATGGTGGTAGACTTCATGCAAATCAAGCTCCCAAATAATTGGTAGCCGGGCCGGAATTGTTCCTGGTGTCGGCATTCCAACGCTCCGTCCACCGACTTCCCAGGGCGATGTTGGTGCTATTGCTTCACCTCCCTGGTTGCGGTTAGTTACTATACATCGCAGCTCTGAAAGCGCATTGCAATTTTGTCCCTTTTGCTTTGTTATAATTCGTTTGTCAATACCACAAACTCGGTCTGAGATCCTGTCGTCGCTCCCAAGTTTGCCGCTTGTCTCACGTCCATTCCCCTCTCACAGCCGCAACGATGGCATCTAACAAAGCTACTCGGTTGGGTGAGGAGTACGTTCAACACGATGCCCATCTATCTTGGTCGCAAATATTTTACAAATGCTAACTCAAACTCAGGATCTGGAAGTAGGCACCAACTGCACGGTCTCTAAATCGAATAGTCCTCTGACCAGAATAACAGAACCCGAATCGATAAGGTGAACGCTGAGCTCGTCACCTTGACGTACGGAACTATTGTCGCACAGCTCTGCAAAGACTACGAAAGCGATTATGCGGAGGTGAACAAACAGCTCGACAAAATGGGTTACAACATCGGACTGCGATTGATCGAAGACTACCTCGCCAAGTCCAACACCATGAAGCGATGCGCCAACTTCCGCGAGACGGCCGAGATGATTTCTCGTGTATGGACAATTATGATACAATATTCGATAGCGACTGACAAAAAAAACAGGTTGGATTTAAAATCTTCCTCAACATCACTCCTCAGGTCCTGAATTGGACAAGCGAAAATGACCAGTTCTCGCTGGTGTTTGAAGAGAACCCTCTCGCCGACTTTGTCGAGCTTCCCGACGATGGACGAGCGCAAGACCAGCTCTGGTACTCCAACATTCTATGCGGAGTGCTACGAGGTGCATTGGAGATGGTACAGATGCAGGTTGAGGCTCACTTTGTTAGTGACGTCTTGCGAGGCAACGAAACTACAGAAATGAGGGTTTCGCTAGTTCGATACCTCGACGATGAACTGCCACCTGAGGATGACTGAGAGGTTAAGAGGAGCACTTAGTTACGAATGTGACGACGATTTGGCATTATGCCAATAGAGCTATATGGAGATGGCCAAGTGGCAATCTACAGGGTAGATATCGAGGGAAAGTTCATCTTCAAAAGAACATCGACGGTATGCATGACGACATGTCGGCCAGGATGCTTGGTATGCAACACAAACTCAGCAATAAAATCCATCTATCAGTTGTGATAGTTGGCCATGGATTATGCATGATACATGCAAAATACCCTGAAGGAGGACAGCTGTCAGCCACGTGCTAGCCTAGAAAGAAACGCACGTTTAATAAAGATCATGCCAGACATCGGCGATTAACATGATAGATCGAAGAATGGGTTGCCATTTTTTTTAATTTTTTTTTACACCGAGGACCAAGTACAATCAGGCATTGTCAGTAACAATCTATGCGCACCTAATATCGAGTTAACGCTATCCGTGCCAGCTTCAAAGTAATAAAAGACCAACACAAAGTGCCGGGTGATTAAGAGGACTGTATTATCTATAACTTCAATTAGTAGATTGACACTGTCGAATCCCCCACAATAATGGAACACCATCAATTGACAGTCTGACAGTCTGTTAGTGGAGGTGCAAGCTCAGGCCAATGACGGAGATTTATGCCTGAGGCGATATCCAGGCCCAGGTAATTTCTTCATCAAAACTTGAGGCTCCCTTTTTGTCCCCAATATCATGCCTCAGGTCTCGAGAATGACCAGTTTCAACCATTGGTCTGAGTTTTACGCATCTAGTTCTGAGTTTTACGCACCCCGTCGTAACGCGCCCACTCTTGGCGCGCCAGTTGTCTGGAAACCTGTCTAGACTAGGGCGCGCGCCTTAGATCAGGGTCCAGTCCTTTTCCTGTGGAGTGACGCGACCCGACTTCGATCATTCGGGTCCGCTAACTATCGAACCTTGAATGAAAGCCCCTGAAGAGCATCCACTGCAGCTGCAGTCCAGGCCGCTGGAAGTGGTGAGGTGCCCTGATTTTACTGAGCCTCACAGGGTCGGTAGCCCTGTGGTTAGTATGAAATTGTACCTGGGCAGCCTCCCCAATCCTGGTTAGAAGCCGCTTCTTGCCGTCATGTTCCATGGGTATCAAACCAGTCTCGGTAGTTTTGGCTAGGTCGAAATGTCTTTGAGCCAAGTAGTTGAGCGATCGATGCGAGTCTTGCTCACAAAGCTGCTATGATACATCAGGTTCAGGCTGAAGATCGATATCTCGACTACCAGGCTGACATATGTACAATTCCTATACCCATGATCGACCGTCCCGACTTCTCTTAGCTGCAAGGAGGCGACGCATCGCATTTTGGTGGATCTCTGCCCCAGGTCCCAGAGAAACCTAAGCTTTGGTTGACGCCTTGTAGCGTTTTGTCTCTTACCGTTTTGGACAAGATCTGGCGTACTTGTAAATTGCATGCGTCTAAACGTCGAGATGCATCACTGTAAATTCGAGATACAAACATATTTGCACGTGGGAGAATATACATGCAAAATGCGTGGGATAGCTGGTTAAGCATCAGGCCATGTTTACTCATTGAATCAATTGAGCTTATCAAGGTCTGGAAGGGAACAAAAGAGGACCGAGAACAAGAAAAGTTTCCCATCCTCCCACTCAACAACTACTAACCTGCTACTCCCACCGCCAATCGACCACGTTTTTCACCCACAGCCTCCGTCTTGCTGTCCTGCTCCCTTTTCAAACTCAAACCCCTTTGCTTTTCTTTGCTATGCTGTGATTTAAGTGACTTTTCTTTCTTTGCTCGGCTTGGTGCTTCTTGTCTACAAACCCCAACTGTCCCGTTTGAAAGAAGCAGACGCAACAAAGATAGACTCATTGGAGTCCTGCTCCCATCCGTCTGCCGTTTGAATTGTTTCCGTTTGCTGCCGGTACTTCTAACCGTGTGTTCCTGACATACAACTTGGAGGTACCCGTTCAACCTTGGGGGCGCGTTCCGTCGGATCTCCTAGGGTACTTGGTATTTGCACTGGCCCCCGGCCAATACATAAGTATCCTCCCACCCCTGGCCGAATACAACCCCAGGCAGTCTCTGTCTGTGTGCTGTCTCGCTTTTTTTTTACGCTGAGAGCATCGAGCACTGAGCATCACCTCAGGGAAAGCACAAGCCCAGCGCCCACTTTCCACTCCCAGTTACCTCGACACTCCGCCAAATCCAACCTACGCCAACCACACCATATTCATCCTCCGTACTTCACATCTCCAACTCATCACCGCGACATCGACTTCCGGTCGACTATCGCATCGCAAAGCATCGCATAATTATAGCCTCTTTGCTTTATTCATTGCTAATTACCTGCGACAAATTTCCGCCTATTGCCGACGCTTGACACGATCTTCCAATTCCCGCTACTTGGGGTTCGCCTCTCTGTCTCCTCGTCTCGTGGTTCTCTCGCGATTCTCACCTCGTCCCCGCCCGACCGCGCACCTGGTAGCTTGGACCGCGTCCACGTTTCCGTCGTTGGTGATCCCTTCGCTCGCGCCTTTTGGGATTACTGCCCGTCACGTCCACGTCGGGAGGCTATCCAGCGCAGCTCCGCCTGGTGGCACGCCCCCGTGGCTACACGAGCCCCCGACTTGCTGCCGATACGGCAGAGCCTCTAGGCCTCTCTACTTTTTCTTTAGTCCTCAAGTATAAACCGTCATGAATCCAAACGTGAACATGGCCAACATGAACCCCATGGGTGGCCCCGTTGGAGGTGCCCCCATGCCTATGATGAACAACGGCGCCGTCAACCCCCAGCAGGCTGCTGCGGCTGCTGCCGCCGCGTCTCGCCAGGCAAACGATAACCAGCGCAGCATCCTCAACACCTATATTTACGAGTACTTTATTCGCATGGGAATGTATCAATGCGCCCGATCCCTCCTCGATAGCGATCAGCAGGTCAATGTCTTAAAGGACGGCGCGAACCGTCGTCGCGACGAGAACGGCAATCTCATCAACGGCGTCGGCGATGATCCCATGGATACCGATTCCAAGGACGATATCGATTCCAAACTCCCCGAAGACTTGCCTCCGCCGAAGCTTCCCATGCCTGCTTCCGACACTTCTTTTCTCTACGAATGGTTCTCCGTATTCTGGGATATCTACTACGCGCAGCGAGCCAAGAGCGGAAACAATACCATCAACCAATATGTTCAACACACTCAGGTATGTATTAACTTTTATTTGTCTATGCCGTAATGCTGCCACCATGGGCACCATCATTCTGTGACCGCTTCCAGTCAATGGGAGATGGTGTCAGATTGACTGCTCTACCCCTAACATTTGGTAACCACTTTGGCTGGTGACCAATGCTGACCCTTGGTGGCAATGTAGCAGCAATCCCGGCTAAAGCAGAATCAACAGCAGGAACTTCTGCGACAAATGCGACCAGACTTGACCCCGCAGCAATATCAAATGATGCGAATGCAAAACGGCGGCATGGCTATGAACATGAAGCAGGGCAACCTTGCCCGCGCTGCCATGGCCAACAACCAAAACAAGTGAGCTTCCAATCTCTCATCTTTTCGATAAGCCCTTCGCCTAACTGTGACACCCAGCCCTCAAATGATGCTACAACAGGCCAAGCAGAACCAGATGCAACGAGATCCTTCCGGCATGGACGGCCAAAACAGACCTTCATCACCAGCTTCTGGGGAGAACGCTCCCTCACCGAAGCGACAACGCATTGATGGTGCGCCTTTCAACCATAACCAGCCCGCTGGCATGATGCCTAATGGCCGCCAAATGCCTCAGCAGATGAACGTGCCTAACACTGCCGCTGCGCAACAAATGCTTACTGCTAATGGTATCAACCCCTCGTCACTACACCCTCAGCAATTGGCAAACTTTGCCTCCGCCCCGCCCGCTGCTCAGCAAAAGTCGATTGCGACATACTCGCAAACCCTACAGCAACACCATGGCACTCAAATGGGAGGCAAGCAGATGCCGAATGCTGTTCCTCAAGGTCAAGGATCTCCAATGATGGCACAGGGCCCCGATGGAACTGCTCTTAATGCATTCTACAACCCAGGTGAAATGGGAGGCCCAGGCGGCATCCGGCCGGGACCTGGCGGTCCCCAAAACGGAGGGGGAAGCAACCATGCCCTCCAAGACTATCAAATGCAGCTAATGCTTCTAGAGCAGCAGAACAAGAAGCGACTCATGATGGCCCGCCAAGAGCAGGACACAGTCGGTGGCAACGGCATGCCTCGGGAAGGCCAACCTGGACCTGGCGGCCCCCCTGGACCAAACGGCCAGTTCCCGGATACATCACCCCAGGCTATGCGACCAGGCGCTTCCCCCAACCCTGCTGAGCAGATGAAGCGCGGTACACCTCAGATGAACAACTCTGGTATCCCCTCACCGGTTCCTGAGGGCGGCCAATCCCGTGGCTCACCTAACCCGGCGGCCATGAACTTCATGGGCAACAACATGGATCCCAACCTGGCCCCTCACTTCTTCAAGGGAATGGAAGGTAATATGGGCGGCCAGCAACCTATGAACGGCATGCGACCACCAAGCTCTCATCCCCAGGCCGGTCAGCCCTTCAACGGACAGATGACGCCACAGATGATGGCTGCACGACAACAGCAGCAAGGTCAACTAGGACCTCAAGGAAACCCTCAACAGTGGCAGCAAGGGCCCAACGGACAGATGGTACCCCAGCAGATGCAACAAAGCCCTCAAATTCAAAACACACCCCAGCAACGATCTATGCCTCCTCCCCAGGCACCACCTGGCGCCGCAAACGGAGCCAACAGTCGGACAACAGCTTCCCCTCAACAAGCAGCTGCCGCACCGCCAACACCCAGCCAGACCAACAAGGCCGCTCCCAAGAAGAAGGAATCCAAGGCTGCCAAGGACAAGGTAATTCCAACTCATTCATTCGTTTGGATAACAGAAACTAACAACTGTAGCGCGCTGCTGCCAACAAGAAGGCAAACCAAAATGTCAACAACGCTGGTGCAACTCCTTCTAACGACAACAACGACTCACAGGATACTCCTGCTCCTGCAACGCCTATCCAAAATGCCAACGCTGCCAACTTCAACAAGAATGCCCAGGCCAACGCCGTCCAAAACGGGCAAACATCTGGACCAGCTAACGCTCCTGCGGCTACAACCGCACCTCCTCCAGCACAACCAGCTCCCCAGCACGACCCTAATCAGATGATGGGCATGGATAACAGCTTTGGCCCATTGGTACGTACAAATCTAGCACTGTTTGAAGTTCTTGGTGCTGACATGAATTGCAGTTTGATGGTGGCGGCATGGAACTGGCTAACCCTCTTAACTCGGGTGACGTGCTCAACGACTTTGACTTTGACTCGTTTTTGCATGACCAGGATGGCGACACCTCGGCTTTTAACTTTACAGAAGCGTTCCCAATGGGTGACGAGATCGGGGCAGACTAGGGAGCCTTCTTAGAGAGGCTGGGTTAGCCTCAGGTTACCAGAAAAGTTGACGGGCCTCTGAAGGCATAGGAGACGAAATTAGCAAGTCGGTTTATGCTGTCTAGACCAGACTTTGAGGTTCTTTATTTTTATATCCTAAAGCATGGAGGCCAACTTTTCTGCTACCCGTTGGGTTGGCATTATACACGAGCTTGGGTGGGTTCAGACTTAATCAGGCATCATTTGTCACGGCGTTCTGAGTGGAAACTATATCATAAGGTCAATCGGCGATCTGGTCCAGGAGGCAATTTCCCTCCTATGTGGTGGTTTCAGGGGAAAAGAGCACTATTTGTTTTGGTTTATGTTACCGACGCTGGATGTGGTGTTTGACTGAAGCTGGTTCGACACGCACACCCACATACTACGACGACTTGGCTTTTCCTTCGGAACTCCACACGGTCTCACACGTCTCTTTCTCTCCTATCATTTTGTTGTTTTTACAGTTCGCTATCTATTGCTTTCAGTTCGGGTATTATTATCACGGGTTGCACGGTGGAAATCCCTGGTGAGCCGGGAGATGTTATTTAAGATGGGGTGGAGGATGATGGTTGGAGCGAGCATCCATCTGTGTAAAGTGTCGAATTACTTATCTGGTGTATCCCTAAAGCTTACGGCGAAAATTACATACCACGCTTGCTTTTTTCCTATGTCTTCAGATCAGAGACAGGGCTCGTTATTTCCTTTTTCCATCCTGTGTTTGGTGGTTTGCTTGCAAATTTCATGAGTATCGAGATCCAGCAAAAGATTAACGCATTAACTGATAGTTTTGTCTTTAATGAGTTACAATAAAACGTCTTTGTTCTCTCTTTATCCCAGTTGATCACGGCTGCAAACTGTATCTTCCAGGATGCGACTGGCGTGAACAGTCTGGTTGCTGGACATGAGGATGCATATAAAACAAACTTCTATCTCCAACCAACAAGGACATTCGCGAAATAGCGTTGAGGGTTGTACCAATCTTGCGTTGGAGTCGGCCACATCACTTGATCGGGCTAGATTCGAGTCATAACGTCGTGAGTCTTGTTCTTGTATCCAGATAGCTAACTAACTAACTACTCAAATCCGCTGTAGGTATATTTGAACATTGGGTATCCTCCATTTCGAAGACAGGGAAGTGTAACATGACAGGCCAACCGCAAACATCGGCTTTCAGTGAGGAACAACCATTAAGGGGGACCAAGAAAACCAGCCTCAAAGATATTCTGATGATTGCTATCCCCTACATAGGTAAGGGTGAGATGAAATGGAAAAGGCCAAGCAAAGGCTGGCAGAAGAAGTATATAAGGCAGAAGTTTGAAAGTGAAGAAAGGGGTTCTAGCTACGTGGGTAACTATTCTGTGGTCTCGTAGACGGCGACGTAGGCGACCTCCATCATGTTCTTGTAGCCAGGCTCGGTGGCCTTGTTGGGGTTACCCTGCGAGTTCATGTCAGTATTCCACACTTTTCTTACTTATGAAGCGATTATATAACTTACAGGCCAGGTGCCTCCGACGGCGACGTTAAGGAGGACGTACATAGGGGAGTGGGCGAGAGTACCCCAAGTTCCCTCGTCGTTGAGAGTCTGGCCCGAGATGCTGTGGAAAGGTGTGCCGTCGAGAAGCCAGGTGATCTTCTCGTCCTGCCAGCTGGCGGCACGTCGGTCGATAACCACAGACCAGGTGTGGAAGTCATTGTCGGGGATGTCAACTCGCTGGCCGAGTCCATGGGGTTCGTTGCAGGGGCCACCGCCCTCATGTCCACAGTGGACAGTACCAAAGCCCGTCATGTCGCCGTTGACTCGCTCAAAGATGTCGATCTCACCACAACGAGGCCACCCAGTACCATGACGGAGGGCATCGCCGAGCATCCAAAAGGCAGGCCACATGCCCTGCTTACGGGCCGAGTCGCCCATTCGAATGCTGGCCTCGACACGGAGAGCCTTGTTCTGGTCTGCGTGCCATGCCTTCTTGGACTCGAGACGTCCAGAGGTCCAGTCGCCCTTGCCGTCCCTCCAGGGAACGAGCTGGAGTGTATCGCCGCCAGAGAGCTGGATGTTCTTGTTGGAAGTGCTGTACACTTGAAGTTCGTTGTTGGAGTTGATGTTGAGAGCCGTGTTCCAGTTATCACTCTTGGGAGTGCAGCCTTGGCAACCAGTGAACTCGTCCTTCCAGAGCAGCTTGAGTCCGGGACGGGGGGGAGCACTGGTGGCGGAGGCCAGAGAGGCCAGGGCGGCGAGGATGGGGAGGAAGTTGAGCATCGTGTAAGTCGAAGTGAAACTTTTGATCAAATCGGAGAAAGATGTCTTGAATATTGAGACTTTTTAAATAAGGTTAAAGTCTATTTGAAGAATTGAACGGTTGTCACGTCAGTCAGGAAGAGCAAATAAAGGAATGTTATGCCTCCAGGGCTAAAAGAATGAAACCGGAGAAGGCGAGAAAGAGTGTATATCAAAAGGAATGAAAGAAGCCTGAGATGATCAAATCTCGAAGCAAGAATTCAGAAAGGAACGTGGGAGAAAAGAGACACAAAGAATGACTGGACGTGTGGTGGAGAACAAGAGAGAGAGAGAGACACGACGACGACTGGCATGCGGAATGTTTTATATATAGCTTCTCTGTCTATAATACCCAAGCGACCCGAGACAAGAACGACTCCACTCCTTCTACGAAAACGAGATGTGAGGATCAAGAGACCCGGCATAACTAGGCCATCCGAGCGGTATGGGTATGGGTATGGACATGAGACTGGAGAAGATGGGGTAGAACTTGATGGGCAAGGAAGACAGCATGAATCACATCAAGGGACCAGGATCTACTCCGAAGAGGCAACGGGTGATTTTCAGGCACAGGAGCAAGCTAAGTGGGTAGTTAGACAGCGGATACGGGTATGTAGGTCGATTATGCAGGGGTATGAGGAACGCTACGTACAGTCAGGAACAGACTTGTCGTGTTTTCTGCTGACTCGTTCTCTTTCTCTACCACTATTTGACTATGTACTCTTGAGGAAGACGTCCGTCGAATAAGCCAGCTAGTCTAGTGTATCGGAAATAAAACCAGGGGCAGGCAATTATAGACGTTACCCACTAAGCCAATATAAACCCTGCATACTTCCACTTGGAAAGATAGATTCGGAGATGAGCTAAATGAGACTATGACTCTGTCTATTGCTTTTCTTCAGCTGTTGAATGTTGACCAGGACAATGAAGTGGCAATACCGAGCGCTTAATGGTGGTAAGAGCAAATTGCCTCGGGCAAAAGAAAGCAAGGGTACGGATACTCAAGTTACTGCTTGAAGCTTGGCAGCCACTTGAAACAAAATGGCAGAGAGTCATTAACCAACGAGGTTAAGGCAGACTACGCGGCTCAAGATAGGAGGTGAAAAGTGTCAGGGATTAAGCGTCCACTAAGAGCAGGGACAGGCTTAGTACAGTGACAGTAGTATGTAGTCTGGTACAGGAAAAGAATGAATGAAAGATACAAAATATCGTACTCTGTATAGATATGCAAAAGACTTGTTTTCTCTCTTGGAAGTTTCACTTGGTCTCTTGGTCGTTGTATTTTTAGCAAGTTGATCATCATATATGCAGGGCGATTTTATTCGTATCGATGTTCGGGAATGGCGCCATTGTCTGGGAGGCCCTGGGGTACAAGAGACAAAATCAACAAGTCAGTTCACACTATTTAGACCGTATCTTTTGTCTAGTTATTTACTGTACCAAAGCTCAGAAGCTAACTTTTCTGTTAGACCACGATTAAGTTTGTGCTATTTACATACATATCAATTAAATAAATCTACGACCCGAAAGTAAATATAATTGAAAGAAACATCCATCATCTGAGGGTCGTAGAATTTATTTCTTCGCCTATTTGAGTTGACAGTAGGATATGATGGAGACGCCAATTAGAGCATGACACTATGTGTTTCACAATTCCGATAGTGAGGCCAACCGCGATGAAGAAGCCGACGATATGTGATCAATTAATTGATAGACAGTCAACCATCTTGTATTGGCAGGTGGTCAAATCGGGTTTCCCACTCCACTGATCTACCACGTATTTGCCCAGCAAACCTCCCCCATATTCATATTTCTGTCTCGTGTAGCTCTATGCAAGAAACAGGATCCGACGTCTTGGTTCTGTGAGCCAACTCGGACTTGATCAATGCTTCATGTCAAAGACTCAGCCATCGTATCCGTGCATAGAGCATCGACCAGCCTGAAACCAACCATTTCAGCCCGGTTGTTTGAACAAACGTGGCACCTGAAGTCCCAAAAACACAGCCCATCTTTGTATATATAATTAAAATAGCCTCAGTCGGCAGACATTTGGATTGGTTCTAGATCGCCAAGTCTTTCGTTGAGCTGTACGATTGTCCGTTCAAAGACACGTGCCGCATCGAGCTGCAGCATCATTTCGTCGTCGTCTTCCACACTGCCCCAGCCCTTGATTGCCGGTGCTTCCGTATCCGTGTCCATGTCCATATCGGTATCTGTATCTGTATCTCCTCCCTCTTCATCTTCGCCCTCCTCGTCTTCTTCTGTGGGGTCTCTCATGACCTCGACCATTAATACGCGACATTGGTCAACCAAACTTCGACATCTGATCATCTCTGTAGTTGTCATGCCGCCGCGCAGCCCATTCTCGAAACCTGGCAGTGTCTCGTGAGTTTCAACATCTTGACCTGAGAGAAGACTGGCGAAGCAGTGATCAAGCTTGCGCAGAATAGCGAATGATGCTTTTGGTGCAGGCGGGAAGCCCCGGACATATCGAGTAAAGTCACTCGTGAGACGTAGTAAAAAAGGTATTTGTAGTGTGGCTACAAGACTTGATCAGTACCAGACTTGTATGATTGGGGGTTCAGGGTAACTTACGGGTTCCTGATCGCCACAGAACGTTAATGACACTATCCAAGTCTTTACAAACCTCCCCGAACCTCGTATAGCCTACGACTGAATCGTCTGGTTCAGCACTACCAAACTTCTTGACATAGCGTCGTGTAGCCAACATCAGCTGCTCTTCGGCATACCTTCGAACCATGAATTCCTTGCTGGAGTTTGCCTTGAGTGCCTTGTTTCTTGGCGCAGGAAGGCCTTGGATGTTGTTTGCGTAAGATGAGGTTGCTGAAGGTGCTGGTGATGGAAGGCCACCAGGGGCTGGTAAGAACCCGCCTGGTCCTGGGGAATCCATCTTGAAGTGGTGTCTCTCCTTTTTTTATATGACGCGAGTGTTTAATGAGACAAAGATGAGAGAGATGTAGTTGATTAGGATAAAGGTGGTGATTAGACGTGAAGCAATATCGGTCTTACACTGTCTTTCACTAAACTTAGTTTGTCGATGCGCCAATAAACCTCAAGCCAATACAAAATGTCAAAGGGTCATGCAAGAAAATGGGGATAGATGTTAACTGCTAGGGTAGTACGATGACAAAGAATTTGATCAATTAATTTATAAGCCTTTAATAATGAAATGTCGATGGTATTGAAGGTGTTGGTGATGGTCTTGGTGGGGCACAACTGCCTGCAACTCAATACCACCACTTTCGTCACAGGCGTATCATGTGACCTTATCTACTATCAGCGAAAGCTTCAATTGAGCTGTATCCGAAAATTTCCCTCGAATTCAACGACGACGTCAACAGCCTCACTCGAACCGCGCGCACGCTTTTCTCGACTCGCTAGACCTCTCCTACTCCCTACGCGAACCCGATACCAACTTCATCACAATGGCCCCCAAGCGCATCTCCGTCGAGCCTCGATCTCGCCGTGCTCCCAAGGGTTTTGTCGGCTCCACCTATGACGCTCTTACCTCTCCCGAGAACGCCGCTGTCGTCCGCAGCATCGCTCTCTTTGGTGTATGTGGTCTTGCTCCATTCTCAGATGAGGAGAGATCTGATGGACTTACATGTACTGACAAAACGAAATAGGCTGTCGTGACATTCCTGTCCAGCTCTTGGGGCGAGATCCTTCTGCCTCCGTAAGTCGACCCTGCGAAACAAGACTTTAACGAACATCAAGTTGACCTCTTGACAGCCAGTAAATGACGCCGTAACGATATGCGACCAAAGAATCTGCGTGGGAATGGAAAAAATCAGTTTAGGAGCTAGGGATGCGCCATCATCCGTCTCCCATCTGTGCATTATATAATCGAATCACTTGTACATTAGTTGGAGTCAGTGTACGTTTTAGACAGGAAGGGATTTCAAGGCTAGCCTGTGCCTGTCCAAGGGCATTATGATACGGGCTGCATAGAAATCGACATGATCAATACCTACGGGTTGGATATGTTACCACGCCTCTATCACTTCTGCTCTGTGTCAAGCTACATTTTGCATATTTCCATTCAACCTCGCTTGAAGCGCAATCAGTCAATATGTTATACAATATTGAAAAGTGGAAGATCACGCCTTCCCTGTCAAGTCCTCAACCAGAAACAGGACGCTCCTGCCATCTATGGCTGAGATTATTGACCTTCAACTGCTACGCAATTGCTATTTCTTCAATGTCACTCTGGGCACAGCTCATTCACATCATTTCAACAGACTTTGACGGCATCAACACAGGCACTTTCTCTTCGTCTTCGAGCATCACAGAGTGATTTATCCAATCAGTTTTACCGTTTCAATTTACACAAGAACTCGGGGATATCTGCTCCCGTCAGAGCAACATGACCTCGCCGCTGTTATCTTCTACGACCTCGCCCCGCAAGATCATATCAGAGAGTTCAGAAATTCGCAGTCTAACCAGTAGTAAACTGGCACAGCTTGTTTCCAAGTTCGAGTTCCTTAATGCTGTGGCTTCGGTTGGCAGTTCGCCTCGTGGTTCGTCAATCACCAAACCCCTTACTGCCATCGCATCCTCCTCTGTGGCTGGACAAACACCATCAAAATTACCGAAGCCTTTATCTCAAGGAACTATAGACACACGGGAGAGATGCTCAATCGATAGCCATCTTTCATCCAATCGCTTCACTACTTCAAGTCGAGAGCCCATTCTTGCCCGCCGAGCGCAAACCTTTGGAACGAAATCACCCGTTACACCAAACAAAAGTGTTGATGTAAAATCGCGGCAAAAGTCTGTAGCAGAGAGGAGGAAGATATTCGAGACAGCAAGCCAGCAAGATGGTAAGAACAAGTCTGGTGTGTCCCTACCGCGCATCTAATGACAGTGTATACAGGACTCTCGCTTTCTCCTCGTGCGACTTTAGTTTCACGGCCACCATCGAGGTTAGCCCATTCCAAAAGCTGGAGATCACTCAAGAGCAGGCGTTCTGCCGAACAATCTTCCGCGGATCATGAGCCAACAAATCAAGAGTCAAACACAGCTTCCAAGACACTTTCTCCGACGTCCCGGTTTGTCCCTTCGCCCCGGACCCTTCTTGCTTCCGAGGATCCTTTTGTAACGTGGCGATCCCCATTGAATCGACCGGATGATTCATGGACGTCCTTCAAGCGTAGCAGTCTGGTGACGACTGCGCCAGATGCAAGCCCAAGTTACATAAGGTCCCAGTATACCGAGGCGTCGCCACAAATGGAAAAAAGACTATCGGCAAACGATGTCAAATTTGAGTCTGTACGCCGCAATGATGCTGTCCAAAGGAAAGCCTCAACTGAGGAGAACCGGCACCACGGATGGGTGCGCCATGCTCAAAAGATAGCATCTTCATTGTCTAACACAGTATATGGGGGGACATCAAGCACCCGAAACAAATCTCTTGCATCTCCGGACGCATTCGATCAGGTTCCCTTCAGCAAGAACGACCTGATGTCCTTCAAGCTTAGGGGTAAAAGCGACACAAGCCGTCCCAAGCTGCCACATTCTAAAATCTCAGGCTTTCGCAAGAAACTTGAACAGTCAAAAGAACAACCATCGGTTGAATTTGCGCTTATTAACAGGAAGCGTCGCGAGTCCGTTCCCACTACAGTTGGAGCGGCAGTTTCACCTTCACAACTTCCGTTACTAAAGTCTTTTAGTTCGTCAGAATCAGATGTTTTAAAAACGCCAAAGGTTGGGCTCAAAAGCCGCATGCCTGTGGGATCACTTCGAAATTCAGTTGGACGTCGGAACACAGAGAAAAATGACTCGCCTCTGAAGCAAAAGATCAGTCTTTTTGAGTCATTGGATCGCCACAATTCGGTTCCTGATACTCTTCACGTGGGATTTGACAGCCAACAAACCTTTGTCAAGCCTCGTGAGCATGAGCGAAAGGAATCCGTTATAGCCCCCCTCCGATCCTTTCGGGGAAAGTTACGTCGAATATCTACGTCCTGTCGAAGGACACCATCGGAATGGAGCACTACAAGCTCGAGAGATTTTGGTAACTCCACGCGAAGCTCTGGTACCAGTCCAGTGGCTCAAGAAGAACAAATTGCTACGGCAGCAACTGAGGAACCCCGGTCGCCTCACACCATTGATCCCATTCCATTTAATCCCACCCTCAAACAGACCCTTCTCACCAATGAAATATCACCTCTTGTGCTGGAAAAGCCTTTGTCCTTCCCTCGAGCTTCCATTACTCGAACGGGCTTCAATATTGATGGTGAGGCTGGCTTAGGTATAGCGCCTCTTCCTTTGTTCGCCGAACCTCAAAGAAGATTCTCTCGCACCAAGCACATCCTTTCTCGAGCTACCAACCGACGTTCCTTGCCAGATGTTGAAACAGAATTTGAGTTGCTTGAACTTCTCGAGGACGATCTCAAAAGTCTGTCTGAAGAGAGCCCCCCTATCTCCAAGGCAGGTTGCTTGTTGGAGCAACCTAGGCCAGTGCGTGCGAGTGAGCTGAGACGACTTGTCAGTATGTGCAAGGACAAAGTCAGGAAGATCTCAGGCGGTCGCAGTGAGTAGATAAATGCCTCATCACACGAGTTCGATCAAGGCGGACGAGTAAGCCATTGGGTATGTTGTCTTGGTGCGACTCGGGCTTGGATGGAAGCTGTTATACAGTATATAAGTTAATCAGTTACATCACTGTCACTACTGTTTCATTTGCCACTGACGAATGCTACTTGGGGGTTTGACGTTTGACATCACAATTGGTACGGCCAGGAATGGTTATCAACCTGATGTATTATTCATCGTTACGGTGCGCTTGAGCGCTAGACTATCTTTTGACTAAAGGAAAAAAAAAGCAATAACATGAAAAGTATTTCCTCGGTTTGAGACCATGCGAGCCAGCAATAAATTGGGTAATGAAAGTAAGATAAGATGCGAGTCATCTCGAGCATCAATGGCCTATTTGGGGTATCGAGGCGGTTCGCCATGGAAAGAAACGAAAACAATGTGTAACTGAGGATCTGCCGATACGCCACGCTAGATGTTGGTGTTTTTGATTCGAGGTCATTGATCGAAACTTGTAGAATGCTTAACTCCGAAATACGACTTTTGATGAGTGAAAAGGGAAGCAAGTAATTGTTGTACACCGCTTAAAGAGGAGCCCGGATTCGCTCCTCGCGCTGAAGAAAGGCTCTATCCACACGAACGTGGTGATCAGTTTCAGGGTCCAGCTTGGCGAGTTCCACACCTTGAGGGTTAATGTGCTCGCGAGATGACGTGCCCGCCTCGCACCGGGCGTAGATCGAGACGTGAGGTCTGTCGGTGGTGCCGGTGCTGAAACTGGGTGCCTTGAAGCCTGTGAAGGAGCTGGGCCCGCTGACGCCGTAACGGATCCCGCTTGAAGCGCCGGTCGAGTTGGCGCTGCTGGGTGCGCTGCTGGCGATGCGCTGGGCGGCGAGAGTGCCGAGGGGGAGAATCACAGCGACAGAGGTAAGTGTCAGAGATGCTGATTCAAAGTTGACAAAGTGAGCCCATTCGAGTGAAGCAAAAATAACTGTCGTACTCGATTAGTCCAAAGTTCTTTGAGGGATTAGTGAAGTTATTGGGGTACAAACCTGGAATAATCATCAAGATGCCGTTGGTCATGATGAGAACTTCCATTGGGGTAAAAGTCTTGTAAGACGGGAGAATGCCACGGTTCGAAATGAGATGCCAGACGAGCTTGATGTTGAAGATAGCACACCACCACGAGATGGAGGCGACGTTCATGATGACTGTCCACTTAATGAGCCAAAACATGTGAAACGCCGGCTCCAGCTTGAGAACTGCATTGTTCTGAATGATGGTGTATGCGAGTCGGACACTGATAGCCATGATGGACACAATGAGTGAGACGCCGGCGATGATGTACTTCCACACATTGGGCCACAGTCGGACCATTGTCCAGGCCTGGCTCATAAGCATTGTCTCAACCGAGATGACGAGACAGAGCGACATGGTGTTGCCAGCCACCGAGGGAGCGTAAGCGCTGCGCGGGATGCGACTGTGGTCATCGCCCCAGAAGACGTAAAAGTCGAGGAATTGCGATGAGTGAAAGATGCTGAGCAATAGCATTCGACAGCAGGAAATGACAAGACTGGTAATCTGGAGGATCATGAAAGGCCTGCGGAACTTTTCCTTGGGGACCATGACTAGGAGCACGACCAGCATGATAAGACAGGCTCCGAGCTGTGTAGCATAGTTGATGGTGGTGTTGACCATCATGCGGCGCACCTGGTCAATGGCAGCTACAGGGATGCTGATTTCCGTCTTTCCATCGGGAGCGAAGAAAGTAACGTTCTGAGTGAACGGGTCAAAGACTTCCTTTGACATGGTGGTATCTGCTTTTCGACTGGCAGTCGGAGTAGGAGAAGAAAAAGGGTCGTTGTTGTTGGCGATGGACTATCTAAATGATGTCAACTCCAATGAGTGGCAATGAAAGAATGGTTAAAGAAGCCGCAATGAACAGAGATGTGAGAGGTCTGAGCTCAAAATATATGTGGCAAGAAGACACGGGAACGGTTTGAGATAATCTTGGTTTAACAAGCTGTGACAGGACAAGATTGACGTTGAGAGGATGAGCAAGTGGTGGCAACATGGTTAAGGGATCACAAGAAAGGAAAGGGAAAAAAGAGCCAAGATGAGTACAGGCGGAAACGGTCTTGAAGACAAACACTAGTCTATCTAGTCAGGATATTGTCAGCGGTGGGAAGAATGTGAGTAAGTAAACAGACTAAGTGCATTTCAAAGAAGCTATCACATCACATCAAACAAGTTAGGAGTGCCAAGGGCGGCGGGGAGAGGCTGGCCTTAGTATTGTTCTTGCATTTTGTGGCTTTGAGGCTTAGTATTGTTCTTTGGGCCGCTAGACTCGTTTTGTTTGGTTGCTGCTCAGTGATTGATCCGTGCATCTCTTGACAGGCCGAGAGCTGGGAATGGGTGTGCTCTAACGGCCATGGCAATGGCGCTGTATGGCTGAACAGGCGATGGATTCGTTTCTTTTTCCGTTCCTGAATCCGTGCACGCAAACTGTCGTAATGCGATGTGTATTTGAGATCAAGGGGAGCCATCCACATTGGTCTGGATCGTCCAGACTATCATCTTCCCATGCGCCCAGCAGCCCGGATCGTATCAGAACCTATGAACCGCGCAGATGGCTGTTAATCGCGAGATAGACTTCGCAAGCCCCCAGCTAGCAGGATGTCTTGATCCTTTGGTTTTGTTTCAAAGCAAGGTATGTCGTAATTCACCTCGTAGCTGTCAGATCTCGCCAAGTGCCTGTCACTTCCCCTCCATGCGCAATCCCAGAGCCAACTACATGAACAATACCAAAACTCCAACCACTTAGCAATGGAGCTGCGTCAGTCAATTTCTTTTCGTGTTTGATCACGCAGCCAGGCCCATTCCTTGACCAATCTTTCGCACCAATGCCTTTTTCAAGTACCATTCTCTTGCGAGATGTCTTGTCATCTTGGCAAATACTGCTGGCGTAATGCGCCCGCGCTCTACAGCCCGGCCGAGCATGAATATGGCGTCACCCAGGGCTCTCTCTTCTGCCACTAGCGTGTAAAGTTGGTTTGCAACCACAGTAGGGGCTACAAGAAGCTCGTCAACGTCTGGCACAGGGTGGCTCTTGGATCCCTCAATGACCGCATCTGCTTTATGAAGAGCATCGTGTAGAATATTAGAGTTCGATGTTAGTACATTTGAAAGCTGCGCCAATTGACCACCTTCAGCTTGAAAAGCAGGTATTGCTGACAACATTGCTGTTCTTTGTGCTTGCAGGCCCGCCATGCTTGAGTCGTTCTGCTGCCTGCTGCGCATTCTGATCGAGTACAGTGTCTGAGCTAACTGTCGCAAAAGCGCATCCTTCTCCGGATTGGGCGGGATTGGAGGCGCCGCTACTGTATTATTTGGCAATGCTAGCTCTAGGGGTTCGTCAAGCAGATCAGGAGGTGGAGGTGGTTGCGCAGGACTTGGTTGTGGTGGAGCAGCTTGAGTCCAAGCCGGGGGCTGCGGAGGTTGTTGATATTGCTGATGATGTGGTGGCATTTGCTGCCATTGTTGTTGTGATGGAGGCGCAAATGACTGGCCATCGTTCATGTATCTAGGTTGCGCAGCCATTGGCGGTCCAGCAGGTGGCATATGACGAGTCGGATGCTGTTCTTGAGGGCGAGGTAATCGCGGATCCTGCGCACTCGGACTTCCAACCTGGGGTGGCAGGGGAGGAGCTGAATCGTAACGGGACATCCGATTAGACTGTGCAGGAGATTGTCCTGGAATTGGAGGCAAGGGTGGCCCGCTTTGTGGTCTGTTTGGCGCGGGCGATGCATTCTGGGGGGCTTTCGGGGGTGGAGGAGGTGGGCGCGGCTGTTCTGAAGAGTGCGGATCCTGTGTCGCAGGTCGTGAGGACGGCGCCATGCCAGGAGGCAGAGGCGGGACGGGAGGAGGTGTCGGGGTAGCTTGCGCAGGAGGCGGTCGAGCTTGTTGCGGTTGTCGAGCCACAACTGGAGGTTCTTTTGCAAAGACGTCGGTGAGGATGTTGAGGAAGTCCCGAAGATTGGACTTCTGTATAGCTTGTTAGCAACTACATATCACAAATAGCAGTGGCTTTTGGAGCAGCATACATCCCAGAATTCAGCCCATCTCACTAGGTATGGGTGATATACGAAGCCCTGTGGATCAATGTGCTGTCCTGGCCGTATCATCATCGTCTCAGTCGGCACAACGTATATCATGGGTGGTTCTCGTGGGTATGCGTGTGGTACCCATATTGATAATGGGAACCGGTATGTGGTTCCGCGAAAGTTGACAGGAAGCGTTCCCGAGAGATGAAGTAGTAGGGCATTGGCGCCGTTCGAAAAGGCTGGTGAGGTCAATATCTGAATGCGACAGGTTGCTAGAGAGCGCGAGCCTGGCGATAGCTTCTGGTAGCTCTCGTAGGGCAAAATAGTCACGTACTATGTACATCGGTTCGAGGTGATAGAGAGGAAAAGCGATCAAGTGCTTGCGCAACATCGTTATAGGCACGGTTCACATCGTGATATTCCTATTGAGCGCGTCGATATTAGCCGTGGACTTGATGATGGATGACAAGCGGGGGTTGGAGAGTCTCTAATAGATACATACGCTGGTAAGGACGCTGTAAAGCCAGTTCAGCACATGCTGCTGGACGGGCATCTTATCTATGGCCCTATTATCGTGGGAAGGTATGTTTATATATCGAGAGGTAAGTGATGACGAAGGAGGAAGCTATTCACACCCGATTAAATTGACTTTTGAGAGTCGTTGTAGCTTCCCTGGTTGATGGTTCGTGCGTCCATGGAACCGACGTAATGGAGGTACGTACATCGCACCTTCCCAAAACGACCTGACCAACTAGTGGGGGTGGGGAATCAGTTAAGGTCGTGAAGATTCAAAGAAGGAGTAATGTTTTGCTTCTGATAATGTGATATTGTCAACTCCAGATCTTGTTTTCTGCAGAAAATAATTTGCTTTAAATAGGTAACTAGTATCTATTGACGAAAGACTGAAATGTAGTTGGTCTCAACTTGACTGACCTTTACTCTTTTAATTTAGTGACATAACATGCAGACATTATCTATAGGGTAAAGACTGACCATTCAGAGTCTCTTCTGCAACTAAACAACACGCTGCTGCTGTCAGATAAACTTTAAATACTTTCTTAAAATACCTTTTATGTGTAGTTTCACGTGCAATCTCACCATACGTGCACATCTCGCATCTTCATTCTTAACCGCCGAAGACGGAGTGATTATTAGATCTGACCCGATCAGACCACCCAACCCAGTCCCAAGTCCCAAGACCGTCCGTAAAGAACCCGGCACCTCCGCAACCCTTTTGGCATTATCAATCAATCCGCATGTTAGTAAAACTAATGAAGAAAAACTTATTATGCGCGCTAATTAAACCCGCACCATGACTGTCCACTCAACCGAATCAGCCAATCATAGTCTTTGCTCAACCGTTTCGCCGCAAAAACTAGTACGATAAAACATAGGAAGAGACGGACGAAGAGTCATTTATTAGAGGCGACAGTTGATACAACTCGGAGTCTTTTCCCAGAATTCTATTTCCGACCCTTTTCTTTTTCATCTCCATTCAACTACTACCGGCCTTGGCTTCTTTACTACCCCAGGCCAAACCTCTGAAAGCCCGCCCGCCCCATTTACTGTTGAATCTACCGGAGCGGCCCCACTCTTCCGTCCTCCGGTTGCCGGAAACCGGCGTCTTCTTGTCTCATCTTTTGATCTTTTCAAAGTTTCATAACTCTTCTCTCTGTCTTCCCTCATACAACTTGTCAGCTCATCAGGCCAGGAATCACCTCACAATGCTTCCTTCTATCCCAGTTCTGGCTGAGTACGGTATCTCTCCTACCCATGGCTTCCTTCCGGATACTCTACCATTAACTCGCCTGCCGGATCCTTACTACAACAAGTGGGAGGCCATCGCCGCCAACCTACAGGCTCTCATTCTCAGTCGTAGGCTGCGTGGTGTTGTCGACAGACTACCAGTCCTCTCTACTATCGGTCTTGAACATGACGCCGAGTGGCGCCGCGCCTATTCGCTGCTAGGTTTTATGGCCCATGGGTATATCTGGGGAGGTGATTCACCATCAGACCGTCTGCCAGCTTCTATCTCAGTTCCATTTCTAGAAATCTCAGAGCACCTGGAAGTACCGCCAGTCGCCACTTATGCCGCCGTCTGTCTCTGGAACTTTAAACCGCTCTTCGTTGACGAGGACATTGACAACCTTGAGAATCTCGCCACCCTCAACACATATACTGGAGCCCTCGATGAATCATGGTTTTATCTCGTATCTGTTGCTATTGAAGCCCGTGGAGCTCCCATTATTCCTCTTATGTTGACCGCCATTGCTGCTGCCCGCCATGGCGACACTGCGGCCGTCACTCGGTGTTTACGCACTTTTGCAGAGCGATTGACAGACCTTACAACTATTCTCCAAAGGATGCATGAGAGCTGTGACCCTACTATCTTTTATCACCGTATTCGACCCTTCCTTGCTGGAAGTAAGAACATGGCTGAGGCTGGCCTCCCGAACGGTGTGATTTACGAGGATGGTTCCGGCGAGGAGACATATCGGCAATACAGTGGTGGCAGCAACGCACAAAGCAGTTTGATCCAATTCTTTGATGTCATTCTCGGAATCGAGCATCGTCCAACAGGCGAGTCTCGCGATCCATCTTCCGATTCTGATCGCGGCCGCGCTTCCAACCGACACAATTTCATCATGGAGATGAGACGCTACATGCCCGGACCTCATGCGAGATTCCTCAACGATGTGTCTAGCGTAGCCAACATCCGTGAGTACGTTGAGGAGCACCAATCCAACAAGCAGCTATGTCTTGCGTACGATGCATGCCTGGCTATGCTCAGTGCATTCCGCGACAAGCACATCAACATCGTCACCCGCTACATCATCAACCCCTCGAAGCAAGTCCGCGCCCGTAGTCGCTCAAGGAGTCCTGAGGTTACCAGAAACAAGGTCAACCTTGCTATTGCATCACGAAAGAATAAGGATAACCAGAAGGGTACAGGTGGCACAGCCCTGATTCCCTTCTTGAAGCAGGCAAGGGACGAGACAGGCGAGCCTGCGGTTGAAGAGTGGACGAGGCGCTTCATGAAGCGGAAGATGCACACCGAGGGTAAGAATGACTTCTTCCTCGGAAAAACTCTTCCAGAAGATGTGAGCTTGACAGAAGATGTGGAGATCAAAGGACTTGCAGGATCATGGACCATGGATGACGAGATTGGTGGTATTTGCTTATACTAGACCGAAATGATATTTCAAAAAGAGTGATGATTTGACGCATTGGAATGAGGGATACTCGGCGTAATTGGAACCTAACAGCAAGTATCTATTGGAATTTTATAGAATTAGCATATGCATTTAGATCAACCAACGTATGTTTCCACCTGTTGTAAAATACTACTCAGAAATCAACATTTGTGAACGGAGACATATCTCAAGAAAGCTGTCGGATCGCTGTGCGAACAAGTATGTTGATTGTTGGTAGCCAGTTTGTCGCTGACAAAAGGCTATCTATATGAAATATATACAGAGAAGACAATAGGTGTAGTAAGGGTCGAGCACCGGGTACAGGATGCCAATGAATACATCAACGAGCCTTCTCATAAGAAAAGGCCCCTTCTGTGAGACCTCTAGTCTCACCACACTTATTTAATGGATCTACCATTTAGTTGGGAACACACTGAGAGTAGTAATCGTTCATCTTGACACACTTGCTTCCGGAAGCGCAACTGAGGCTGCCATCGGGGTAGGCAGACTTGGAACCACCACATTGGTGGTAAATAGCGACAGCAGACTTCTGAGGGGCGGCAGGCTTGGTAGGCTTAGTGGCGGGGCATTTTCCTCGAGTCTTGGTTCCACCAACCTTTGAAGTGGTCTTGGGCTTGTTGACAACCTTGGTGGGCTTGACAGGGGCAGGCTTGACAGGGGCAGGCTTGACAGGGGCAGGCTTGACAGGAGCAGGCTTGACGGTAGCAGGCTTAGTAGCAATGGGCTCAGTAGCAGCCTTGGTAGAGGGCTTCTGAACAACAGGAGCAGCTTGCTCGGTCTTCTGAGGCTGGGCTGCGGCAGCACTCTTCTCACCACTGGGCTTAGCATTGCTGGGAGTGGTGTTGCCCTTGAAGGCAGGGAAGCTAGAGTCGTCGTCACGCTTGCAGCCGCTGATGGCGAGGAGCTCCTTGGGGCACTGGACCTGCTCGAAAGTGAAGTCTGGGTTGTCGGCGTTCTTGAACCAGTCAAATCGCCAGTGGCAACCATCCTTGAGCAGCTCGGGGAAACTGTCACATTGGCTTCGGGAAGAGATGCCGCCGTACTGAGCACCACCGAGGGGCTTGCCGAACTCAGAGGTGCATCCATCGAATATACCGACACCACCGCCGGGCATCATAAGGTCAAAGTGGTTATCACCGAGATCACCACCAGTGTTGGTGGACTGGACAATCATCTTCTTTCCCTTTACGGGACCGGTCGTGAAAGTGAGACTTGGAGAGACAGTTAGCACGAAGAGCTGTAAAGATTGATTTGAGTAATCGAGACATACGCATAGCAAGCACAGCACCAGCTGGCCTCAGTGCCACCAGCAAGCTTGGTAGCAGTGAAACCGTAAGCAAGGTCGTCGTTGACAGCCCAAGGGGAGTAGTTAGTACAAGCAAAGGCAGAACCACCACTCTCACAACCGTTGACGGCGTTCAGGTTAGTGATGGGGTTGTCTTTTTTGTCACAAGTCAAAGCAGGGGCGCTGACTTTGGCCTTGCCACTCCAAGAGCAAGAAGGCTTGCAGCAGTCCCAGTATCGAGTAGAGTGACCACTTCCAGAAGCAGCACTCACGGCGAGAGGGCCGACCAGGGCGAGGAGAGCGAAAGAACGCATGGTGGCAAAAGATTGCTTGGTTTGAAATGAATGTATTTGAAAGAGGGTGTATATAAGTTAAAAGAGAGAATGAATAAATGAAGTGAAGGAATTAGAACCGGGTGCTTGGGTATCCAACAAGCAGAAACCAGAGCTGTAAGCCACCATCTTATATACATATCTCGAAACCCTGGTCCTGCATGGATAGGTTCTGCTGTGCCGTTACTTACCAAAAAGTCTGGATGTCATGAGCACATTCCTTCAAGTGCTCCGTTAGTTCAACCGACCTGCATCTACACTAGTGCAGGTACACCGTGAAGGATCATGTAAGTCAAGAGGCGAGCAGATGGTGGTGCAACGGATCGAGCTAGTCAGCACATCAGGGACGGACTCAGATCTCCCACTAATAAGAGGCTCTGGAACTGGTGTGAGGAGCAAGGAACGGCAAGACTGGACCGAACGAGCGAGAAATGAGAATGAGGAGAATTTGGTTTCAGGATTAGTTGTGGAGATTTGACAGCTCCCCGGCCGACAATTCCGAGATTGTGCAAGGATTTAGACGCTTGAGATTGGAAGTTGAGCGATGGAAGAAGACGACGGGATTCTGGAAATGGTCAAGACTGATGCAGAATCCAGGTGGTTAATATAAGTGACCGAATCCGATATGCCGGGCTACCGTGGACAATTTCTAGAATCCTTCCATGGCCGTAGGCCATAGGACAATCGCTTTGTCGACAGGGAGCTCTGACTCAATATATTAAATCATTCACTTTCGAGGGACTAGTCGAAGAAACTTGGGTTGTGAAATCCATCCCCGGAATGATTAGCGCTGGACTGCTACCGTGCCATGCCCACGGGCCGCATAAACCGTTGATATAGCTGGCACTGGTCTGGCATGTCACTCAAGCAACCGAATGAAACATAGCGCAAATCGCCAAGATATGAAACAGATAAACTTTGGATTCGCGGATGTGACGGATCTAGGGTAGATTTTGGATCCATTGTCAATTGCAAACCCGTAGTTGAATCGTAAAGGAACTGTGTTAACCAATTCACTCACTCACACTCTTACACGAGCAAGCCCCTTATTCATTTTATCGCCACACATCCGCATTGCGAGTTGAGAGATGGTTGAGAGGATATGAGCTGATTAGTGTGCAGGGGTCTCGACCGACAAACGTGTACTATGGAACGGTCGTCAGGAGAGGAACATATTACGGTTATATTGCGATTTCAATATGTACGGATAGACCGACGTAATACTTGAGAAGATTGAGAAGATTGAAAAGACTGGGCTTCAACTCTATGTCAATATATAGTATACCTACCTAGGTACTAAAGTATAGAAATGTATTACAGGGGATTGACTGTGATATGAGTTGTGGAAAAGTTCTGCCTCAGGATCTCGGACAAGTTTGGAGCACCGCCGCACTTGTATTATTCATCAACGTGGCGGTCTCAGTTGCGCTAGCCTATAATGGACTAGCCCATTTCTTGTCGCGTCTCGACGCCTCAACCTCAGGCTCCTGAATGCTAAGTTAAGATTCATTATCCAACAAATTCATCACCTCTCCACCCCGTCTCTCGTACCTTGCGCATTCCTCAAAGTCACTCCATCTCCTGGCTAGAGATTGTCGTTGATCCGCCAAATCCATCGACAGATGCTCACGGGGTGCATCAGGAGCCAGGTCCGAAACTGACCGCCCTGACTTTGCTGTCTTAGCTCCTTTGTCCTTTACTGAATAACTTTCGACGCAACTGCCTACGGGTGCATTCTCATCGATTTGATCAACAATTCCCTGTCGCAACATATAATACAAACCGAATACCACATACAAGAAGCTCCAGCGATCCAAACCGACACAATGGACGATTCTTACGAGAACGACTCCGACTACGATTATGGCTACGACGAGGGTATCACCCCCGAGGATTGCTGGACTGTGATTTCGTCCTTCTTCGAGACAAAGGGTCTTGCATCACAGCAGACCGACTCGTTCGACGAGTTCACACAAAGGACTGTCCAGGATCTCGTCAACGAGTATGCCGACATCTCCCTCGATCAGCAGAACCCCCCCTCGTCTTATGGAGTGCCGATCGCTCTTCGCCGATACGAAATCAAGTTCGGAAGTGTCATGGTTTCGCGTCCGTCCATCAGTGAGACAGATGGTACCGTTGCTTCCCTTTTGCCCTACGAATGTCGCGACCGAAACTTGACCTATTCCTCACCGGCCTACATCAAGATCACCAAAAAGGTCAGCGTTGCATACGACAAGGAGATTCCTCTACATGAGATGGATGAGGAGCAGCAAGCAGAGTACAAGCGAACCGGAGAGCACCCCACAAAGCTTCATTGGGAAGTTGAGGAGGACGGCGATAGCATGAAAGAAGGCCAGCCAAACATGATCTTTGTGGGCAAAATGCCCATTATGGTTAAATCCAAAATTTGTCATCTGAGCCAACATACTGACGAAGAACTGTTCACTCTTAACGAGTGTCCTTACGATCAGGGTGGTTACTTCGTTATCAACGGTAGTGAGAAGGTCCTGATCGCTCAGGAGCGTTCTGCCGCCAATATTGTTCAGGTTTTCAAGAAGGCCCAGCCCAGCCCTTTCACCTACACCGCTGAGATTCGAAGTGCACTTGAGAAGGGCTCGCGTCTTATCTCAAGCTTGATGATGAAGATTTTGGGCAAGGGAGACTCTGCCCGTGGTGGCTTTGGCCAGACCATCCAGACTTCACTACCATTCGTCAAGTCGGATCTTCCTGTTGCTATCGTTTTCCGAGCTTTGGGTGTCGTATCTGACGAGGATATTCTCAACCACATTTGCTACGACAGAAATGATAGTCAGATGTTGGAAATGCTTCGTCCGTGTATCGAGGAAGCCTTCTGTGTTCAAGACAGAGAAGTTGCCCTCGACTTCATCGGCAAGCGTGGAAACAGAGACCAGGCCAGTCTTGGCCGTGAGAAGCGTGTCCGTGTCGCAAAGGATATCCTTCAGAAGGAGACACTGCCCCATATTTCCCAGTCAGAGGGTAGCGAGACCCGCAAGGCGTTCTTCCTGGGTTACATGGTGCACAAGCTTCTTCAGTGTGCGCTCGGCCGCCGTGAACCGGATGATCGTGATCACTTTGGAAAGAAACGACTCGATCTTGCTGGTCCCTTGCTGGCAAAGCTCTTCCGTGGCATCATAAGACGAATGAACCAAGAGCTCTCCAACTATCTCAAGCGCTGCGTCGAGAGCAACAGAAACTTCAACCTGAATGTTGCCATTAAGCCAGGAACCTTGTCCAACGGTCTCAAGTACTCACTGGCCACTGGTAATTGGGGAGACCAGAAGAAGGCTGCAAGCTCAACAGCTGGTGTCTCCCAGGTGCTGAACAGATATACATTTGCTTCCACTCTCTCGCATTTGCGACGTACCAATACGCCCATTGGACGTGATGGTAAGCTTGCGAAACCTCGCCAGCTGCACAACACTCACTGGGGCTTGGTGTGCCCTGCTGAGACGCCTGAAGGTCAGGCTTGTGGTCTGGTCAAGAACTTGTCGCTTATGTGTTATGTAAGCGTGGGCTCACCAGGCGAGCCTTTGATCGATTTTATGGTCAGCCGAGGTATGGAAGTCGTTGAGGAGTACGAGCCGACAAGATACCCTCACGCAACCAAGGTTTTCGTTAACGGTAGCTGGGTCGGTGTTCACCCTGAGCCTAGGGCATTGGTGAACAGCGTTTTGGAAACACGACGAAAGTCTTATCTCCAGTTCGAAGTCTCTCTTGTTCGTGATATCAGAGACCGCGAATTCAAGATCTTCTCCGACGCAGGCCGTGTCATGAGACCAGTCTTTACAGTGCAACAAGAGGATGACTACGAGACTGGCCTTACTAAAGGACAGCTAGTATTGACAAAGGATCTCGTGAATAAGATTGCCCAAGAGCAGGCAGAGCCACCTTCCGATCCATCAGAGAGGATTGGTTGGCAGGGACTGATTCGTTCTGGAGCTGTCGAGTACATTGATGCCGAAGAGGAGGAGACTGCTATGATTTGCATGACGCCTGAAGATCTCGAAATCTATCGTGAACAGAAGCGTGATGAAGTCAACCTAACAGAAGAAGAGAAGCAGGCCAAGTTGGAGGCAGAGAAGAGGGAACAGGAGGAAGAGCGCAACAAGCGCTTAAAGACAAAGGTCAATCCGACAACTCACATGTACACGCATTGTGAGATTCATCCCAGTATGATTCTGGGCATTTGTGCCAGTATCATTCCTTTCCCCGATCACAACCAGGTATGTGTCATCCCCCTTGATTAAGTTGAGCGCGACTAACAACTTGCAGTCTCCTCGTAACACATACCAATCTGCCATGGGTAAACAGGCCATGGGTTTCTTCTTGACAAATTACTCTCGACGTATGGATACTATGGCCAATATTTTATACTACCCGCAAAAGCCTCTCGCCACTACACGATCCATGGAGTTCCTCAAGTTCCGTGAACTGCCAGCCGGTCAAAATGCCATCGTTGCAATTGCCTGTTACTCAGGATACAACCAGGAAGATTCCGTCATTATGAACCAGAGCAGTATTGATCGAGGTTTGTTCCGCAGTCTGTTCTTCCGATCATACTCGGACCAGGAGAAGAAGGTCGGTCTCAACTACACAGAAATCTTCGAGAAGCCCTTCCAACAAACAACACTCCGAATGAAGCACGGAACATATGACAAGCTTGATGAGGATGGTATTGTGGCCCCTGGTGTACGAGTGTCAGGTGAAGATATCATCATTGGCAAGACTGCACCAATCGACCAGGAGAACCAGGACCTGGGAACACGAACTCAGACACATCAGCGTCGTGATATCTCGACACCTCTGCGAAGTACGGAGAACGGTATTGTTGATCAAGTCATCTTGACAGTCAACGCCGACAATGTCAAATACGTCAAGGTTCGAGTGCGAACAACCAAGATCCCCCAAATTGGTGACAAGTTCGCCTCTCGTCACGGTCAAAAGGGTACAATCGGTGTTACCTATCGACAGGAGGATATGCCTTTCAGCAGAGAGGGTCTGACTCCTGACATTATCATCAACCCTCACGCTATTCCGTCTCGTATGACAATTGCCCATTTGATTGAGTGTCTTTTGAGTAAGGTCTCAACACTGGAGGGTATGGAGGGTGACGCAACGCCATTCACTGATGTCACCGTCGACTCCGTGTCAGATATTCTGAGAAAACACGGTTACCAATCTCGAGGTTTTGAGGTCATGTACAATGGTCACACCGGACGTAAGCTCCGTGCTCAAGTCTTCTTCGGACCTACATACTACCAACGTCTTCGTCACATGGTGGATGACAAGATCCACGCTCGTGCCCGTGGTCCCGTTCAGATTATGACCCGGCAGCCTGTCGAGGGTCGTGCCCGAGATGGTGGCCTGCGATTCGGAGAGATGGAGCGTGATTGCATGATTGCTCACGGTGCTGCTGCCTTCCTGAAGGAGCGTCTATTTGAGGTGTCGGATGCTTTCCGAGTCCACGTTTGCGAAATTTGTGGACTCATGACACCAATTGCGTAAGTTTTACTACTCTAATGACTGCAAATGACCCGCTAACATGAATTCCAGCAACCTTTCTAAGCAGTCTTTCGAATGCAGACCTTGCAAGAACAAGACCAAGATTGCTCAGATTCATATTCCCTATGCCGCCAAGCTGCTCTTCCAGGAGTTGCAGGCCATGAACATTGCCGCCAGAATGTTTACCAACCGATCCGGAGTTTCAATCCGTTAAATTGAGCTTGATAACGACGACAAAAAAAACAACAACTAAAAACTGAGAAGTCAGACAAGGCGCAAAAGGACATTTGAAATGAGAAGCCTCGAATGGCAACGCTGGCATCGAAAGCTTGTCAACGGAACCTAATAACGCTTTATAATGTAGATAGGGGGATTGTCCAGTGTTAGTATATCAAGTATTGGAAGGTTAGGATAGCAGAAACAATGAAATGCATTGATGCAACTAAATCTAGATTGTAACCATGGTATCGTGGTCGCTTGGAGAAGTGTATGGTGATTGTACAATTAATAATTTGTTAACCTTTGACGCCATAGTGTTATTGATTCGGAAGACCTTTCTCGGCTGCTGCTATCGAGTCGTGTACTGTCTGTTCGCGCTTGTACTCTGCCTCCAATTGTTTCTGCATATCGAAGTCCAATTGTCGTTCTCGCTTTACTCGCTGCTGTTCCATATCGCGGACAACGCCCTCGTGCATGGCCTGAGAAGTCAGAATTAGCTTGGGAACCGAGGAATGGTATTTGCGACACATTTAGAGAGCCTATTGATGTGTAGAATCGACGTACCGCTTTCTCAAACTTTTGCTGGTAGTGTACAGCAACAACTGTGCCGACTGTGAGTAGCGATGTCCCCAGTAGGGTGAGCTTAGATGCTTGAGACATTGTGTCGAGGTTTTATTTTGGCTTCTCTAGGATTGATCGGTGATCGATTCAGAAGATCGGTTGTCTCAAGCTCCAATTGCTGATCGAAGTTGGTCGGAGGATTTATTAACTTGATCAACAACAATTGCAATGTCGAAAGATTATGATCTAATGCAAAATGAAGGGACCTATTACCATGACGTGAAAGGACATGGCGGCTGATACGCGGCTACAACACGCGCTAAGCGCTACAGCTCTCACTGGAGGGGGAGTCCACCAGTCCAAAGGTACCTAGCGGTACCTGCGAATCAGCTGGCTCCAACAGCACCTGCCCAAGCTCAGACGTAATCCGCCATCAACTGCTAGGTACCGTACCTTGTCTTGCAGCCATTCGCAACTCCATCTGCAACTCCATCACCATCGACTCTCCATCATCGCATCACCAGCAGTCCTCGAACCTAGTACCACCTCTCTACCCCCCACGACCGATTCGATTGCTGTATTTCCACGCTTTTATTTAAACACGACATCATGGTTAGCTACCATCGCGACCATGAGCGGATGATGTTGACTAACCGACTCGCTTCCATAGTCTGCCCAGAACTCGGCCGGCATCAAACAGCTTCTTGACGTACGAGCCTTCTCGCGCTTTTATTTCAACATGGTCCGGTAGCTGACTTACATCATCAGGCTGAGCAAGATGCTTCCAAAATTGTCCAGAAGGGTGAGCTTGATTACCCTAACTACTCCCCGCCTTGTTTTAGATCGCTAACCCGACGATAATGCATAGCTCGAGAGTGTAAGCGCCATTTCCTTCCCCGGATCCGATAACCATTCCGTCTAACATCGAACGATAGACCGCACCAAGCGCATCAGGGAAGCTCGCGATGAAGCCAAGCAAGAGATAGCCGACTACAAGGCCAAGAAGGAGGAGGAATACAAGAAGTTCGAGGCCGAGGTAGGATACTCTTCCGTTTTACGGGGCGTTGAGATCGCTGACATCTATGTAGCACAGCAAGGGCAACGAGCAGGCCGAGGCCGAAGCCAACAAGGACGCCGAGACTCAAATCAAGAGCATCCAGGAGGCTGGTAAGAAGGGCCAAGCTGGAGTCGTCAAGAACCTCCTCAGCGCTGTTTTCGACGTCAACCCCGTTCCTCCCACCAACACCAAGTCTTGAGCGGTTCCCCGGCGGAGTCACGGTGTTTATAATCACGAGCGTTGTTAGCTCTGCACTTTGGAAGACGATAGATTAGGTACGAGGAGGATTTGTTATAAGAGAGCAAGACCATGCGTTCTATACCGGTCACCCTGCGGCGTTCCACCTGGACGCCTTTTTGATCATTAAGTTTACTGAACAAACTCGACTAGAGTGCTCAACATGTCCCTCAGATCCTGGTTCTCCTCTGTGGTATCTAGACCCTCCAGCTGCTCCTTTAATGTACGCCCGATTAGTGATACCTTTTCGTCCCGCTCAGCGAGTACCTGTCTGACCTTTCGTGATGCGCCTGTATCTTCTGCTACCAACCAAGCCAGAACCGCGTCGATAGTCTGCAGTGTACAAAGGCCAGCATCGATTCTTCGAGATAGCCATTCCAACTCGGCAGTTTCTCGGTCGTCTGCTGAAGTAGTGGCCTTCTCAGCGTCGTTTTTCTGCTCTGCCAACGAAAGCCGAGCAACGTAGTCCCGTCGGAACTTGATGAGTTTCGTTATCTTCGCGTAGTCCTTTTCCACAAATTTTGCTAGTGTCCGTATTCTTTCTGCCGAGTTGGCGGGCAAGAGGCGCAACATGGAGGCGAATATTTCCACCAGATGTTCAGCTAGTCTGTGATCTTGGGTCTTCATGAAGAGAGTGAAGAGTGTTTTAAGACCGCCAGCCTCGACGATCTTCTGACAGACTTCCACACCAGAATTGCCGCCTGCTGCGTGGTTGAGGAGACGTAAAGAGGGAGGTTTGCTCTTCTTTCCCTCCTTAAGCATGATAAGGCACAGTTCTACACCCTCAGCATCGATGAACTTTGACTTCCCAGCAGCCTCGTCCGCTAAGCAAGTTAAAGAAGCAAATATGTTTTCCATATACTCCTCTTCTTCACCGCCCTTATCCGGATCGCGTCTTCGGTAAGGGGCGGCAAGTTGAAGAAGGAGATCCACAGCGTCGAGTCGTATTAGTTGAGTTCGATTGGCGACGGCCATTTGGGAGAGAATGGCCAAAATTTCGGCAGCGTATTGCTTGTTTTGTGATACGACATCTTCCTTTCGTTGAATGCGTTGCAGAAGCCATTGTAGGAGCTTCTCATCTTCACCAACACGCTCAGCAACGGATTGTCGAGAACACAAGTTCTCAATCACGCCCAAAGCATGGTAGATACCACTGCGATCTGATTCATCGTCTTCGTCTAGACGCGAGAAGTTGGAGACTAACAGTCCAAGAAGATCTGCGTCCATCATGGCATCTACCAAGCCGTTCCACTGTTCATCCTCTGCAGAGACGTCCTCATCGGTCAACTCGCCCATAATCTCGATGGCATCGATGGCGATGTCGGTGTTCTCGTGCGCCAACAGACTGACTAGACTGGCGACACATCCCGTCTTTACAAATTCTGGGTATAGCTCAGGGTGTTCGGAAAGGAGAGACAATCCCTTGACATCGGCATCAAGATCAGCTTCGCTACCAATAAACTTTTGTGGCTCGTCTTCGAATTTGGCACGAAGCTCAGCGTTCTTGCTGATGCGCTTTTCGAAATTGAGAGCTGTTTTTCGCAACCATGCTGCATCGATCTTTTCGGGCGCATTCCCGGCGTCGGCCTCGTCTACATAGTCGAGGATCTCTGATTCTTGTTTTGTGATGCCGCCTCCAAAGAACCGGCCTTCGTCGTCATCGGGAGGTAGTTCGGGACCGAAATCTTCTTCCTCAGGGGGAGGTGCTGGGCCGGCTTCCATATCTTCATCTTCGTCTTGCGCATCGTCGACTTGAGCGTGTCGATTTGAGCTGCTGCTGCTCATTTTTGCTGATTTGTAAATTTCATCTTGAACTATGTTAGCAGTAGTACTTCGCGATCAAGTTTTGATAGTAACTTACTTGGATCTCGAATAGGATCAAGCTTACGCTTGCCTGAGATGCCGGAGCTCTAGAAGCTTGTTAGAAACTGAAGCTGCAGATTTCATCATGACAAACAAACCTTGAAGATTTCGTCAACACTAGCCATGGTAGAAGCTGGCGGGTTAAACGTATGAAACGTCGGAATTGTCACTTCCAATGGTTGATACCAAAGCTATCCTTTCGCGACAGGATACCTTTGCGACGCGCTGCTTGACTGGTTATGATGGATGCTTGATGTTTGTTGCAGGCATTACATAAGGCTACGCGCTAGAGCTGAAACAAGACAGCGTCGACACTCAGTACCGTATATTGTCCACACAGTGCTCGGACTCATTGAATACGAACTGCCTGGGGCTGCAGTGTAGGTTCACAAGTTGCAGTCAACTGATACAGTGGCTACCTAGCGTGTAACAGAAACGCTGGCCTCTGAACTTTAGGATATCAAAATAAATAACCCGAGAACCTGGTCTTATTAACTACATAGCATGAATTGAAGGGTTGCTTGGTAATGTCGTCTCTTATGCTTCCAACAGCGAACCTTTCTCTAATGCCTTGAACTGTGGAGCTCTGGCCGAACCGAAGCGCTGAGGAAACTTTAGTAGGCGCACAGGGCAAGTGCCGGTAAGCTGTCACATATTGGAGACAGAAGGAACGCAATCCCCCTAGGTACGAATGTCTTAAACCACCAACCAGAACTCGGGGATGCAGGTACGGCTCCTCCGTTCTCCCTCCCCTGACATGGATGGGTATGATTTTGGTTTATCTAAGTTTGCATGCTCTGCAGTCTGTCTCTGCCGTTTTGCCATGGGCTGGCTGACTGGTCTGGTCTGATCTGCTTCTGTTTCTGGAACGGGATTCGAGTTCTTTAACGCTTCAAACTTCAACTTGTCCTTTGCATCCATCCCTTGGTTCAGCCACAGCTTCAATGACTGTGAATACCCTGAAGAGAACACCGAAATGAGAATGCCGTTTTGCAACCATCCGCATTTATCCTCTACAACTTTCTCGTGTACCTGAACCTACGCCATCTACAGTAATCGCGCCGGAAGCGGACCTCGCTCCATCTCATTAGCTCGCGGGCCTTTCTCCACGACGCACCACCGAACCCACGAGTTGTCACTTGAGAGGTGCTGTTCCGCCCAGTGGAAAGGGCCCTGGCTTCCACTAACCCGACCTCCACTACACTTAGCAGTCCCCTAATCGCCAGGACTGGTGTACAAGGGGAAAGGGGGGAATTACTGGCTTTTGGTTCGCATCCAGTCACATCGCCGGATTGGTTTTGTCTGGAAATCAAAGAGATGCACGACAGCCAGAACTCGTCTTCTCAAATCCACGACCATTACCGTCCGAGCGCGTCGTTGCCATCTAATTCTACTTCGCCCGCCGTTGCCGTTGCTGTCTCGCCGTCTTGGGCTATACATGCGTACACATCCTCTAATAAACCGCCCGCTTCCGTACCGACTAATTCTGGGTCGACTAATAATCACTATCGCGACCCGTCGAGATCTGCGTCCTCATCGTCCCCCTCGCTAAACGCCTATCATCATCAGAGGTCCCCAGGACCCCGACTCCCTCGAAGTTCTTCACTCCTCCCTCCGCCCCATATCGAGCCTTCACCAAGAGCTGTGACTTTCGAGAGATCCGATCGCTTATCTCCCACTACTCCTGGGCACGGAATCCCCCACAACGCCGCCAACAGTTCGTGGCTTTTGAATAGCCTGTCCTCACCTGCGTCGACTAATTTCAGTCGTATTTCGGCGCTACCTCCCCACGTTAATCATCCGCGACTTGGTGGCCGTCGCCCCAGTATCGATGCGACTACTCCCATTGGCAACTCTCCACCGCCTTCCAAACCATCGCCCAGGAAACTCCAAAAACACCGACGCAACGCCTCCTCCCTCTCCAACTTTGACGGCTCTACGTCGCGTATTCGAGAAGAACGAAATCAATTCCCCCAATCGCTACCGCTGATCGTCGCATTATCACCCTTGGAGCCACCCCCAGGCCTGGACGATTTCCTCAACGTTAAATCCAAAGGGGCTGGCCCTGGCTCTGGTTCGTGTGAGCCTGGGCGATCGACCGTCGCTCGCCAGGAGGGACAGTCCCTGAAGCGTTCCAAGACTCCAGACTCGCAAGTACAGTCCGTAACATCGACCCCAGCAAGTGCGCGCTCAATGGGTACATACAGACCCAACATGCCCTACGACCAGGACCAAGAGGCATACCCGCCTCAGAGAGGCCATTCCAGAAATCCCTCTGGCAAGGGGAGTTCTGACAAAGGGCGTGGGCCCAAGCCGCCATCTCAGAAAGCCATGCTTCATCGTGCGTTGCAAAAGGCAAATACAGCAGTGCAGTTGGATAATGCGCAGAACTTTAAAGGGGCACGGGAAGCTTATGCTGAAGCCTGTGATCTTCTGCAGCAAGTGTTGCAAAAGACGACGGCCGATGAGGACAAACGTAAGCTTGAGGCAATTGTAAGGAGATCGACTCAAAGAAACGAAGCACTGATACTGACTCATATACCTTAGCGAGGAACTTATACTAGTCGAATTGACGAGCTGGACCAAATGGCTCCTTGGCAAGAAGAGGAAACCAAGGCTCTGCCAGCTCGACCCGAAAGTCTAGCTCAGCGCTCGGAGACTGAATCCATGTTACAATTAGACGACGATGATGACCTTGACGAAACCACTGTCTTCGATACTGCGACCGCGACTACTACGAGAATAAACAACCGAAGTCCGCAGCCCCAGATAATCAGCCCCCCACCACAAGACGAAAATAATGGCTTCAAGAGACGAAGCATACAGAACAAACCAAACCCGATTGTCACAACTCTGACTCCTGAGCCAGGGCTTCTTCAGTCGTCTTTCTCACGATCACCTGTGCGCCTTCGAACTCCTGACCATCTACTCCCACAGCGATCTGCAGGGGACCAATACATGCCGGCCCCTTTATCCCCAAGACGTGCTCCATCACCATTCAAACTTGAAGAGGATGATGTGAATGAGCCTGTACGATCAGATTTTTCAATGCGCCATGATCAAATGGCCGACTCGATGCCTGAACACAATGTGTCGCACACCCATTTCCGAGAAGACAGCATGAACTCTTGGTTGGATCCCATTGACGAATCAGGGGGCTCAACCACATCGTCTGTTCACTCACGGACATCGTCACTTGGTTTCAGAAGGAAGCATATTCGGAACGTTAGTGGGGAAACTGAGGCCGAATTCGATACCGCGATGGACGAAGCTATCGAAGCAGCATACGAGCCAATGAGCCCAATGGAAAACGGGCAAATGATGTCAATGAACATGGGTGAAGACGTGGTAGCCAATACCATGCGCAAAGTTGAACTTGCTCGTCAAAAAGTGAGGGAAACAGAGAAAGAGCTCTATGACATGGAGAGGGATTCACGAGCTCACCAGCATTACCAGTCTTCTTATACAGAGTACGAGGAGACCAACGACTTTTACAACGACAACTCTTCTGATGAAGAGGAGAGGATTCTTGACGAGATTGCTCGTGACTATGGCCTCGAGTCTTACAGGCATCAACCTGCGCCGCCCAGGGAATCCGGCTCCAGTGGTGCGACTTCGCGCACCTGGCACAGCTCACAGGGATCAAATCCTCCCACAGGAGCAACCTCGCTCTCAACTGTTACAGAACTGCCGCCACCTTTTACAAATATATCACAGGGACCAGCTGCCCCTCCGCCGACAGGGTCACTCCCTGAACTGCCGCAACGGCCTGGGTCATCTGCACAGAGCGTACGCAACAGGAGGCTCTCAGGACAGAACCCGAAACAGCTCAAGATTGAGACATCCAAACTCAATCTTCCTATCCAACATGCCAATGATTCAGGTCATGCCAGGTCGGCCCTTGTGGGCAACCATGAATCAGAGGTACAACCCGATATTGATATGAAGGCGACGAGTGCACCTTATAGGCATCCTTCGCCGCCGTTGTTCGAGGCCAGTCCAACAGATACGACGGCAGTTCGACCCGCAGCGTCGCCGTTTGGCCAGCTGGGTTCAGAAAAGGGCGACGATGATATTACTGGCTCGCCGACTGCACGCAAATTGAGAAACAACTTTTCGTCTTCTAGTCTGAGAAGTATGAAGAGCCGCAATATGTCTTTGACCCATCTTGAAGAGAACTCAGATGTATCACCTGGAACTCCCGGAAGCAATCCTTTTGGGTCTTTGAATGCTCCGTCAGTTCCAGCATTACCTACGCCTCTCGCAGCCTCATTTCGTGAGCGATCAGATACAAATGCGGCTGGGCTCTCCTTGTTCGAGGACTTCTTCCATTCCCCGACGAGCACAGGGTCGCCAAGCCCTCTGTATCCCGATGCTCCAGCTCCTTTAGAGCCCTGCCCTACAGATTTTATGCTTCGACCTTTTTGGCTCATGCGGTGCCTTTACCAGACTCTAGCTCATCCCAAAGGCGGCTACCTCAGCAGCAAGCTTTTCATTTCCCGGGATGTTTGGAGAGTGAAAGGAGTAAAGCTCAAGAACATTGAAGATAAGGTGGCCAATTGTGATTTCCTCACAGCTGCTCTACTCAAAATTGCAAGAGTTGATACCTATGATGCTGATGCCGTTCTTGAAGAGATGCAGTCTTTGGAAAGTATCCTTGAACAGGTCCAAACAGCCCTTACCCGCAAACTCGGCAACGAAGTGGGTGTACAGGGATCGGGATCCCTCTTCAAGGACGCATCTAATGGCGATGGCGATGCATCCACGGGTGTACCGCGCTCAGCCAGCGTTAGTGGAAAGTCGTCGTTCTCATGGCGACGCTTGAGGTCCAAGAATTCGGCTGTTGGACTTGGTAGCGCATACGCAAGCCGTAATGCTGTTGACACAAATAAGGAGATACTCAGTCTTGCCAGTCTGCCAATGACACCAAACCCGACAACTCGCCCAACGAAGCGGGATCTGACACAAGTCGACTTTACGGGACCTAACGCGATGTATATGAGCTCATTGGCACGCCTGTTTGATGCAGCTCAAGCTATTGGTGAGTCAATCTCTTGTGGTAGAAGTTTTCAGGTTGCTAACCATTACTGTAAGATCAAATAGCCAGACAAGTGGAAGACCCTGGATTGCGACACGCCGACAAAACCCAAGTTGGGCTTGAGCTTTGCACTCGGCATGCGGCGGAATTCTTTGGGTTCTACGTTTGTCGATTTGTCCTGGCAGACTTGGGACTGTTACTTGACAAGTACCTCAAGCGAGGCAGTGAATGGGTTCTTACTTGAACTTGATGTGAAATGAAAGAGATGGATGACTGGGAATCGGTAGTTATGATGGATGCATGGGCAGGCAGGCAATGGTGCCTTCGTTTTTTTATTTGGCGAAGTACTTAGATGTATCCCGTATGATGGGAAAGGCTCGATACCCAAGCGATCTGTATGTTTCACTTTCATTAAAGCACGTTTGTTTGCGGTATATACGATGTGATGGATGGCATGGCATGGCATGGATGGCATATGCCTTGGTTTAGGAACAAACAACGATGTCTTATCTCTATACATGAGAGGTTCCTTGAGACAAAGGAACTATTTAGACTGTACATAAATACTACTATAATACTTGTTTGACAACTAACAACTATGCTCTCTGTGTTTTGTCTTGTATGATGTTGTATCCTAATGCTCATTTAAATGGCATTCCAAAGTTCTGTCCAAAAGTGGGATAGCGCGGGGATATCCCAAATGGTACGTACCTCCACCACGCCTGAGGATTTCGTCCATCATGGGTAAATCTTTTTGGATTCAACCTCATTATCCGATCAGCTCGTCCCACATCAAACGACTATTCAGCCATTGAATCGGCTCGACTACTCTCTACCAATCTCCCTGGCCAAATGTGCCCGAGATTAGTCTAGATGAGCCTGGCTTGGAGCGCTGGCCGTGCCTGGAGTCGGCAATGCCTCTCGCAAGCTAGACCATCATGGTCCGCATGCCATAATAGAACACTGCTGCGTGCCGCACCACGACTTGTCCCAGCCTTTCGCGCATACGCTTCCTCGAATACGAAACCTACGCCAGCCGAACTTGAGGCTCGTATTGCTGCGATTCCCATCGAGAGATACCGAAACTTTTGTATCGTTGCGCATATCGACCATGGAAAGAGTACCCTGAGCGATCGGTTACTGGAATACACGGGCACCATCTCGGCAAGCGATACGAATAAACAAATCCTGGATAAGCTCGATGTTGAGCGCGAGCGCGGTATCACTGTCAAAGCGCAGACATGTACCATGATTCACAAGTACAAGGGCGAGGACTACCTGCTTCATCTAGTCGATACACCTGGCCATGTCGATTTCAGAGCCGAGGTTACGAGATCCTACGCCAGCTGTGGTGGCGCACTGCTTCTAGTCGATGCATCGCAGGGTATCCAGGCGCAGACAGTGTCCAACTTTCACCTTGCATTTGCGCAGGATCTTGCGCTGGTGCCGGTCGTGAATAAGATCGACATGCCTGCTGCTGATGTCCCTCGTGTGCTACAGCAGATAGAAGATACCTTTGAGTTGGATCCTAAAAGTGCCGTTTTGCTGAGCGCAAAGACTGGCAAAGGTGTACCCGATGTTTTGCCTGCTGTCATTGAGCGAATTCCTCACCCTGTCGGCGATGAGAAGAAGCCGCTGAAAATGATGTTGGTGGATTCATGGTACGACAATTTCCGTGGCGTCGTGCTCTTGGTCAGACTATTTGACGGTACGATCAAGGCCGGCGACAATGTCATTTCCATGGGTACTGGTATGAAGTACACTGTTGGCCAAGTAGGCATTCAATACCCCCATGCTATACCACAAAAGACCCTTAGTGCCGGTCAAGTTGGATACGTCTACTTCAACCCAGGCATGAAGAGGATCCAAGACGCCAAACTAGGCGACACATTTACCTTCCTTGGCTGCGAAGACCAGGTCGAACCCTACCCAGGCTTCGAAGAACCCAAGCCCATGGTCTTCGTCGCCGCGTTCCCCACTGACCAAAGCGACTACAGCCGTCTGGCCGACAGCATCGGCCAGCTCGTGCTGAACGACCGCAGCGTGACTTTGCAGAAGGACCACTCCGAGGCGCTTGGGGCAGGTTGGCGTTTAGGATTTCTGGGCAGCTTGCACTGCTCTGTGTTTCAGGATCGTTTGAGACAGGAACACGGACGAAGTGTCATCCTCACGGAACCGACAGTCCCGACCAAGATCATCTGGCCTGACGGAACGGAGGAGATCGTGGCCAACCCGGCACTGTTTCCGGAGTCGGGCAACCCGAAAGTTAAACAATCCCAGCTGTTAGAGCCGTGAGTTTTTGTGGATACCTATTTTTGTTTCACATTATGCTGATTGATGTGCAGTTATGTAACAGCTACCATTACTATGCCGGAGGAGTATCTCGGCCGAGTGATTGAGTTGTGCGAAGCCAACCGTGGAGAACAGAAGAGCCTTGAGTTCTTCCACACAACGCAGGTTATCCTGCGGTATCATATCCCGACGGCTCAATTGGTTGATGATCTCTTTGGAAAGCTCAAGAGCGTTACGTATGTTTCTCGCCATGTCTCATTATTGGAGCATTGTTAACAGTTTTTCATAGCAAGGGATACGCAACACTGGATTACGAAGATGCAGGCTGGCAACAGAGCAGCTTGGTCAAGATCCAGCTCTTGGTGAACAGACAACCTGTCGATGCTATTTGCAAGGTTGTGCATACATCACAGGTTGACCGTCTTGGAAAGCAGTGGGTGACCAAGTTCAAGGAACATGTTGACCGACAACATTTCGGTAAGCAGATTCCCACTCACACCTAAAGGTCTTCGAATACAACGCTAACGTGTATCTCAGAGGTTGTCATCCAAGCTACAGCGGGTAACCGTATTGTGGCACGAGAAACCATCAAGCCGTTCCGCAAGGATGTGCTCGCCAAGCTTCACGCTGCTGATGTGTCACGAAGAAGGAAGCTTCTGGAGAAGCAAAAGGAGGGAAGAAAGAGGCTGCGTGCCGTAGGTAACGTCGTCATTGACCAGTCAGCTTTCCAAAGTTTCATGTCACGATGATTGATATAGTGTTGGATATAGCGTTGTACTCATAGTGTAACATCATGAACATACGATAGACATAAAGCAAAAGGAAAAATTGTAAAATTATGCAAAACGGAAATCTTATATTCTTGGCTCGTAATATACTGAAACTACATCGGTTCTATATGTCATACAATCTTTCTACCGTTTGATGTGAAACTAGCAAAGTGAACATGTCTGAAAGCTAAAAAGCACTGGGATCGGTTTCAGGATCCTCCTCTGGGAGATCACCGCCAAGGGCAACAGGATCCTCCCACGATAGACCCAGACCACCAGTGAGAGTCCTCTTCTGCTGGACAACTCTCAGCCCACCGTCGGCATTCCTCTCAGTTTCAAAATCGAAGACGCGGTAGTCACTATTATAAAACCAATAGCCAACGACACCTAGCCTAAGAAAGCCAGCGTGTGACACCACAAATATGAGCTTCTCAGGCCTCTTGTGAAGATCCTCTAGAGCACGCTTTCCACGAGCAAGGATGGACTGTTTGGTATGTGCGTAATGCCGGCCCGCAGATGATTTCTTGTCAGGCCAAACGGGATCAACGGTGGAGAAGTTGACTTGAGGAAAGTCTTTTGATACGGATGGTATCTGACTTCCCGTATCACAAGGCTTATCCGAATTTTCTATCGAGGAACTATAAGTAAGATTTGCAACGGTTGTGAGTGTCTAGACCAGGAGAATACCTTGCCAGTCTGCGTTGCCTTCGATTTTCACGCCGCGCTCGACAAGCCAGTCCATGGAGAGCATGGCTGTCTGTAGAGTACGACGCATGGGACTTACGACGATAGCGATATCATCGGGGTTACTCACGTCCTTGGTAAAGGTATCGATGAGGTTCTCCCTCAGCTTGGCGCATTGTGCCTCGCCGTCCTTTGTGAGTGAGGGGTCAGGCAGGGTGTAATCCTGTAGTTGCGGTGTTAGTCATCAATTGTGGTTGGTGGTCAATGATAAGACTTATGATGGAGGTTATGCAATGCTTGGGCGTGGCGGATGAGGACGACGGTTGGAGACATGGTGTTGTTTGGTTGGACGGTGAGACGGGGATGGTGTGGTCGGAATTGAGTTGAGAGGTGCGAGTTGAGTTATGTAATGCGATACTTGATACTTGGGAGTGGATGTGGAATAGGACAAAGCTTAGTCTTATTAGCTTATGGGCATTAACTTGTTTTTATAAACAGATGGTTCCCCAACAATTGATAATAGCGACTGGACACATTCCCAATAAATCGCAGATAATTATATGATAGGACAGAATAGTTGATAAGAAGCATTAAATAGCCCTGAGGCGTCTTTATGGCTTGCACAAAGTCCTGTTCTGACCATTCATCGGTGCCGGGTAATCCACCATCTCTGTAGTGACAAAGGCATCAGCGATATCTTTTGTGGCACAATTGCACAGAATGTGATTATGTTTAGTATTTTTTTGTATTAATGAGAGTATTTTGTACGTTCGTTACGTCCATTAGCTGCAGCTTATTCGCTAAAAGCTGCGCGTAAAAAAAAAAGACCAAGCCCCCTAACATGAATGGCTTCAGTTTCCTCCTCTTGTATACAAGTCTAATCTTGTCTATATGTATGTACGTCTATGTGCGTCCCACGTGTTGTATCATTAGATATTAGAGTTCCGTCTCTAGATGGCCAAAAGAGCAGCGACACCCATGATTATCCCCACGAGAGGGGCTCCTGTTGGTGCGGCTGCGTTATCTGTTGAGGTTGACGACGCCTCGGCTGCCGCTGGACCAACTGACGACGCGGCATCGACCAGCGACGTCACCACAGCGCTAAGACTGTCTGTCGTGGAAGAGACAGCATCGTCGGTCTCTGAAGCTTTAGTCTTCGTGACAACCATTGTTGTGGCCTTGGTCTCAGACGCCATTGTCGTTGTGACCTCGACTGTGGTGATGACCTTGGTTTTTGTGGTAGCACTGGCCGCAGCAGTCGAGCTCGATTCGTCACCGTCGCCCTCGGTAGCACCACCAGCCTTTTCGACTCGCTCCTTGACCCATTTGGCAGCTTGGTCTGTGTAAACGTCAAAGTAGTTGAGATGCGTCTGGACGTTCTTGCCCTGCGCGCAGATGGGATCTGTCGCAACACAATATGCCTGGAACACATCGCCGTAGCTTGCCAAGTTGGCGAGCTGGTCTGCAGGGCGTGGGAAGAGGCCGTTCTTGCCAGCGCCTGAGAGGACATTGTATGGTTGATCTGCTGTGTGCCGAGTATCGCCGAAGACCATAGCAGCGACAACTAAGAAGGAGAATGTTGTTAGTTACGTCGCAAAACGGTGTCAGTGTTCAAGGCACAGGGCTAGACTTACTGCTGCTACCGGGCTTGGAATCGGGGCTTAAGCCGGGGATCTTGTCCTCGACACAATCTTGGAAGAAAACACCTCCACCACCGCCAAGGATATCACCCACGACCTGTGCACCCTGCGAATAACCGCTGACGACGAGTTTGGATTTGGGACATTTCTTGTTGTAGGCTGTGATCTGCTTCTTGCCATTGACGACACCTTCTGTGACCGAGTCGCAAAAGGGCGCTTCGAGGGGGTTGTTGAAGATGATGTCTTCGTAGTCACAGCTCTTGTAGCCGTCGCAAATGGCTTTGGCCAATACACCCTGTCGTCCTGGGTAGGGCTCGTTGTTTCCCTTTGCTAAGAAGACATGGACGTCTTTGCACTCGGAAGCTCGGATGCCAATTGAGTGGGCAGCAGCGGCATTGGCAAGAAAAGCAAGTAGTGATGTTTTTTGCAGCATCGTGAAGTTGTTTTTGTTGGTTTGGGTCTGGAGAGAAGGGAGGAATGGAAGGGAGGACGGGACTCGTATTACTCTTTAACCTTTAACAAATAAATGATGTTAGTCCACGACTCCCTTCACAATTCGTCACTGACCCAAAACAGAGACGAGAAACAAGAGACGAGACCCGTTTCATTGCTGGGATCCCCTGGAAGCGCCCCAGGTTTTTTTTCTCTTTCATGACGGTCCATGATGAAAGTGGGAATTCCAAGAGTTCGGCCCTTGCAGTTCCGAGATACAGTCTAGCAGTGCCCAAGTGCTACTAGCTATACGCTGTAGTGGAGTTTACTACCTGTGACACTACCCACCATAGTCACTACCTAGTCAGTGTTCAGCTGACGGATCACGGGGAGACTCTCCACTGTAGCGGACGAATTGCCAGAACAAGAAACTTCAGCGCTATCTGCGTATCTCTTAGACGCTGCAGTTCAGAGATAACAGCTCGTATATCCGTAGGTACACAATGTAACGATCTACAGTCCCATACCGTAGAAACAAACCACCAACAAACTTGGCCTCCTTCCCGTCTGATCAGCAGTATCCGCACCTCATTTACCATCTCATTAAACTAGTGGAAATGTCCCCGGTTTTCAGCACCCTTGAAGTGAGGGTTAAAGTCATATGTCTGATGTCGCTCATCCTCCTCCCACACCAAGTTTCCTCCTTCTGAGTGAATCCTGAAATGCGACTCTTTCAATCGCTCAGCCTGCTCAGGAGTCAAGTTGTCCGTTATCTTGCCCGTGTACACCAGGGCCTTGTTACGGCCCTTGAAGCAGTCATTTGTCCTGTCACCGTGGTTGTTGCCGGGTTCATAGTTGGAGAATGTTTGTAGCCGGTCAAGCAACGACCGATGCAACACTGCGCCGCGGGGAATGTCACGGTATGATCCCATGTTGGGAGGGAATGTGACAGGCTTCCATCCAAGCAGCTTGACGTTGTCGCTCGTCGCGTCGTCTAGTTCCCATCGCGTGAGAAAAGGTAGCCATTCTGTTTACATCAGGTTAGCTCTTTGGCCCATACACAAGTAATCAATGACTGAGATGTGCTGCTTACCCATAAACTTCCACATGAGGACCTTGAAAAATGCAGTTCCGTATCCAAAAGCAAGGGTGTCGTGCATGAATCCATGGGTTGCTTCCATGCGTCGCTGGGGATCCTTCATCATGTTCTCAAATGGCTCAAGGCTGTGACACCAATGGACTTGAGCACTGGGGTCCTTTTCACCGCACTTCTTGACTTCGCGAATCATCCACTCCAAAGGAATGTCGCTCATCTGAAGCCAGTCGTTGTTCAGATCAGTGCTAGCCTTGTCGGCCTTCCACGTCTTGATGGCATTCTTGAAGCGGCCCCAGAGCGACAGCTTGACCACCGGAGGCTTCGGCTGAGCAGACCCGTTTTCTTCAATCAGGCTCTGCTCAGACGAGCACAGGAGAGGCTGTTTTTTCTTGGAATCAGCCTGTTCTGCGACCACGACAGGCCAGCCACCGCCGACATCGCCGTGGTTACCAGGGAACCAGACCTCTTTGATGTCTTCTTCAGCGGCTGGCTTGTGGTTGTGAACAGCAGCTCTGATGTCCTGTGCAAGAAGAGCAGGCTTGAACTTGACACGACGCTCGTCGACAGCCACAGCGTGACGAACGTGGTGTGCTGTACCAGTTACGGGAACAGGCATGCGAGCCTTGCGCTCTAGAACAGCAACAGAGGCAACGCAGTCCCAGATGCCAAGGAAGAATACCTTGATATTCTCCTCTTCGCCATCACTGTTCGTCTCTTTGCGACAGAACGTCTGGCTAAAAGCATCAATCTCATTTGAAGCCTCTCTGGTCTCGTCACTGACATCAGCGGGATCCTGGCCCGGCAGACGGATTTCACCAGTATGGGAGTGAGGTGCATCTCCATCGTCCTCGTGGCCATGAGAGCACTGGGCTGTCTCACTGTCCTTGATCTCGCCTTGCAAATGGCGTTGATAGAGACGAAATGCAAAAGGGACCAACTCTTCGTTGCCTTTACAGAGAAGGCCGACCTTGTTGAGCATTCTGGCGAGGAACTTGGCAGTAAAGGCACCTCGACTGAAGCCAAAGACGTAGATTTTCGCGCCCTAGAGGTTGTTAGTATTCTCGATAACACACTACGGACACCACAACTTACAGGCTCGTAGTATCGCATGAGAAAGCGGTAGCCAGCAATGACATGGGCATCAAACGTAGTTCCAAAGCCCTGGTCCACAGTCTTTGAAATACTACTGCTAATCTCACCAACAAAAGTCTTATTCACGGACTTTTCATTGATGTCGTAGGTACCAATACCGGCTTGGAAATCATTAGCAAACGTTGTTGGAGTCAGCAACTGGGTATCTCTCACTTTGATAGTAGTGGTATTGGTTCGGATGGTTACGGTCCATCTTGCGCAGGATCTTGACCACATTGGTATCTGCATTGGAGCCGCTAAAGGTATTTCCCGTGCCATCAAAGCACAGGATGAGCTTCTTTGGCTCTGTAGAGTCTGCCGTCTCAGCGTGGGGCATCGTGAATATCAGAAGAAGGATAAGGGTGGAAAGTGCAAAGAGACGTCAAAACCTGTGTCTGGGGGACCAGAACAGCTTTCTTTATGGGGGAAACGGCCAAACCCCCTCTCGTCCATCACAGTCTCATCACAAGCACCAATTACTTCTGCAAAGGTACAGTCCATGTCCTCCCTTGCGGACAGGCGGCTTCACCGTGAGTTGCGGCAATGTCAACCTAGTGCAGCCCCAGCATGTAATGATGACACGGAAGCAACAAAGTATACATGAGGATACGAAACAACCCCTCTTGATCAATGTCTTGTTTTCCCCAAACTTGGACTCGGATCAGCCGCTCAAGATAATATGATTATGTAGGGAGACTAAATCGGAGAATATTGATTTGTCAACCCAACCACGCATGCCTCAGCAAGCCACCGGGCAATAAAAGTTGCCCTTTTCATGGCTGGGAACGACTGAGAGAAGAAGAAGATCAACAAGATAAGTCTTGGTCTCACTTTTCTCATTCTTCGGACAGCCGAGATTGCTTGTGAGACCTTGTGTCGTGTCCTGTTACGAGCAGTTGCAGTTTTTGTTCCAGCAAGCCACAATTCAGAACTTGCATTACACTGCATGTAAACCGAGTTACTTGCTGCTCATCTTGTCAGAAGCGGGGATGGGACATGCACGCATCCGATGGGTGAAAGGTCGGTGACGGTCACACAACATCCTCATCTTCTTGGACCCTGATGTTGGTTCATCGCGATTGATTCTGGTTAGTTTCGGCCCAGGAGCTTTGACATTGAAGGCCTCGTTTTTCGTGTTTGTACTCGGCAATTGTCTTGTCTTGTCAGAATTGATCTCGAGGTCGATACTAGTCATCGTTGGAATTAGCTGTCTGACATTGACCTGCAAGCTTGACGCATCCAAACTCACCGATTTTCTTTTTTGCTTTTCCTCAAGTCAAAAAATCCTTTCTCAACGGCAATAATACATAAAGTATCATTGACGAAGCCAATCGCTTGGCCATGATAACAAATCATAATGATGCCATGAACTGTAGGTCTCACAACCCCTCATTCATTTTCATCTTGGTACATACGCGGCAGAATGGCCAGCTGAGACAAGCAGCAGCAGCAGCTATTTGCCGTGACGGGCCGTGTCCCCATTAGTAATATGATGCGTTATGATATGATCGACAACCAGTGGGTGTTGCACAAGAGAGAGGAGGGGTCTTCAGCCCTCAGGGTATCGGAAAAGCTGGGCGACTGAGGCGTAGAAGATGAAGTTAGCCAGTTAGTTTTGGCTGTTTAGACTATGATCTTGGATCATTTATTTCTGCACCCCACAACTTAGAGGTCGTGTTTTCTGTTGCTCGCTAGTCTGCAAAGAAAACGCCTGTCAGCAATATATGAGACAATGTCTGGCATCGGCAGATCGAGTTGGCCAATCGAGTGACATCAGAATCTAATAGCCCCGCGCTTGTTGACCGGAACGGACCGTATGCATTGGCCAGTTGCTAACGAGTAACTTGAGCTGGCGGAGCTTGATGATTGATCTGCATACTAAGGTCGGAATGTGATGCGATGCGCGTAGGGTTGACCCGGGGCTTCATTCCTATACATTGATTGATACGGGGAATGCGACCTTGTCGATATCAGTACTGTCCCAGTCTTGGAACTCAAAAGTTCTCACACGCCTCAACGAGCTTCCAGGTTGAGAAACATCTGCAGAGCTGAACTCTCATCTGCAATCTCACATGCCATTGTGATTGTCACCGCCAAAGCGGCAACACTCAAGTTACCCACCTAGATAGATCTTGCATCCCATTGCATCCCGTCTCGAGGTATTACGGGTAAGACATGATGTTCTCGACCCCTCTTCTCGCAGCTTGCTTCCCATAGACCAGCTCATAGACGAATCACGTCACAATATCGTACTCCGGCTCTTGATGTTATCCTCTCTCTAATCGCGGATCAGCTGATAGCTTCTCCTCCCGACGAGAGATGGCATTGGCAGAGAGATGGTCGATATGCACATCAAGTACTGTTCCACAAACAGCCCTTGCTCAACTTACGCCACTGACTTCAAGGCCTCAATGAGGGGACTCGAATCTGTCTGTGCATGGCGTAGTTACCGCTCGCGAGAGAGATACCGGCTGATCACGTATCTCCTATAAAGACCGGAAGGATATGTTGTTGATGGGAAGACAGGAACCCCTTCTTCACTTCCTTAACTCTTCTCTTCCCAAAGTCAGCAAGGGTTTGGATATTCATCATGTCGTTCAACGAAAAGTATCAGGCTGGAGAGTCCTACAAGGACACCTCCAAGGAAGACCCTTCAAGTCTTCTCGACAACCCTGAGAAGCTTGTTGCGGATCTGATGAAGGATTTTGCTGGTGTTCGAAGCCAAGCTAGTCCTGCTGATCTCTTGGCTCTTGTCAAGCAGCTTCTCTCCAAGGGACAGCCTCTTGATGATAAGAAGGGGTAAGTTGTCGTCCATTGAACCCAATTGCTGCCACTAACAGAGTTAGAACTACTGAACTCCTCATCGGTATTCTCACTGCCCTGCCTCGCTCCTCCAAGGCTCGCACCGCTCTTACAAACAAGCTCATCGACACTCTCTGGGGCAATCTTCAACATCCCCCACTGAGCTACGTTGGTGGCGACGTCAAGTATGAAGTCGCTGGCGCAGAGCCAGACCACAAGAGCCATTGCGCACAATACGACACAATCGAGTTTCAGGTACCAGGTACCAATGTTACCCTCAAAGAACAAGTCCCTCAAGCACCCGACGGTCTCCATCAATACCGCATGCCTGATGGAAGCTTCAACAACATCCTTGAGCCAAACTTGGGCAAAGCTGGCACCCCCTACGCCAAATCTGTCAGGACTGAGAAGCGCCTGCACGGCGTCAAGCCTGATCCTGGTTTGCTCTTTGATCTCCTCATGGCTCGTGATGAAGGCTCCTTCAAGGAGAACCCAGCTGGTATCTCTTCCATGCTGTTTTACCACGCCGCCATCATCATTCATGACATCTTCCGCACAAACCGCACAGACATGAACAAGTCTGACACATCTTCATACCTTGATCTTGCGCCTTTGTATGGATCTTCTCTCAAGGATCAGCTTGAGATCCGTACCATGAAGGAGGGTAAGCTCAAGCCTGATACCTTCCATGAGAAGCGTCTCTTGGGTCAACCTGCCGGTGTCAATGTGATGCTTGTCCTCTACAGTCGTTTTCACAACTATGTGGCCGACATCTTGCTCAAGATCAACGAGAACGGTCGCTTCTCGATGTCAACACCACCCAATGCCACCGAGGAAGAGAAGGCCAAGGCAATTGCAAAGCAGGACCACGATCTCTTCAACGTGGCTCGCCTCATCACAGGTGGTTTGTACATCAACATCTGCCTTCACGACTACCTTCGAGCCATCACCAACACACACCACTCCGCCAGTGACTGGACTCTCGACCCTCGTGTTGCTATTGACAAGCAATTCGACGGCGAAGGAGTCCCTCGCGGTGTTGGTAACCAGGTTAGCGTTGAATTTAACCTTCTCTATCGCTTCCACTCGTGTATCTCCAAGAGAGACGAGCGCTGGATCAACGGCTTCTTCCTCAAGCTTTTCCCCGGCCGCAAGGCAGAGGACCTCCAGGATGTCAGCTGGACTGAACTTGGTCAAGCCCTCATGACCTTTGAGGCAAACACCCCCAAGGACCCCAGTGTCCGAACCTTTGATGGTCTTGAGCGTCAAGCCGATGGTACCTTCAAGGATGAGGATCTCGTTAATATCCTCAAGACAGCCATGGAGGACCCTGCTGGTTGCTTTGGAGCTCGCATGGTCCCCAAGGCTCTCAAGGTCGTTGAAGTGCTTGGTATCATACAGGGCCGCAAGTGGCAGTGCGCTTCTCTTAACGAGTTCCGCGAGTTCTTCGGACTCAAGCGCTACAACCAGTTCAGCGATATCAATTCGGATCCCGAGATTGCAAACATCCTCGAGAAGCTGTACACTGACCCTGACATGGTTGAGCTCTATCCTGGTCTCATGGTCGAGGACATCAAGCCCCAGCGCAACCCAGGATCCGGTATCATGCCGACCTACTCAGTCGGTCGAGCTGTTCTCTCTGATGCAATCACGCTTGTGCGCTCAGACAGATTCAACACGATTGATTACACCGTATCCAACCTCACTTCTTGGGGTTACAACGAGGTCCAGCAGGACTACAAGACCCTCGGTGGTTCAATGCTGTACAAGCTCATCCAGCGCGGTGTCCCCAACTGGTTCCCCTACAACTCTGTCGCTGTCATGCAGCCCATGTACACCAAGAGTGCCAATGAGAAGATCGCCAAGGAGATTGGCACCTTTGACCAGTTTACAACAGATGATCCCAAGCCACCAGCCAAGGTCGCTGTGACGATGTCCAACGAGACCATCAAGAAGGTCCTCAGCAACACCAAGCAGTATGTCGTGCCCTGGCTCAAACCATTGAACGACCTGTTCCCTGGTAAGAAGGAATATGGATGGTTCATGCTTGCAGGCGATGAAGCCAAGAACTATCAACATCGCGCCGACTGGACAAAGGCTCTCAAGAAGGTTCCCAATCTTCATGATGCCGTTCACACCTTTATTGAGCGTGAGGGTGCTAGGCTCATCAAGAAGGAGTCCTTCACCTTTAAGAAGGGTCTGGACCAGATCGACATCATCCGCGACGTCGCAATTCCCCTCAACGCACAGCTTCTCTCAGACATGTTCTATTTCGACATGCGTACAGATGAAAACCCTGACGGAGAACTTGGCGCTGCTGAGCTTTACCGCAGCCTTCTTGACATCCGCGTCTGGGGAGTCAACAACAACGACCCAGGCCAGGCGTGGAACCGCCGACGCCGTGCTCAAGAAGGTGTCAAGAGAATATACGACTCGACCAAGAAGCTCGTTTCCGAAGTCGAGGTGGCACGTCCCAGAGGTATTGGCCTGATCTCTGCCGTTTCTAACAGAATCGGCGCCAAGTCGTACCTCAAGAAGGATTCGCTACGATCCTGTGGTCTCAAGCTTGTTGAGGAGCTTCTTGCACAAGGCAGCTCGATTGACCATGTTACTGACAACCTCTGGCTAACTGCCTTTGGAGGCATTGGCGTTCCTGTTACAGCCGTAAGTCAGTTTGTGAAAGGGTTGGGTATAGCACTGACTTATTGTACAGTTTTACGAGGTTTTGGCCTTTTTCCTCCGCCCCGAGAATGCGTCTATCTGGGCTGAAGTTCAGGCCATCGCTCAAAAGGGTGATGATGCGACACTCCACGCCTATGTTGCCGAAGCTCTGCGCATGACGAGCTCCCAGCGCAATGTTCGTATTTCCAAGACACCAGGTGAAGTTGATGGCCAATCCATCGCGCCTGGAACAGCCGTTGTTCTCATGCTTGTAAGTCACTACCAGTCATGCCTTCAACATCAGATTTCTAACAGTCTCGCAGGGTGAAGCCGGACGAAACCCCAAGGAGATTCCAGATGCCGACAAGTTCAACGCCCAGCGCAAGCAGCAAGAAGTATCGGCATTCAGCTATGGTCAACACGAGTGTGTCGCCAAGGACGTTGCCCTCGCTTTTGTTACCGGTCTTATCAAGCTTGTTGCCGATCTCAAAGAACTTCGACCGGCACCTGGCCAGATGGGAACTGTCAAGACAATTCGTGTTGGTACCGAGAAGGCTTATCTCAACGACAGCTGGTCGTACCTTGGATTTGATGCTAGCAGTAAGTCTTTTGACCGCGCGGAACGAATTGATATGCTAACTGTGTGACAGCTTGGAAGGTACACTTCAACGGCCATGGCAAGGGTAACTTTGAAGGTGACAGAGTCCCTACGAGCAACACTCCCATCCAGGAATACTACTCGTTGCTCCAGAAGCGCAAGGACGAGCTTCTGCGTCGATAATTGAAGATAGTGATAGTTTTCTCCTCGAAGAGATAGTGAAGTCGTCTAAATTGAACAACTTCGAGACTGCGTTACTTGCAATGATGTCCGGTGCAGACATGGTCAGCCGTATTGGTGATAGTCGAATAGAGTAGTAGCTTGTCTGTAGATAGGTAGGCCGATTGGTCTGAGTGGATACTCTGCGGCGAAGGGCCAGTCAGTGTAAGTGTAATTGATGATCCATCGGATGTTGGATTCAGGGTATTCTTTTCGTAGTCGACAAAATGTGATGGTCAGGCATCCCATCCATCGTAGTTCGAAGAAAGTTTCGTCTCGGAATGAACTGTGACTGTTGTCTGCGCTGGCAATAGCTTCGCCGATAGTTTCAACGAGGCTGGTCCTCCTCAGGATGGTTCAAGGCACTCGGCCCTCGTGTTTTCGCATCCAACTGTTGTCGAGTCTGCAATCTTCTAGTGCGCTTCTGAGTTGAGTAGTTGCCTTCTAGCTTCGTAGGGATGCAATCGGGACGTATGGGGTCTTCGCCCGACAATCGGGCCTTTCCTGTTCTCTTCGAGAAGAGCACAGAGCGAGTACTTTGCGATGGCGGGACGATGACATTTGCTGCAGGACTGGCATGTAGCTTCGAACCGACCGGCCGGGTAACATTTATCGCAAGCTGTAGGCGATATCATCGCGATCGAAGAGGTCGGCAATGGGGATTGTTTGTTGGTGTTGTTTGAGGATTGTTCCTTTGACAAGAAATGCTCCGCTCGCGAAACCACAAAGCTCCGCTTCGCTAATTAGTGAGTGGCTCCTTGCCAACAGTCCCATCGAAAAGAAAATTCTTAAATTGATTGAAATGGCCAATGTTTTTTTCGTCTGGACGATTCTTTACAGGTGATTTAGTGGTTATCTTTGGCTGAGGTTCAATTGTCGTCTTATAATACTTGTTAATTTGTTCACCCCCATATAATAACCCCCCGTATAGTCATCCCCCCTTGGTCTATTAAGAATGGCCTACCAAAGTGACCAAGATCCCAGATCTCCCGAGAGAGAGGTTGAGAAAGGGGACGATGCAAGTAGCTCAGACGAGGAGCCTAGTCAATCCAACACAGATGCAGACCCTGATATGGGGATTGAACAAGACTATGGCATCACTCAAATCGAAACAGAAAAGGAGAGACAGCTACCACCAGGTACTCGCTCGGCTCTAGACCGTGTATTGAGTCGCACTTCAGTTGCCGACAAAGATCCTGGACCTCCTCCAGATGGCGGATTCTGGGCATGGTCGTCAGGTAAGCCAAGTGCTTCTTAGTCACCTATAGGTACAATAAAGCTAACAGTCTAGCCATCGCTGGCCATATCATGATGCTCAACTCATGGTACGAATCACCTGACTGCACTCGCATGCTAAATAAGCAATACTGACCGACTTCAGGGGATACAATAGCTCCTTTGGCGTCTTCCAGACCTACTACACCAACCATCTTCCCAATCCCGCAAGCCAGATCATCTGGATCGGCTCCGTCCAGATTGCCGCCTTGTTCTTCATTGGTACCTTTGCCGGTCGTTTGACCGATGCCGGATACTTTCGCGCTACCTTTGCTGCAGGTTCCGTCTTGACCCTCCTCGGAGTCTTCATGACTTCCCTCAGCGACACATTCTGGCAACTTCTCCTCGCGCAAGGACTTTGCACCGGCCTGGGCAACGGTCTGATGTTCACCCCTAGTCTGGCTGTCGTTTCGACATACTTCAAGAGACGACGCGCATTGGCTTTTGGCATTGTCTCTACAGGAAGCCCCGTGGGCGGACTCATCTTTCCTTCAATGGCAAGACAGCTTCTCGGCAGGATTGGGTTTGCTTGGACGGTCAGGGCGATAGGCTTGGTGCAGCTGGTAACCTTGATCATGGCGAACTTGCTCCTCCGTCCAAGGCTACCACCAAGAAAGGCTGGTCCTTGGGTTGACTTTGCCTCCTTCAAAGAAAAGGGGTACCTGTTTTTCGCAATTGGCATCTTCTTTGTAAGTTTATCGCCTCGGATCCAAGCCAAACAAGCACCTACTGACTCGGCCAGGTATTCTGGGGCACATTCTTTCCTTTTTACTATATGGCCTCCTTTGCAACATCGCAACTGGACAAGCCCCTGGCATATTCGGATGCGCTGAATCTTTTACTTGTCGTCAACGGCGTGGGAGTCATCGGGCGATCGCTTCCCAACGCCATCGCACATCACTTTGGAAGCATTACTTGCATTATACCCGCCTCGTTTATCTCTGCTGTCTGCCTCTTTTCATGGACTGGGGTATCCACGGTCGGAGGGCTGTACGCTTGGGCTAGTGTCTACGGCCTGCTTGCTGGTGCTTGTATGAGCCTGTACCCACCAGCCTTGTCGGACTTGACGACCGATGTACGAAAGCAGGGCGTCCGGATGGGTATGATATGCACAACTAATAGTATCGCGACTCTTACCGGACCTCCGATTGCTGGAATCATCATCAGACATTATGGAGGACATTATCTAGGTGCACAGATCTTTGCGGGAGTTTCCTTGTTCCTGGGAAGTTTTTTTCTCTTCATGGCAAGACGTTCATCTTCAAAGTAATAGAGTTACTCATACTTAGGTCGGCAGTGATATAGATAGGCACATAGTATTTTCTGAGTTGCACTTAATGACATGATCACTACGAGGCAAAGCGAGAAACAAGCAAAAGTAAGGCTGTGGTATTGATATTATAATTATGTTATAATTATAATTCGCCACGAATAAGTTTGGTGATCACCACCACGGTCACCAACGCCACCAGCCAGTATTGGAGAACCAGCCCATGCCCGACCACTTCCACCTCCTCCACCTCCCACGTCTCGGGACTCCCTTCGGTCTCCAGGGGAAGACGCTGCATTTCCACGTCGTCGTCAGCTCCAGACGGCCCTTGGCTTCTATTGTGATTTCTCAAATTAGTAACTGTGACTCCAAAGCGAGGTAGGCAGACTTACGAGCTTCCGGGGTCCGTCTGGGCTGCCGCCGACGCGGCTGCTGGCGCCTCCGGACGACCGATGGGAGGAGACGTCGAGGAGGAGGTGGTGGTGGAAGCGGGGGGGCAATGGGTTGGCTCCCCCTGACTGATGGCGAGGGTTCCCGTGGCGGGTCACGCGCTGGGGTATGGTGAAACTGATCAAGTTAGTAAGTGAATCAGGGTAGATGCGTCGGTGAATCAGAGTAGAGTGTCTGTGAATCAGGGAACACTTACATATTCTTCATATTGTAAAAATATGATAAAATATTTTGTTGATGGGTTGATGAAGAACAAGAAGAGCGAAACGGTGAGCAAGAGTTCGATTAAGTATATGGTCAATTGATTCAATGGGAAGGTACACTCCTTAGACAATCTTAGAGTCATATGAGGAAGTTGGTATCTGGTATCTATCTACTCAATAAGGTAGTTTAATCCATCGCCATGTCTTGCGACTTCCTATCTTGTGTCTCTACCACGTCAGAACTCTCTTCACTCTTTCCTGAAGCACCCAGCTCCTTTGGCCACGGCCACAGTCCTGGAAGGGGCTCACCATCCAAGAGGGTGTTGATCTTGGGGCCCTTTGGAGGTGGATCATACCAGTAGACCTTTCTTGTGTCATTACCACTCTTGACGGTACTGAAGGCGTGATAAACCCGATCCGCAGATAGATGCTCCAGCCGAAAACCCGACACTATATTAGTGTCATTGGACTGCACTAACAGTTTACCTGACCACTTGGGATCGGTGAGGGTGTAATGGCGGTAGCAACGCAGTACTCTATCTGGAGTGTTGTTGTTCCATTCGATGTAGTTCTCGTGCACCTTCGCATTCTCTTCAGACACGTACAGTCCTTCCTGCATCAACCCAATGACATCTTTGGCTTTGATGTCAAGCGCAGCAATCCAGCCTTCGTCCAGGTCAAGGGTGAATGTGTCGTTCCTGAAGTCCTTGGTAATTGATGCAAATTTCAAGACGATGCGACCGGACTTTCGAGGATAGCTGTTTCCGAATACGTTTAGGGGCAGTTGGCCCATGGACATGTAAGAAGGAGCATTATTGGTAAGAGCAGGAGACTGACCAGGTTCGCCTGACTCATGTTGAGACAAGTGATAGTATGATTGCGCTGTTGGCCAGATGCAGTTGAGAAGTGAATTAATGATAGAATCCATTGTTGAGGGATTGTTCTTGTGATGGTAGTGGACTGGACAAGTTTGAGTTATGAAAATGGGAGGAAATCAAGAACCAAGATAGAAGGGCCTTGATCTTTAAATACCTAGACAGACTGATCAAAGTTTGTGTTAGGGCTTTTTACAGCCTGTGAAATATCAAACTTTCCTATTTTTTTTCTCTCTCACTTTTGGAAGTCAAAAATGCCAATCTTATTAATACAGCAACTCAAATTGAAACATTCTTGTAGTGACATTAACCCCGATAATTTGCTTGTCATGTCGTCTAAGTGAAGTAGCCAATGAAATGGCCTGTGGCAGATCGTGCTTCTTTTTCCACAATCCAATAGTCAGTTGATCTGCGCTAATGGATAAGCGCCAGACGCGCCGGCCTGGATAGTATCATGCTTACCCGATGAACCAGCTAGATTACGTCTCCAACCTCACCCCTCTTTAACATCATCAACATTTCTCTTTCTCTCTGTCAGTCAGTGCACCCAGTCATTTTGCATTCCAAATTGTATTAGAAAATGCCCTCGCCCTTGAATACTGACCGTGGTCAACCATGGCCTGCACCTCTTAGAAAAATACGTCACTGGTTCGTTGCCGGAACTGACGGATCAAGTCATCAACAACGCGAGATATACCCTCTCAACTTTTGGTTCTGCGTCTTTGTTCTATTTCTGACAAGACTTGGATCCGAGCTTCTTGCATACCCCTGGCCCAACCTCTTGGTGACTGCCGTCTGCCGACATTACTACCAAAACGAAGATGGCCATCATGGAGATCCTTCAAATGAATTCTGTGACGATGAGCGGGTGATAAACCACTGGTTATCTATGATAAGATTGATACAGTTCCTGGCGCCGCTCGCTGGTAAGAGAAAAATACTTCTGTTCTGCTCGTGTGTATCCTGACGTGCTCTAGCTACTGTGGCACTGATTCCCATGGGAATCCTTCTGGACAAGGGAAAAGGACGTCTTGCTTTTACAATCAGCATCATTAGCACAGTCCTTTACTGGGGATCCATTGCCATTTTCGGTATTGCCTCTCCTGTTCTGCTTACTGCCCTGACCTGTCTAACATTTCTGTAGGGCTTGTGCGAGTCTTTCCTCTTTGGTGTTTTTATATTTCACCCGTCTTTCTTCTTTTTGGCGGCGGTCCTTGGGCAATCAACGCTCTTGTCTTTGCCACTCTAAGTCGCACTGTTAGACCAGAACAGAGGTATGATTGAACGTATTGCTTTGGATTTGAGCACGAGCTAATTGGACATGCCAGAACCACCGCCTTCTCCTTCTTACAAGGCCTCACAGGTATTCCTGGTATTGTAGGCCCACTTCTCTATACGGCATCGATGGGTCCCGACCTCTGGGTGCCGATTATGCTTGCTCTCCTTATGTACTCTTTAACCCTCTTGCCAGCACTGCATATTAAAAACAACAATAATCAAAATGGCGATGATAGCGATGCAGGAGACGAGGAGATACCGGACGAGGCCCAGCCTTTGCTCAACCCTGGTCATATCTCCCCCCGCCAAACCATTAATCTCAGCCAGACCGGCGCAGGAGGGTTTGTTCAAAAGCTCAACATCTCCATCATATGTTTTGCCTGTTTCTTTGGTTTCTATCTTGCCAAAGGAACCGTCATGTATACCGCAATTTGGACCTGGTCAAGATTTGGACACGATATGCTCTACGTATGTTCAAACCCTAAACCATCCAGACATCTGCTGATACCCCACAGTTGAGTGTATTCATCTACATACACGCCGTTGTGCTATCCATACTATTCTTGGTCGTTCTGCCCTTGACCATCTACAGGCTGGACAGAAGTTGGAGAGTCGCCAAAAGAGACGTTATTCTGTCTTTGGCATGTATCGCTTGCTGTGCAGTCGGTACTTTCGTCGTCTTTTTCGCACCAAACCTTGCAACTGCTATCATTGGATTCATCATTGCGGTCTTGGGCTACGTCATGCCTCTTTCTTTGCGGTCATTCCTTGCCTCACACTTTGAAAAGAGCTTCTCTGGGCGATTATTCGCGGGCATCGCCGTAGTGGAGACAATCGCTAGTATCATCAGACAACCCCTTATGACAGTCAGCTACTACACTGAGAGTACTCCTTTTATTATATCGCTGGTACGTCATAGATGACAGGTGATAAGCTCGGAGTATTAGAAGCAGACTAATGTGAAACTAGATTACGTATTTCATCATGCTTCTATTGCTTGTCAAGCTTGCAATTAGACTTTGATACTGCGAGGAACAGTATGCGAACACGAAAGCTCAGTAACTAACATGCGCATCAACGTATGTCCGAATCGAGACATTTCCAATATTTTGACATTTATTTCAGTTTGTCCGCACGGCGGAATGGTCGGGTTTCACTCTTTGTCTTTCATTCTATGTTAACTGTTCAACGAGGCTCAACCCATCGTTACTGATATCTGGGACTCTTGGCTCTGCATTCAATATATGACCGAACATGAATATTCATTTTATTTCAGCTTTTAACACTTTGATATAATGATGATCTCATATCTTGTTTCGTTGTGTCGCATCTGTTTGGCAGACATTCATGCTGGGGCATCGAAGGACATGCTACCTCAAGACCTTGGCCACAATGCAAGAATCGGATCATAATGCTGCGATATTATGCAGCATAAATTACCAAGACTACTATAGTACGGCTTGTCCAATCACTCGATGACGCTTCATGAGCCTTTCATGTCGCTGGCGACTATCTCCGTTCCTCCACCAGTGATGTTTCCAGGCTCTTGGCTCGAGGCCGAATGACTATTCGGCCTCTTTTACGGGATGTTCACGCAGTCCATGGACGTTCCGTGCCCCGATCCGTGGAAACTAGCTAGACCAGTGACAAGACATGCATGATGGAGGCTGTCCATGCGGATGTGTCTCAATACGAATACGCACTTGATGTAGAAGTTGGTAAAACAGCAAGGCTACTACCACTTGACCTAGATTACTGGGTCTCTGGCCAGTAAAAGTTGACTTATTAACTTCAGGGCACAAAAATAAACGGCGGAAGAAGTGTGGTCCGTAGCATAAACTGACCCAATAATTTCGTCTCTTATTCTCCTAGCGACCAATCTTTCTGACACCCTGAGGTCTATATATTGATACACACGTCAAAATGGTACAAGAACAAGGAATATCGAGGACATGATTCGTTTAAGAAAAATTAAAAGTATCACGTCCGCGTACTCGCTTACCTCGCTCTTCTAGTCATGGACTGTTACATTATAAACCCCATGCGATGCAAGTGATCTACAAGATTAGATACAGTCTAACTACATCTAGGAATAGATATGCCGCGCGCTTGATGCATCTACCGGTAGGTGTGGAGTCGATGTTCGGTATCGGGCCCTTGCAAATTCCCGACAGAACGAGATCCCGCTCCGTATCCCTAATAGCCTTGTTATGATCCTTAGTACTGACTAGAATACTCCATACGAGACGTCCTATTAGTCAACCGGCGAAAAATGTATATAATATAAACATATGATACCCAAGAGTGATGTAGTTTGCTCATACAAGACTCAACATTCATCCTCCATGGCGACTGATCTAGATCTTGTTCTGGGCAAGTCCCAATATGCTCTCTTTTGTGGAATCACTCTATTCTCCTTCTTTATTTTGAAGTACTCCCTTCTTGGTAACGGTGGTAAACAATATCCTTACATCAATCCAAAGAAGCCATTCGAATTGTCCAACCAGCGCGTCGTTCAAGACTTCATCGAGAACGCCAGAGACATCCTCACCAAAGGACGATCCCTATACAAAGACACACCATATAAAGCACATACAGACTTGGGAGATGTTCTAGTTATCCCGCCCGAGTTTGCTGATGCTCTCAAGAGCGAGCGTCAGCTGGACTTTACCGAAGTTGCCAGAGATGTAAGTATCGACTTGTCTGAAGAACAAATAGGTCTGTGACTGAATATCATAGGATACTCATGGTTATATCCCTGGTTTCGAGCCTATTGGATCGCCGTTCGATTTAGTCCCACTTGTGAACAAATACTTGACAAGAGCATTGGCCAAGTTGACAAAACCTCTTTGGGCCGAGGCCTCTTTGGGGGTAAACCATGTTCTTGGTACCTCTACCGGTATTTCAACCCCAACGGTTTCCGCAACAAGAAATGAAAAGGCTAACATAGCATAGAGTGGCACCCAATCAATCCCGGGGAAGACATAATGCGAATCGTCTCCCGCATGTCATCACGAATCTTCATGGGCGAAGAGCTCTGCAAGGACGACGACTGGCTCAAAGTGTCGATCGAATACACCGTCCAACTCTTCCAGACTGCCGACGAACTTCGCAACTATCCTCGTTGGACCAGACCCTACATCCACTGGTTCCTACCATCCTGTCAAGGAGTAAGAAGGAAGCTGCAAGAAGCGCGCGACCTGCTCCAGCCGCATATCGACCGTCGAAATGCCGTTAAAAAAGAAGCTATTGCTGAAGGACGACCATCGCCATTTGACGACTCGATCGAATGGTTCGAAAACGAGTACGAAGGCAAATCGGACCCTGCTACTGAGCAGATCAAACTTTCTTTGGTGGCTATTCACACGACGACCGATCTGCTTTCCGAGACAATGTTTAATATTGCTCTTCAGCCCGAACTACTTGGACCACTGAGAGAGGAAATTGTTACCGTGCTTAGTACCGAGGGACTTAAGAAGACTTCGTTCTATAACTTGAAGCTTATGGATAGTGTTATCAAGGAATCCCAAAGACTTCGACCTGTTCTCCTAGGTAAGTAACGTATTTTATTACAGCTGATATGTCCTGTACTAATAATCACTTCAATAGGGGCATTCAGACGAATGGCTCTGGCAGACGTTACGCTTCCCAACGGCGACGTAATTAAAAAGGGTACCAAGATCATCTGCGACACTACGCATCAGTGGAACCCGGAGTACTACCCTGACGCCTCCAAATTTAACGCATACCGCTTCTTGCAAATGCGCCAGACGCCTGGCCAGGATAAACGCGCACATCTAGTCAGCACCAGCCACGATCAAATGGGCTTCGGACACGGCCTCCACGCGTGCCCAGGACGCTTCTTCGCCGCCAACGAGATCAAGATTGCTTTGTGTCATATGCTTCTCAAGTATGACTGGAAGTTGCCCGAAGGCGTTGTTCCCAAGTCGAAAGCGCTCGGAATGAGTCTTCTGGGGGATCGGGAGGCGAAGTTGATGGTTAAACGGCGGGCAGCCGAGATCGATATTGATGCTATTGGTAGTGACGAGTGATGGAGCTTACTGAACAGTAATTTATTTTCTTTGTATCAATAGGGTTATCGTTGGGGGAGTGTTGAAGGAATGGAGATAGAGTCGTTTTACTACTTGGTTTATCATTTATCTTAAGAAACATCATTATACATCACGTTCAATGAAATTCAAAATCGACTCTCTGCATAAATGTAACGAGGAACTAGACCGATAATTGATGAGTTGCTTCGCCCCGGCCTTTCATTGGCGACCTTGACGGATCATAGACGATGTGGCTAAGCTGTTTAGGTTTCTACTTCAAGACCAAAGAACCATCTACAGTCATCTGTAGGTACCTAGGTATATCCATATTCCCACCAAATTACAGTGATTTCCCTTCTCATCCGACACCCTTCACGATGTCTGGCAATACCTCTAGTAGACTTTCACACATCGACGATCGTTCATAGGAGCCATGAGTATACCTTCCCATTTGGACGCCGGGTCAAGCACATGATCTAATGTTCGACTATCCCTTCCTTCTTTTATGATTCCAATGCCGCCATACTGGATGATGAGCTGTGTATTCCGGGAAAGAGTGAAGTGAGCTCCGATATGGTAGAAGGACACGAAGGAGAGGAAGGATGAACTTCCCTTGCGGGTAGATACCAGATATAAACTTCCTTAGATAGCTCTGAGATTTTGAATAGGAGTGTACCTTCCTATTGAATTAACTGACTCTGTACTTAATCGAATTCTGGCCCATCCTGTTTTTCTTTTCTTTTCTTCTTCTTCTTCTTCAGCAAAACAATTACAATGAAGGACTAGTAAGTAGCCTCTGAATCACGGACATTCTATCATCTACTCTGATTCAGAAACGCTAACATTGATAGCATCACAATCACTTACTCCGTCACTCACCGCGGCCATCGCCCCCGGCCATCACCCACCACCAGACCCAGTACCGGCGACCAGGCCAGTCCGCCAGCCCAAACCCTCTCCCCCTCAACTCTCCAACCTCCTCCTCGCGCCTCCTTGCCCCGGAGATCTGGGGACGCCCCTGCCGCCACGGAGGGCCCGACTCGCCAGACAAGCATGTGAGTTCATCCTATCTACCTTTGGCCTAACACATTGAAGACACTGAAGTTAACCTTGATGTTCCTTTTGTAGATACATTCCACAAGGGCAGTCGGGCTCCGTCGAGACGGGGCGTTCTTCCCCAGTGACCGGGGTGAGTCTCGAGGTGCGGGAGATGTTGGAGAGGTCAATGTCCATAAGGTGGGATGAGGGTATTGGGTTGGCTGGCTGCGTCTGGTTAATGGCGCTGGTGATGGTGGTGGTGGTGGTGGTGACGTAAAAATTACTGATATAATTATCAGTATTACTACAACATAATTACCAATAGCGTCAAACAAACGCTCGTTTTTTGGTTAAAATGCGATCCCATCAAGTGTGAAACCTGAGTGCAAGTCTGCCTATTAAGTACTAAGGTATTTAGTTACATGAGGAGCCTTCACTCAGACATAAATAGTCTTTGTAACAGTAGGCGTAGGTGCCTCGACAGTAACAGCAGATGCATCAGCACAAGAACAAGCAGTCAGATAGCGAGTCTCTCCTGAGCAAACACTAGCATAAGTGGGAACTGACTTGGTGACATAGACAGTGCTACAACTTGAGCTTAGCTTGGAAGTCAGATGAAGACTGTTGGATATTACTTACCTAGCTTCAGGAGTGGTGGTCACCTTGAGGTATGCTTCACACTCAGCCTTGTAGGAGGCAACGACGGCAGGGCCACGGAAACCAGGGACAACGGCACGAGCACAGTTGTCACCGCACTGACCGGTACGTTTCTGGAGTTCCTTGGGGATGTCGACGGCCAGGACAGGGGCCAGGAGAGTAGCGATGAGAGTGAACTTCATGGTGAAAGTTTTGTTAAGTTTCAAAGTAGGTTGTGTAAGAGATGAGAAGAGTATTGTTTGATGTTTATAAACAGAATATACCCAGGAATTCGACATCTTTTTATACTCCATCCATGATTCAGCTGACATTCAGCTTTGCTCGTGCAAGCATCTTCCCCTGAGCAATATATTATCCAGCCCCATAGCAAGTCTCAACGGCCTCCATAGATAAAATCTAGCACCGAGAGTCTATCGCCATCTTTTCTCAGCCTTGCATGTTTTTCTCAGCTAGCGCATGGTTGGTTGACCGTTGGGCAAGATCTAAACGCCACAGACCCAATGGTCAAAGGGGGAGTCAGCTGCTAGCGACGCATCTAGGCCCCTAATAGGAAGAGGCGCAAATCCAGTATGAGGATAGTATAACGGTGTAAGTGCGGAATTGGGGTATGTTTGTCAGAGCGCATGATAGATTTGGACATGCGCTTTGTTGAAGAGGTGGAAAGTAAGGGGAGACTATTTGAAGTCGTTGCGGATTTGGATGTTCGTCTTGTCAGCCGAGACATCCAGCTTCATGACCAGTCGTGAGCCCCGTCGAGACAATGGGTAGAAATGGAAGCGAAGTTGCACAGTTGCACAGGAGGCCAGAGCCCCAACGGTGACAATGGGTAATCATAAAAGAAACATTAAATAAAAAAGACATAGCTATATATCCAAACTATATAAGAGTGTTAAGAAGTAAAAAGATGATGTTTCGCTAAACGAAACATCAGACTCGACTGTTGTGGTGGGGGAGATCGATTCACAACCTCCCCCCACTCAGGCGATTGAACAATTTGCTCTTGGGGAGACCTTTCAGCCCATACCTATCCTACACTTCCATACCATCACGAATGCGCAAAAAGTTGGCATATCGCTCCAATGTCCAGCGACGGGACGCCTTACCCCAGACTGCCATCGGAAGAGAGGTCATGATGATAACAAAGCTCAAAACACCAAGCTCAATGAAGCAGTTCTGCAGACCAGTGTCAATCCAGTAGCTGCACACAAAGGTGAAGATGGTGGCAATGCTGTTGTTGATGACAGCGACGCCTACCATACCCTCGAGCACCATGTCCGGGTAACTGTCAGCGAGGTACGTGATGCTAAGATCACCAGCACAGCCGTACCCAAAGCCGATGAAGCCAAGGGCGACATACGGAATGGGCCAGTCCCAATGCTGAGCTGATCCAATACCGAATAGCCACATACCCAAGGGAAAGATGACAACGCAGAGAATCATGAGGTAGAGACGATACTCGGCCTCCATGATACCATTGTTGCGCTTCGCCATCCAGAGAATGAACTTGTCGCTACAGTATCCACCGTAGAAACAGCCAATAATACTTCCAATCAGGGTCGGAATGTTCATGTTGGCGACAGCAGAGTCGCTGTAGTTGTAGGGCTCGTTCACCCAGTAATCCTCCTCAACCGTCAGATAGAAAGACAGCGCAATGTTCTGCATTCCCCACTGGAACCCAGCGAACCAAACGGCGGGAAAGGAAAAGATGCGCAGAGTATGCCATAGACGATGAACATACTGCATCAAGCCTAGTCCGCGCAAGTTGGACGCTGGTGTGATGAGGGCAATGCGCTGCCAGTACGACTTCTTACGCGCGAACGAATCGGAGAGTCTGTTGCGCTCAACGTCTTCACGACGTCGCGCAGAAGCATCCCGTGCGATCGCAGCCTCCTCATCTAGATGCGGAGCGAGCCCCTTCTCCGTCGCATCCTTCGTAACGACGTGATCACCCTGGTGGATTGGGGTGGGCTCGGGGACACCCTCGACGTTACCATGCGAAGCATCGCGCTCTTCAGCTCGGTCAAGATCAATGTAGCGACCGCGCTCAAAGGCAGTCTCCTCAAGACCAAAGTAGAAGAGAACCAGAGTGAAGCCAGAGGCAATAGCACCCATGTGGCCAATCCAGCGCCAGCCAATGTTTTCGGCCAAATGACCTGCGATCAGAGGTCCAACATAGGTACCTACTGTCGTCGCGAGGGTATACATACCCAGTGATGTACCATTCTGATGCTCAAACCAGATATCCAGCAAGGAAAGTTGAACAACGGCCTCGGCAACAGACTCAGAGGCCCCGACAAAAAGTTGAGACCAGACTGTGTCGGACGTGTTGGTCAAGTGTCCAAACCAGATGTTTCCGACAAGACCCCATACCGTGCCAACCAAGTATAAAATACGTCGCCCGTAAAGATGGGTCGCGGGCGAGCTCAGAAGAGTCCAGTATCCGATTGCGACAAAGAGTACACCTGCGCCAGTATTGAACACATCGTAACTGATGCCATACTGCTCGTTGACACCCGTACTAGCAGCACCGGCGACATTGGACGTAGCGGCGGTCAGGGTAACAATGTAACACACCAGAAACGAGTGCCAAATCTTGCGCGCAAGACTCCAGTTCAGCGGATCGTTGGGGGACTTAGTCGGAGGCGGGACGAGGATGACATCGCCATGCTTTTCTATACTGGTGTCGCCTGAGGTGACGCTTGCTCTTTCGTCAACGAACAAACGTCTTGTGCCCGGGAGGACTTCATCGAGATCGCAAGTAGACGGAACGGCCATCCGCAACGATTTGCAGAGGTGACGGGTTTATGTGGAGTTTTTTTGTACGTATTTATATCGTCTTAGGGCAAACGGCTCCTCTGGAGCCGCATTCACTCGCGGTTAAGGAGGATAGGTATGAGTATGTAGGATATCGATCGAGAGTCAGCAAGACATTGTACGATATGCCAAAAAAGGATGCACAATTGGAAAAGCCTGTAACACAGAGTAGTACGGGTTGCAGCAAAAGGGGAGGGGAAAGGGAATTTTTCCCTCTTATAAGTATGGTGCAAGATCCCCATATAACTTTTTTTGACCTATTTTCCAATCCCCACCACCAGGTTCGTCAAAGATAAATAAACCCTGGTCGGGCCGCAATGGAGAGACCGGGGCGATACCTCAATAGGTAGAAGCGTTGTAGAATTGTGGTACGTCTGGTACGGGTTGGATCGACGGGTTTAAGCTGTTGATGTCATGGTGGACGGGCGAAGGTGTGCAAGACGGCACCACTTCCGTGGGGAGATAAGGTCGCGTGCATGAACATTGGACGATGAATGATCCTTGTCAGTTAGTGGCTTCTTCTATATCATTTGCTTCATGCTTGCTGTTGCATTGCAGCGCTGGACTATGCAGCAGTCAAAAACTTCACCTGTCGCATACATGCACAAGGAAGGTATCGAAGACGGTTTTCGCCGCGTTGATGTCACGAGGAATGCTTGATGCGCCATTGACGAAAAGGCTTGGCGAAATGCTTAGTCACCCGACAAAACACAATTGACCCAAACGATTATACGGCAATACCAATGAATGCCTTCTAATTGCCACAGACTAAGCTACAGACATTCTCTAAATATTTCTACTCAGTCCGATGTACATATCCATTATGTTCTCTTCATATGGCCATTTTCGGACTGCAATCACGATGCAATTGCTACCTCCTTTTTCGCGCATGGAACAGGACAAAATGTCTCATGGTCAAAGCCTCCCAACACCCAGGTCAAGGATTGTCGCAGCCTAACGGGTGTTCAAGGAAAGAAACCTAATCCTGAAAAACCTTTCGAAAATTTTAAAATTAAACGAATTATATGTAAGCGTGTTCTTGATCTTGTTTCCAATGTCGTATCGCTCTTGTGAAAGAGTTTAAATGTCATCGCTGTGGTATCAAAAAAATGTACTGTGTTCCCATGATCCCATCTCAGCTCGTCCAAACCTAAACCATCAAAAAGTCGACATTCAAGTCCTTGAGTTTCTGGACCCAATTCATATATCCTTCACTTTCGGTATCATTCTTCCAGAGAATCTGCAACGTATCAATCGCAGAATATAAAAATCCCCACGGGCATATTGCGGCCACCATCTTTAATCGGTCCATCACCCACGCCCGGCTCTCCGGAGTCCTTACCGTCGTTCCATAAATAAAGGTGGGCCATCCCGTGGCTTTGAAGTTTGGATCCTCGTCGGGCAACGGTAATAGCGTGTCGTAGAGATCCTGGATGAGACTTTTGCAAACTTGGTCTGGCATCCTGGTGCGCAGCGCGGGCGCCGACTGGATGATGTAGAGACATGTTGCAAGTCTGTGCGCGGAGCCTGTTCGGCAACTGCTCCAAAGGGCTACTTCGTTGGAATCGGGCACTCTGTCTTTTGCCCACTTCAAAACGTCAAGGCGTTGCGCGCGGTCCAGCAGGTTTGTGAATTCCATCAAAGCTCCTTGACTCGAAACTCCTCCTTGTGATTCGGAGTGTAGTAACTGTGCCGTCTCGCGGAGAATATCAAGAACTTCAGGCGGACAACAGAAGAAAGAATTGTCAGTCCTAGCAAGTGTCGCTTTAACTTGATCCGGGGCAAAAGACAACGCCTGTGTGCCTGGCGTCGATGGGTTGAAAGACAAGCTCAACGTGCAGTAGCTGTGATGGTTACAGTTAGCAACTGATCTGCTATAAATCAGACTCTCCACTTACACATAGCAGTCCGCTACTATGTAGTCGCGTAATGTCGTGTCGGAACTTGCGAATGGTTCCGTCATATTCAAAAGCTTCTTGGCACCTTCAAGGTGAGGCCTCCAACTTTGCCAACCAGATTCGATAAGCTCCGAGTTGATAAGAAACAAAACAGTGGCAAGAATCACATCAGCTCCAATGGTTTCAATATTCCGTAGCGCTTCGGGCATCATTTGCAATCCTTTTTGTTTGGCAACCAGAGCGTCCATGAGCAATTTCTTTGGTGCTTCTTTTCTCGTGTATGAATTGGGACCTAACCAGGGTCTTGACAAGTTGCACATGTGAGCCGCAGATACCGCAATGATGATTTGTTGCAAAAAGGCATGTTCATTTGTGAGTTGTAAAAGGTTCAGATATGGATTCCTGTTGCTTTTGGTCTGTTCATCACCAACGAGATCCATGCTGACTCGAGTTGAATCTGAGTTATGGGTTAGCATCTTAAAAGACTGACGTCTTGAGTGGAGTCGTACAATAATTCAAATACCACCGTTGCGAATGTGTCATATCTTGAAATAACGGATCACAGAGTGTCCATGGCGAACTTGGCGATGTTGGCGAAGAAGGTGACGGAGGAGACCACGGTTGAGTCTTATCTTGAAGGACAAGTTGATTTTCTTGGGATGGCGCTAAGGCCCAAGACCCAGGCTCAACACCTTGTGCATCGAAGGAGTCCATTTGCATATCAGGCATTTCAGGGGACACTTCGGTGATTTGCGCTTCACCCTGCTTTGGCAAACGACACACAGAGGCACTTGAACTCTGTCCAGCCAGCTTTCCTCGCGTGGCAACCGATCCAGTCCATAGGAATAGGCGGCCGTAGCCTAAGCACTCAACCCCCCTTGAGGTGCATTTGGAGCAGTGAGGGATAGACTTGTCGCAGCGTAATCGAGCCCGGCGACAGCTGTGACAGGCCTTTTTAGCGACTGGAGCATTACTAGCAGTGATAGTTTCGCTGTCGGGTGGTGAAGATGACATTGGATATCTGAGAAGCGAGTTTCAATTGAAGCCTTTGCTCCTTTTGCTTATTAAGAGGAACAAAGACTGGGAGGCGATTCGGAAATAAGCAAATGAGCGTAAAATAAGCAAGTCAAAAACAGCGGTTTGTTATGACGAGGACTTTTGTTTGTCGTTGGCAGAAACGGATATAATTCTGTTGATCTTGCAATCCTGGTTCTTGGTTTGTAAGATGTTTGGTTGATTCGAAGCCCAGGCTACAGAATGTCTAAGAATCGATGTTGATAAGATGGTGCCTCATATCCAAGGCGCCTATCTCGGCTTACGCGGGGACATTCCAGGCCTAACACTAAAAAATGACCTAACTGAAAGGGCTAGCGGGCGGTATTATCCAGTATTTAGTGGTACCAAGCATGGGCATGGAAGCCCGAGAATGCCAATCGATAATCCAGACAAAGAATGGCATCAATGTATTGAATTGTTGAATTAGGCCTGCAGTGAACGAATTATCATTATGCAATGCCTAAATATTGCGGTATATTATTGGAGTTTGTACAATTTGACTCTCAAGATATCTAGAAATAAACACCTGTCTCTAGTAAAACGATGGATGCACTGCCCCTTCACATGATGGATGGTTGAATGATGAAAGTTAACAAAGACAAGACATTTTATTGGTTCATCGATAGATGACGAAATTCAGACGTATTATAAAAATTAGCCTCCTGCGAGATCGAGACGGATATCATCATTGTGCTGTAAATCAACAAGCCTTTCCACCATCCTGGCTCGAGTCACTAGCAGACTCAGAGCCATCCATATATCTCCCAAAGACAAAGAGCTCGACATCAGTGATCTCCTTTCTGAACTCCTTCGCAACATTCCGACGAAAGTAGACCCGTTTCACCCATTTGTAAGCCTCCGCTCCAGCAAAGAATACACCAACGGCAACGAAGATAACACCCCACTCCCAGTCGATAGGGTTGTGCATAAAGACCACATGGTTGATGACGGGGATATACAGCGTAGGTGGAATAAGAACAAAGCTGAGAGTGACAGACCAGAACAGAAATGGGTTTTTCCAGAGCTTGTTTCCCCAAGCGTTGAAACCGCCTTCCTTTTCGAAAATCTCGGCAAAGAACGATCGTCGGGAGTCAACAAGTTGCCATGCAAAGAGAAGAAAGTCCCATGTCATGGTTGCGAAAACCGTTGACCGCGCTGAAAAGACTGCATCGCATGATTCCGAGTGCTTTGTATTACAGTCGTGGCCGAGACCTTGGCTGTTGAAACCGTAGAGGACGATGGCAGAAGAGCCGAGAATGCTGATGAGCATCAGGATGCCGTAAACTACAATATCAACGAGGAATTCGGGAGTGAAGACGCCGTATTTGAGCTATAATTTGGTTAGCCTTGACTTTTGACAGATTATAACTGATTTACTTACACTGTGAGGTGGTCGACGGAGGATGTCAGGACTGGCTTGCTCAAAACCAAGACCCGTCTCGGTGAAAGCCCCAGCAACTAACAACATCCAGATGATCTCCACGGGAGTCATGACAAAGATGGAAACACCATTTTCATCCTTGAATGCCAGCCCAACAAGAAGAAAGATGACAAATGCAAAGTTGGCAGCGAGTACATGAAGGATGAACTTTTGAATATTATCAAAAATACGACGCCCTTCCTCGATGGCGTTCAAGATGGAAGCAAAGTTGTCATCTGTCAGAATGATATCAGAAGACTCCTTGGCGACATCTGATCCGTTCAGGCCCATCGCAATACCAACGTCTGCATGCTTCAAGCTAGGACTATCGTTGACGCCATCACCTGTCATGGCAACGTAGCAACCACGGCGGTGTAAAGCCTCAATCATGCGTACCTTTGTCGTAGGCGAGCAGCGAGCTACGACAAGAGGCAACTCGGGCAAAGCATCAAGTTCGGCTTCAGAGAGATGATCAAAGTCGTGAGCCGCCATAACCATTGTGCCTGCGATGTCAGCGCGTACCATCTTCATTCTCTCCTGAGATGGGATGATGGATACATCGGCAGCAATGGCTCTGGCAGTCTCTGGGTGATCACCAGTGAGCATGTGCACGCTGATACCAGCTTTCTGACACATTTGCACACTATCCCGAGTTTCAGGCCGAGGAGGATCGTAGATGCCAATGAGACCGCGGAAGACAAGATCTTTCTCAAAGTCGGACCGATTTATCGCGGATGATAAATCTTCTGGTAGACCAGTAACCAAAGATCTACTAGCAAGGGCGAGAACTCGAAGACCAAGACGGGCGAAAGCTTCCATGTTTTGCAAAATGGATTCATGGGCGGCTGCATCAAGAGGTTTCGTATCCCCAGAGACTTCCACAGATGAACAGCTGCTTAGAACACGCTCGACTGCACCTTTGGTGAATATGTGCGACTCATTGACGACTGTATCCTGGAAGATGACCGACATTTTCTTAACGTTCGAGTCGAATGGGAATTCCACAAGCTGTTTCCATCGTGGGCTGGGGCCTGAAGACAATGACATTCGGTTCCAGTTGAAACGGGAGACAAAGACCTGTATAGCAATTTCGGTTGGGTCGCCTTGTACAAGCCACTCTTCAGGGCCACCATCCTGGCTTCTTTTCTCAACAACGGCCAGGTTCGCAAGCGAGGCAATGTCAAGATAGTGCTTGAAGGCTTCATTGGCATTGGGCTCTTCCAAGGGGTTGATCATGTGTGACTTTGACTCTTCACCAGGTGTAGATAACTCTGTTGGCTGGACGGGGGTATAATCGATGTCGCCGACCGTGGGATTGTAAGGCTCATTCGTGGAGGCGACGGAGTAAGTACCATGTCCAGGAAGCCAGGCCATTCTGACGACCATCGTTCCTTGAGTGAGGGTACCAGTCTTGTCAGAACAGATGTCTAGTCATTGGGTTAGCTCATACAGCCATACAATAATGTGAACAGCTCGTTTACTTACTGGTAACGCCACCAAGAGCTTCCAGGCTCTGCATGTTTCTCACGACAACCTTCCGACCTACCATTTGCTTCGTTCCAGCGGCAATTGTGATGGTTAACACAAGAATTAGAGAAACAGGGAGGGTTCCCACGGCTGTCGCAATGGCATAGATGATAACATCCTTTCGAGCATCAAACCCATTGGCTGCCAAGACAATGATAGCACAAACGATAGCAAAAGCAAAAACATAGAGAAACAACTGCGAAAGTTTTCGTTGTAATGGAGTTCCCACGTTGACACCCAGGAACTCGCCAACGATGTCAGCAGCTGTTAGAAACCATTTAGTGACATGAGCACCAAATGATCCCTTTCCATTCTCGTCCCTTTTGACTTGTCGCTTCTTCCGTCCGGTATCCTTTAGAGCGTCTGCGATAGCTCCAATCTCAGTATAAGCTCCAGTTGCAAAGACAACACCCCTTCCGCGACCTTTTGTGACGATAGTGGAGCTGTAGCAGACATTGAGGCGGTCGCCAGGTCCTGTATCATCATCGAATTGCATCGCAGGGCTTTTCCGAACGGGTAACGACTCCCCTGTGAGCAAAGCCTCGTTTGACTCGAAGTTGGCAACTTCGAGTAGCCGTATATCAGCAGGTACAGAGTCGCCCATCTTGAGATCGATGACGTCCCCCGGCACGACTTCGCTCGTTTGGATCGTCATTGTCTTTCCATCTCGAAAAACGTTTGTTGTGGGTTGACTCAACGACTTGAGAGAGTGTACGGTTCGAGCGGCTTGGAGATCCTGGAAGAAACCAATGATGAGGTTGAGAAAGATGATAAAGGCAAGAGCACCGCCTGCAATCCAAGCTTGGATACCAAAACTGGCGGCCAAAGCAAGAATCAACACCTATGCCAGTCAGTCAAGTCCGTCAATTACTATCTTTGATACCTACCAAAGTCATACAGTTGCAGATCTGGGCGATGAAGATCTTGATGGGCTTGACACCCTCCTCCTCGCCGAGATCGTTGGCACCATACTCAACCAATCTCTGAGACGCCTCAGAGACAGTCAATCCAGTGTCGGGGCTCGTGCTGAGCTCTCGGACCATTGTTTCTGCTGGGAGAGCATGCGCTGGACGCGACAAGGGTCTGTTGGATTGTCCAGACACATGATTCTCCATTTCTGCTGGTATCTGCTTGGCCAACATGGTAAACGACTCGAAAACGACTTTGCTTGGTAAAGAATGACTAGAAGAAAAACTTGGTGATTTCGTTCATTTATAGACTCAAACACGTCTTGGATCAAACCTTGTCGGCGGTATCGTCCTGGAGACAGATCAAGGTCAAACAGATAAGTAACACAATGTTGAATATACTTCGAGGTATCATGACCGGAGGAGTTACAATCTTGACTTTATATTGGGTTCACATGGAGATGCCAAGAAATACGCTTTGATCTCCTAGGCCAACTGAAGTAATTCATACCGTGCTTAGATTTGTCTGAGAGATGGGTCTCGACTTGAGGAACGACGTAGATGGGTGGAAACAGAAGAGAGTGCCCTACCAACACCGGACCTCGAGATGTCCATCTCCCGCTTTTCCGATTATGTTCTCCATATGTGTTATTTGCTATACCGGTTCTAAGTCTTGATTCCGATGTAATGTCGTGTCGGAGAGCCGTGGAGATTGAAAACAATGCCAAGATTGGTCGATAGGGACATTTCCATATTATTAACTTGAATAGCGAACTAGGACTCCAATGCATTAGCGTGGGATCCAATACTCATATTGGATGAGCCTGTGACTCGACATGTTCTCTGTGACTTACCCAAAACGGCATCTGACAGCGAGCGGATGGGGCTCAGCAAATCTCGGTTTAAGCTTATTCCCCAGCGAGTGGATCAAGGACGCGAGTCCAAAGTAGCATATTAAACCTTGATGGGTTTTCTTTGATAAGGATAGTATTTTTATTTTTTTTCTTTCTTCTGTCTTTCTGCCATTCAACTTTGTTCTTATCGATAGTATGAATCCGCGGAGTCAGCATTCTGTAATAGGCAAGCACTTTGAGACAGGTTCTTACCCTACGTCATGGTTCCCCAAACTCCATGATGCTTAATAATACAAAAATGTCAACTTCACGCCCTTGGGATTAATTATATGAGTTCTTGACAGGGACCACAACGTATTTCAATAAAACATATTATTAATAATTGACTCTTCATACTTACACAAGATATCATGGTCACTCTTCCGTCACCTTTTAGCGACATCGATCGTGTCCAGCTGTTGTTCAATCGCCCCACAGACATTGAACCGCTCTCCCGTCTCACAGAATCTGTCAATAATAACGTCAAGCTATGGATAGCTCGTGAAGATCGCAATTCAGGTCTCGCATTCGCTGGAAACAAGGTTCGCAAGCTTGAATATGTGCTAGCAGATGCTCTTGCCCAAGGAGCAGACACCGTTGTGACTACAGGTGGCATCCAGTCAAACCACATGTGTCAAACCTCTGCTGCTGCTGCTCGACTTGGCCTCAAAGTGAGTGTAGTCTGTCGTGATAGGACACACTATGACTGACTAAGTCCAAAGGTCGCTCTTTATCCTGCGGACCGTGTTGCTTCGAATGACGCCGAGTACAAATATTTGGGCAATATACAGGCAAACGCCATTCTCGGTGCCGAGACGTTTCCGGTCGACACAGCTGAAGAGACTGTTATCACGACTCTTAAAGATCGTGGCCAAAAACCCTACTCCATTCCTCCCGGAGCTAGCTCCCATCCCCTTGGAGGCCTTGGCTATGCTCGCTGGGCGTTTGAATTGCTAGAGCAAGAAAAGAAGATCGGCGTGACCTTTGATACCATAGCACTCGTTGCAGGGTCTTGCTCTACCCTAGGAGGTTTACTCGCCGGATTGAAGCTTGCACAAAAAGAGCAAATTCCAGGTTCCAAGAAACGCCTTATTGGATTTTCGGTTCTGCACAAGTCTAAGAAGGATGTCGAAGCACTGGTTCTCAAAACATCCCGAACCACAGCATCAAAGATTGGAATTTCACCCAACGAGATAACCGCAGACGATTTCGAGATTAATACTTCCTATATAGGTGATGGGTACGGGCAACTCAATGACTCCACAGCTGAGGCGATGAAGAAGCTAGCAAGGAAGGAAGGTATCCTGACCGACCCTGTTTACACCGGCAAGGCGTTTACTGGCTTGCTTGATCTTGCCAAGACAGGATATTTGAACGGTAAGAACGTTTTGTTTCTTCATACCGGAGGACAGGCTGTTCTCTCGGCTTATCCAGGCTTAAGAGAGTAGCCCCATATTCTTTCAAACCGTATCACATCCTATATGAATTTAAACTCATTATCATTATACAATATCTGCCAAGTATCTACGACCATTGTTCTAAACATCTAAGACCACCACTTAGTCTAACCTTCAAAGCACAATCCCATATCCGTTAGCAAGTCTCCAACCCGAATATCGATACCTCCTGTCCTGACATCTTCAATACCGAAGCCCAAAAACATCTCATCGCCGATAAAGCCATGGTACTTTTGCTCTTTACTCTTCCAGCTCATCGAAGTAACATAGAACATATCCGACGTCGACTTTTCAGGGTATTGCTTCCGGCCGTGAATCCAGATTGGCTTCTTGGACATGGCATGAATTTCAAAAGGAGCACGTTGCTTGAAGAGCATAACGTATGGCTCATATACGCTGTGGTAGTTGAAGTATGACTTGTGCTGGTATATAACCATGATGAATGTGTTTTCATCATTGGGCACGCACATTGGTTCGTCTCGGCCACACATGGTAACTAGGAGGGAGTTGGTCGTCTGATGGACAGATTCAAGATCGGTTGTGAGTTTGGGCAGATACTTGGCCCCCCTTTGGTCATCGCCCGCTGCAGCAGGAGCCAGGTCAGGACCAGCGGAGCCATCAGCATTCATCTGAGCAAATACTCTTTTGGGTGCAATGTCGTAATGGGTATGCATGTTGCCACTCGAGTCCCAGAAGAGAAAAAAGTTCTTCTCCATGGGTCTCCAGGGCTGCGGCCTTTGAAGCTCAGTGCCCACTCTAAACTCGCTGAGATTTGCCATATCGCCCGACCAGCTGACGAGCGTACGAAAATCTTGCACGAATTGACCCAGGCAGGTGAACATGGAGTTCGTGCCGTATGTAGTGTAGGGCTTCTCAGGACCATAGAAAACGCGCCCATCATGAGGACCCATGCTCATTTGGAAATACCCCAAGTCACCTACACAAGTGTTCCCTCCTACAGTAGGAGTTACTGGAAGCGTGACTGGTGGGGTAATACAGGTGAGAACATCATCTTTGAAGGCAGCATTGCACACAAGCTCTGCAAACCAGAGTGAGTTGCCACCTTCTTGTAGCCATTGAGCCACAACGATCCATGTATTGTCGAGGGTTGGATGGGGGATGATGTTTGGGTTGAGGGCAGTGAGGTCTCGGAATTTTATCTCAAAGAACTTTTTATCTTTAGTGGATAGTGAGAAGAGTTCATGGTGCGTTGAGCTTATATCCTGAGGAATAACGCCTTTTCCAAATGGACTTTCATCTTGCTGGGCAGGCTCTGTCTCTACCTGTACCTGTACCTCGGGTGTTGGTTGAGGATCAGATGCATGTGTCGAGTCATCAGAGAGAACTTCTTCAGTCTTTGCGGTCTTTTTGAGCTGAGAGGGAACCCAATCTTGAGCGCCAACAGGGTCAAGATAGAGCTTCAGAGCAACGATGACGAAAAAAAGGACCGGAACAACAAAGAGAACAAGCTTTCGCGAATCTCGGATGAGCATCTTGGAAACAGAGACCTGCAGATGCAGAGACAAGAGAATGTGTTGGAAATGGATCCAAATACGTATGACGAAGCCGATGAATGCTACAGTTAATTTCAACCGTTATCATAATGCGCATGCGCCGTGTAACATTCAACTATTCCTCATTTGAACCACACTCCGAATAGAGGGCAGGGGAGATGAATTGAGAGTAGTCAATTTTTGCCGAGGAGGAGCTTCAGCTAGAGAGAGAGAGAGACCATGGTGAGCAATATTCGCGGGGAAGATGTCGGCCAACTAAGCTAATCAATTCGAAGAGCTAATTAGTGACCCTGTCTTTCTAATCTTGGTCAATAAAAAGTTCAGCTGAAGAAGTCCCCTAGATTCATGGAGAATTGCCTTGGCAGTTCCTTATTGTGACATTCAAAGTGGCTGCAATTCGACGTCGACACATGAATCATATGCATGCCGAGGCTTTTTTGTTAGTAGGTACTTTTTGACTTGCTGCGGGGATGCGCTAATGTCATGTCATGCTAGCCAACGGCGCATGTTCCTGAACAGGGGACTGATTGTCTGATCTTGGAGAGCTGCAGATCTTAATTGGGGTAACGTGGTGTTTTGCGGCGCAGAAAAGAGGTTGGGCCTGACGAATACGAAGTGACATCTCGTCCCTTGCACAGCACTCCATGAGCTAGACTCAGAGAGCATGTGAGCCAGTCCCCAACTAAGAAGTATCGATAATATGAAGATCTAATATTGTTCAGCTGTTGTCATCACAAGTCTTGGTAGCTGAAGACCATGACATGGCAATGCACAACAAAGGCACAAACATGTCATTGAAAATTAAGCTTGATTTATTGTGCATCTGGAATGACACTCTACTTTAGTGTCTAGCCTGCTTGCTAATTGGGTCTCCCAATGCCTTCTTATGTAACCAAGCTGCAAACTTGACACTAGGCGTATCAATAAACCGCGTCACAAAATGAGCTAATCCAAACGTCAAAGGCACGAGGATCAACTGAGGCACCCAAAACGCCAACTCGAATCCCATAGGTCCCTTGGTTGATAGAGGCAGTTTGTTCGCCCAATGAGGAATTGCCTTCATCATGTCGTCGTTGTGCCATCCTGCAGCCATGTATAATCGTTCTCCAACAACCCAAAGAACTGGGCCGTGGCAGAGGTACAGAGCGAATGAAATATTTCCCAGATACTGGCAGAATCTCGTCTCGAAAAAGCTCTTGAGCCAAAAGATTCGGGGGATCGAAGCCACGAGGAACACAGCCGCGTAGAACAGGTAGAACCACTTGTAATCGTACACAGCTTGTGGTTTAAACCATGAAAGGTAGTAGAAACCTCTGTTTTTGGCAAGTTGCTCGACATTGGAGTTCTGAGAGGGAACTCCTCCCAAAAAGAGGCTGAAGGCAAGGAGGTGATAAAAGATAAACTCCTTCGCTGGCTCAAGACGTGCCATCCAACGAGGAAGATCACCCTTCTTTGCGAGACAGTCCAGATCGCAGAGAAGCATGCCTGACATGAACATGGCATAAAACGATCCATCGGCAATGTACATAAAGTAGAAAACAAGTCCCAGCTCACACCAGAGACGAGCATTTTTCGTACATCGAGAAAATGCCATCTGAGACGTGAAAACCACAACTGAGCCTTTGAATTCTACAGGAATGGACCATAGATGTCTGTTGTACGTCAACCACGGCTCACCACCTTCTTTGAAAACAAAGCTGAAGTTTTTGAACTCGTAGTAAAACGTCCACATCTCATCGTACCAGTTTTTCTCCTTGGTCATGATACGCACCCACACGCCAAAGACGTGCAGAAACGTGATGTAGATGACCATGGCCATAATGAGAGGAAGAAAAAGGCGGATCCAGCGTCTGAAGAATGATGATGCGAGGACATCGCCAAGCTGAACATACTCTCCTGCTTGAATAAGGCTTATCGGCTTGAGAGAGAGGACATAGCCTGAGATGACGAAAAAGGTTGACACGGCATAGTGGCCGCCCACGAAGAAGTGCCGTATACCAGGGAACGTAACAAAGTAATATTTCCCTTCATAGCCAAATGCATTCTCAAAGACCTTGTCTTGGTCAAAAATGCCATGGGCCCATAGTTGGTGGTGATGGATGTACACCAAAAGAGCTGCGAAACCACGAAGACCGTCCAGGTAAGCTGTTGGACGGAGATTCTCCAGAGGAGGTCTTGATCGAGCACGAATAGCGGCTCCGATTCTGTTGATGACTTGTCTTATCTTGCCGCCTGCTTGTGATGGCTTCCAGTAATTTTTGCTGATGGCCCAGTCTGATGAGGACGAGTCAGACTTTGCTTCGTCCCAGTCATCGCTGTCAAGAAGGCCACTTGTTCGGGGCGACATTGTGGATGAAGTTGGATGTGGAAGGTTGTTTCAGCTCTTTGGGGGCAGAGACTAGCTGAATGATGCTGAAGATGTAGTCTAGACAATCACCCGCATACAATTCGGAGTAAACAAATATCAAAAGCCGAGGAGGAGAGTAAGATGGACAAGCATGTGGGAGGTTGTGACGAGGGGGTCATGAATATCAAAGACAGGGTTCAACCACGCAAGACCCACGTACTTTTGAATGGGATGCATGCAGTAGCATTGGCGAAAAGAAAGCCATTTTTGATCCTCTTGTGAGGGAAATCTCGATGCTTGTATTCATACATAGGATAGCCCAGGATAGGTCATGATTACAAGGGTCCAGACGGGAAAGTCGGCAGCAAGCAAAGACCCATTATTCGGCCTCGTATTGGCTGGCGAGTCTGGGGACGGATAAAAGCTTGTTTGGTGCCGTACTGTAATGGATTAGACCAGTGCGGGGGATGAGATGGGACAGGGGGTTGAATTATACCCGAGGAATCACAAGCCAAGACGAATTTTATCTCTTAACGGCGAATGAAGAGGGTGTGAAGTGAATCTCTAGTAAGATCCTGCAAGGCACGAAAAAAAAGCCACAATGTCTGTGGTCAGCTTAACTCTATACAAACTGCAATCTCACTCGACGACATGCGCCGCATCATCAGGCCTGGTCTAACCCAGTGGATATCTTCCTCTCACCAACAGAATGGCCCCGGTCATATTCTCTCTTACCCCATACGTGCTCACCCTCCACCATGTACGAGGGAACGGAGGAGATGCCGTTCTTGGAAGTTGACAATTCGAGCTAATAACGTTCCCCCTGCTGCAGTATCAACGATCCTCGACGGTCACATCACATGGGTTCAGAATCCTCTCCACTTTCCGGTGACACTGATTAAAAGGAAAGCTTTGCAGGTTTCTTGGTATGCGTGAGACAGATTGGCTAGTCGTTCAGGGTTTCTAGATTTAGCCAAGAGTAGACTCGGTTCAGCTCCATCGTGCAGTTTCTCTTCTGTGTTCAACTCGCAGATAACCCTTCTTTCCTTCAGTGTTGGTGACTCTCTGTAATGGCGAGTGGCTCTCGACGAAACATTCCGTCTAACCTACGTATTCCTCCTCCCATCACCGTCAAGTGGACCGTCACCAACAAGTCCAAGTCCAAAATGGGCACTCCTCTGGGCTCGCCAACACTGGTAGCGTCGACAGCCAAGTTCCGAAACAGAGTCCCAGCCCAGATGCAAAGATGTATACCGCTATACATCTGCTGCGTCATCCTGCTCTTCATCATCCTCAACTTCGACATCTTCTACTCCATACCCAGCCCGCTCACAGCCTTCCGAACGGAAAAAGCACCCCTCGTGACGAGGACGCGCTTCAGCTCGTTCCCGCAAAAGATCTGGCAGACATGGAAGGTTGACCCGCTCAACTTTGAGGACCGCGACCTGCTCACCTCGCGGACGTGGGTTAACAAGAACCCTGGAATGCGATACGAGGTTCTCACAGACGATAACGAGCTTTCTTTTGTGGAAGAACACTTTGGTGCGGGGAGTCAGATAAATCGGCCTGATATTGTCAAGTTCTACAAGAGTATCAACTTGCACATCATCAAGGCCGATTTGTTGCGATACATGATCATGTATGCTCAAGGTGGTGTCTATGCGGACATTGACGTTGAAGCGTTAAGACCGGTGCATCGATTTATCCCAGAGCGCTATGATGAGCGGGACATTGACTTGATCGTCGGTGTCGAGATTGATCAGCCCGAGTTTAGCAACCATCCAATTCTGGGCAAAAAGTCAAAGTCTTTTTGTCAATGGACCATCATTGCAAAGCCTCACCAGCCTGTTATGCTGCATCTTATCGAGCACATCATGGCCTGGCTCAAGGACGAGTCCAAGAAGCAAAGAGTCTCTCTGGGAGACATCGAGCTTACATTTGACCAAGTCATCAGCGGCACTGGTCCTTCTGCGTTCACGGGAGCCCTTCTGGAGCAGATGAACCACCACCACAAAGGTGGCAAGGTTACTTGGGACTTGTTCCACAACATAGACGAGTCCAAAGTCGTCGGCAGAGTTCTCGTTCTCAACGTTGAAGCCTTTTGTGCGGGACAAGGCCACTCAGACTCTGGTAACCATGATTCCCGTGGTGCTTTGGTCAAACATCACTACCACGCATCCAACTGGCCAAGCAAGCATCCTCGCTATAGTCATCCAGCATACGGACAAGTCGAGGACTGCAACTGGAATGCCGAGTGTGTTAGATTATGGGATGAGAATGTTGCTGAATATGAGAAGTTGTCTGAGGAGGAAAAGCAGGCCAAGATAGAGCAGGCTAAAAAGCCTGATATCGGGATCTGAACGAGACATAAATATGAATACCATGTTTGATTTAGAAGTTATCTGGTTGGCGTCTGGTTTTTGAATTTGGATATCCTGGTAATGAGTTAGTGAATACGAATAGTAAACAACGTCTACCGGGCATGTGATTCTAATTCGGTCAACGGTTCTGAACTGCCGAAACTTAATTCTCTCAAGCAAGAGTCATTCCACAACTTTGACTTGATATCTTCATCAATTGATCAACCGATATTCCCGGGAGGCATGGACTCTCCTAGTCTTGGCGCAGGCCGCGGACCGCGGCTCCGAGAGGCAAACTTTGACCAATGTAGCTTGATCGCTTTTAAGAGACCAACCCCGCGTCTTACATATTGATATACAGTCTTACATCCTCGGCTCATTCTTTATCGCTTTTTGTTGTATTCTCGTTCATCCAAATACTTCGCAATCAGCATCATGTCTTCTTCAGAACAGAAGCCCGTTATTATTGTCGGCGCAGGTTTAGCTGGCCTCGTCGCAGCCTTTGAGCTTTCAGAGAAAAACATACCAGTCCTTCTTGTCGACCAAGAAAATGAACAAAACCTCGGCGGCCAGGCGTTCTGGTCTCTTGGAGGCGTTTTCATGGTCGATTCGTCGTACCAGCGCAGAATGGGAATCAAAGACTCTCGAGAACTGGCCATGAGAGACTGGTTTGGTTCAGCAAGGTTCGATCGTGAAGAGGAAGATTATTGGCCAAGGAAATGGGCCAAGGCTTTTGTCGACTTTGCAACAGACGAGATGGAGGATTATGTCAAAGCTCGAGGACTGGGCTTTTTGTTTAATGTTGGCTGGGCCGAGAGGGGAGATGGTACTGCTACCGGTCATGGCAACTCTGTCCCCAGATTCCACGTCAGCTGGGGTACAGGACCAGAGGTAGTCAGGGTCTTTGCTGACCCTGTCAAGAAAGCAGCCGAGAAGGGTATCGTGACATTCAAATTCAGACATGCTGTTGATGAGTTGATTGTCAACGATGCCGGGCGAGCCGTGGGAGTCAGAGGTCGCATTCTGGAAGATGACGATGCTGGACGCGGCATCAAGTCGTCGCGCATCGAGAAGGACAAGTTTGAAATTTACGGATCAGCTGTTGTTGTTTCTTCAGGTGGTATTGGAGGCAACGTCGATGCTGTCAAAGCGGCATGGCCTGTTGACCGACTGGGTCCCAAGGTACCGGAGACCTTTGTCGTTGGTGTTCCTGCACACGTCGACGGACGAATGATTGGCATTTCAGAATCCGCCGGCGCACATGTTATCAACCGCGATCGCATGTGGCATTATACTGAAGGCCTCCAGAACTGGAACCCCATCTGGCCTGGACACGGAATCCGAGTCCTTCCGGCTCCTTCATCGCTGTGGCTTGATGCAACTGGTAAACGACTACCGCCGTTCCTCTACCCTGGCACAGATACTTTGGCGACACTCAAATATATCTGCAGCACCGGGTACGACTATACTTGGTTTATCCTCGATCAAAGCATCATAGCTCGCGAATTTGCCTTGTCTGGCTCAGAACAGAACCCAGACGTGACTGGAAAGAGTATCTGGATGCTCCTCACCCGCGTCTTCGGCAAAAAGGGCACTGTCCCTGTTCAAAACTTCCAGAAGCACGGTAAAGACTTTGTCGTACGCGACAATCTGGAAGATCTAGTCGCTGGCATGAACGAACTCGCCAAAAAGCGCAATGGTCCTTTGTTAGAGTACGATGATATCAAGGAAGTTGTCGACGCCAGAGACAGTCAGATGGACAACCCCTACTCCAAAGACGCTCAAGCCATGCTCATCCACAACGCCAGGACATATTGGCCCGATAGTCGTAGTCGTGTTGCACCACCGCATCGTCTTCTCGATAAGGCTCACGGGCCGTTGATCGCGGTGCAGATGAACCTTCTTACACGCAAGACGCTCGGCGGTATCGAGACGAACTTGGATAGTAACGTTATGCGGGCTGATGGCACTCCGTTCCCGGGGCTGTACGCCGCTGGTGAAGTAGCTGGTTTCGGAGGTGGCGGTGTTCACGGGTATAGTTCGCTTGAGGGAACGTTTGTAGGAGGTTGCATCTTTTCGGGACGAGCTGCGGGCAGAGCACTTGTTCGTGAGATTCTGGGAGAGGACATGTCTAGGGTTAAGACAAATGGAAAGCCTGTCAACTCTCGACTTTGAGGGTTTTGGTTGTTTTGATGATAGATGTCGTTTATTGGTATTCAGCGATGGATTTAGGTAGCAATTAGGGAATGTTTGGTCTGTATTGGTCGTGCGTCATGGTGTTTGGCATGAGTCAGCACAGGTGATAGTTGTCAGGTGACCGTATTGTGAATAAGCCAGTCAGTCCAGCTTGCACTATTATCTGACTCTGGATGTAGTTCAATTTCCCAACTATCAAGACCCATTTCAAATATCCGATTTGTTGCTCGTTATGATCTGGACAAGGCTTCAGGGTAGGATTGAAATCAAGATATGGACTGGTAGAACGCCTTACCCGTAGCCAAGGCTGGACGGTGGGCACCGCTAAGATCCACTGCAACATGAACCCCTGACCCTAGCTAAGGCTAAGCAAAAGACACTGTCGGCGCCTAAATCTTTGGGTGGCTTGGGCCTGAGAGTGCCTTTCTAGAACATATTAATTGGCGCACAATAAAGTCAGTAGTGGCGAATCTATTTATTCTCCCTCGCATTGAAGAGTTGCATCTCTGTCTAACTGTTAGACTGTCCATCTGAGCGTAGGTTGCCTCTGTATTCGTAGAACTGAGACCTAAGTTGTTAGCATAGACAGTACAGCATGTAAGCGCTTGTTTTTCGTCTCATCGTATCCCTGCTCTCGCCAATGACAGACTGACCATCACAGCCACCATCTCTAGCTTCAATTTCCCATCTCATGATAGCGCGACACTGATCATCGGTCATCTCAGACAATTCAGACTCTATGACCCACGAAAGATTTTAATAATGCCACAAGGATCCGAGCTAGTATGCTCACTATGTAAGAAAGCGGATCCGATAACCATTTCATCGTTGTCTCACTGGATGAAGCTCTCGGCCCCCAGCCCTCACGATATCCGCTTCAACGCTAACACTGAGATTAACCAGGTTCTTCGCCCATCGAGGCTGAGTGTTTTGCTCTCCCAGATGAAACAGTACGGCTGTTCCCCCAGTTGGCGCTGAGCATTTTCTTCTCTTCTTCTTTTGTCCATCGTTCGGGTCAGCTTGTGATAAACAGACGGCTTTGGAGTTGCTGGTACCTGATCCCGAGGCTCGACAATCACATATCCTCTTCAGTATCTTGATAAACATATTGACGCACAAAATGCACGCTCTGCTACCGCTCACCGTCCTGCTGAGCAGCCTCGCCACCAGGGCTGCTGCTGCTACCTCCTTCATCACCCCTGGAGGTTCTGGTACTTCGGGATGGAAGAACAACCCTTCGTACGATGTCGACGAGAGCATGAATGTAGAGTGGCAAACAGACCTCGACGAGACGAACCTTCTTCTCTGGCAGGATTACCCTTCTGCTGGCGGTGGCACCCAGTTCTTTATGAGTCTGAAAGGTATGCTCGATACCACCATTCGGTACTGCAGTAACTAACCCTGCATGTAGAAAACTCAACATCGACCAGCTTCATATGGCAAGTCGGCTTCAACGGCTTCTCTACTGAAGTAAAAGACGGCGAAGATGCCGTCTTCCACTTCTCCCTCTTCAAGTCCGGCACCAACGACATCTACGCCAACAGCCAAGCCTTCAACGTCACAGTTCCTAAAGATGCAACAACGAGCGCAGCCTCTTCCACCGTAGAGCCTAGCCCTACGCCTACCCGCGACGCCACCGAAACCACAACGGACGCCGCCGCCGAGTCCATAACAGAATCTGCTTCTGGCTCGGAGGACAAGGGTCTTTCTACCGGAGCTGTCGCCGGTATCGCCGTCGGCGCCACGCTTGGAGGTGTTGCTGTCCTCGCTGGCGTCGGCTTCCTTCTCTGGAAACACCTTCGCAAGGGTTCTGGTGCTGGGGCTGGAGGATATGCGCCTCCCAGCGACATGTCTACTGGACCTCAACATCAGCCCGCGCAGGAATACTACAAGGCTCCTGATCAGCAGGCGCCAGCTGAGATGGCTGGCCAGCCATGGATGCATCCCCCTCAGCAAGGTTACAACCAAGGACCTGGTGGTCTCCATGAGGCGCCTTGAATGATGCCGCATATGTGAAGAGATAATATGATTATAGAGGGGAGTTTTAAATATTGTACGTCAGAGCACGGAGTTGGTTGATTGCATCAGCTACATATATTCTTTTTCGTGGATACCTATTTTTATCAGTACCAAAATTATTCATCTAACTTTATTATGATTTGTTTTATATTGGTCAACAATTGTGATCACGGCTTTATGTATAATATATTAACAAGTTCAAGGTTCTGGTAATTCCCTTTGATATTCCCCAGCACGTGTCGAATATGACCGCAACATCCGTCTGGGTTTTGAAATAGGACCAATGTCTTGTTGAACAGTAAGTACTGTTTGACTGTCCTCGGTGAACCGTTGTTCAAGATGATACGTCCCATCGGTAATGGTGCTCGAGAATGTGCCTTCTGCTATGAGGCCACAATGCTTGTCGCGGGCGATTTTGCCAATGAGGTCGGCCATGGACATTTCGATGTGTAGTTTTACAATATATGCCAGAGGGTGAAATTGCATATATCTAAAGAGACACGTCAGTAGTTACTCTGGTAAAGGTGGTCTGCATGCCATACACGAAAGTATTTCTTAAACTCATCATGGTGATAATGAGTACATCCATGCTTAACGAGAACCCGATGATGAACATATTGAAATGCGTCAATCTCTTGTACTTTGTCAAACCGTGAACGATAAGATTTACGCGAACGATGTGTATAAAGTAGAGGTTCAGACACCCATCGACGATGAGGTATATGCATTTTTCGCATCGATCCCACCACTCGTTGATGTGGATGTAGCGTTGTGATATTTGTAGTCGTGCGGGAATCCATATGCAGTAGACAGAGATGTTGACAGCAGTGATGAGCACTCCGATGATAACTTTGAGACGGTAGGCTTTCTTTGTATGTGTGAGGAGTATGCCGCATCGGTTGACGATGATTTGGAGGAGAAATTGGACCTGCCAAGGGTTAGTCGAGGACTTGTGTAAGCAAAGCTATGGTGTTCGTACTTGGAGAGCCCATGTCGTGACTAATAGACGTTAGCAGATGCTCAGTCCTAAATTGGATAATGACTATACTTACGAATAGTGAAATAAAATGCAAAGCTAAAGGATAGAAATTAGTACGGTGTGTCCCTGTAGTTGACTGAATTGACTTACCTTGGGGGTATAACATCAAGAAGATGTAGTATGCAAATAATAGCAAATATAGTACAGACCAACAACTCCAACCAGACCATTATAATATATGCATTTCGAAAGACGCGCCTCCCATGGCGCTGGTATACCTGGAATGTCTGCCTGCAAGCCTTCCAGGTGGTGAGCCATCCGAAGCCGATGGTGAAGCCCAGCGCTGTAGAGGCGATGACCAGATCACCTCTAGTAACTTCCTGAGCTTTGTAGTTGGGAGAAAGGAGGGTTATCATTCCGACATGTCGTATGGCGCTTCGGTACTGCTATCATCGAGATGTGATGAATAGAGAATTTTCGGGTGATGTTTTCCATGTTATGGTTTTGGCTGTTGAGGGGGGAGTACGAGGTGCATATGTGGAAATGAAAGCAGGGCGTCATAGCCGAGTAGGGATTGAAGGTTCTCTACTGTAGAGTAACGCGTGGACATTGAAATGTAACGCTTGGTTGATGATTGGAAGTAGTTGTGATACTAAGGCAGCCACTTCATCCCTGGTGCACCACTACACACACTGCAGAGGTATCTAGTACATTGCAGCACCAGACTTGTATAGCAGCTGACAAGTATACAAGACTACAGAGTTATCAAACTCTAAAACCCTGGTCCTCGGGCCCCTTTCCCCGCGCCGGCAACCTCCAACTACCGCTCAACCGTTACAGACTACACCAAAAAGTACGTAAAGTTTGCTTTGCAACTAATTGCCCCTTTGATAAATCACATGGGATCTGCACTACTAAGTAGTGCGAGGAACCAATTGGTGCTAATCAGTGGCCTGTTTGATCTGCCGCATTGTTGATCATGGCCTTAAATTGGTACCCAGCTCGTGTTGGTGTTTTGTGAGGCTGAGACTGCTGAATGAGCCTGACTCGAGGGAGAGTTTCCAGTGACATTTCACAATTTCAGTCAAGTCTGTGTCAAGTGAAATTGATATCGTTTTGTGTTGGGCCAAGGTAGTTTCTGGTGGCCTCTTCCTTTTCATGCCAAGCCACTCACGTTTCCGCTTGTACACCGCTTTGTTTTTTTAATTACAAGACCCTGAAAAAAGTGTAGAAAGTTCTATTTATTCTACCGGATCGATCTCTAGATCTTTGTTCTGCATGGATGCACAGACGTTCAATTGCCGAAGCGTTTTGTACCAGTATCAACACCACCGATGTTTCTTTGTTACTTTCCCAACAACCTGGATACGAAATCAGCTTGATTTAGTTGACTCGGATAGCCCAACACACTAGATAATCCATCCCTTTTTCAGCTACGGCTCGTGCCGTGAGTAATGTCTCCATAATTGCCCAACTTCAGTGATTTAATCCCGCGGCAAAAATTCTATCAAGGGAAACAGACTAAAAGTGTCTCGACTGCAGGTCGAGTTCCACGGGACCTTGTCCAGATTGTCACCTCTAGCATTAGTTGCAGATCACCACTGACAAGTGACACAGGCCAAGCGGCTGGATTTGATTTAGCCTTACGGCGATATCTCACTTAATTTCACTCAAGAATCAGAGTCATGGACGAAAGGACAGGACAGGGCTTGACTGTGTGGGCTATCCTACCTGCTGAGACAGTCTCTTCTCCTTATGTCTTCTCAGCTGAAACTCCACACTGATTCCATAGACAAGAATAGCCCCCAAAACTACAGTCCAGTCCCATTTGACAACTTTACTTCCCCGCAAAGTTGAGGGGCATGATCTACGTCTTAGCTGAAGCCGGTGCAACAGACTACCGAGGAAACTACGCTATCGTGGTTTGGACTAAGGCAGGAGGCGCAACGACCAACTAACTACTGCAAGAGCCCAACGTCTGGTAAAGGTTGGCCCAAGAGCATCATACTAACGTCGAGTTGCGATCCCGAATAGGAATCCTTCTCGTCTTGGCGATCAGTCTATTAGATTGATGGCAAAGAACAGCTTATCCGTAATCCGCTGACACATTACTTACTAGACTAGTCCCTTTTCGATTCATTTTCGCATTAAGTCATTTGTTTTACGGATTAGATGCAATTTCAAAAATTCAGTTCTTGTCTCATTGTCTCTGCTTACTCCTATCTCCCTACCTAACTTTTGCCACTCAGACGCAGTTCTTTCCACCAGGAATAAAAGTACCATCCGAGTTCTCACAACCGCAGGTTCCATCGTTGGGATCCTTGATACATGTAGTACCAACACCTGAAGACGCCCCATTGTTGCTAAAAGGGTCAGTTTCGTTGTCATCACCCTCTGTAATGGTGTACTTACTTCCAGAAGAAAGTCCAGTAGTCTTGATCGGCAGTCATTTCGCCAGAAGTAGGAGCATCGCACTCATAAGCCTCGCAGGTACCATAAGGAGCACCGTTGTTCTTGTCGTACTGGTGGTCGACCTTGAAAATGGCAAACGTCTGCTTGCCCGAGACGCGGGTGTTGTAAGCGCACTCAGCGGCCTGGATGGCGTTGGATGTCTTGGAAGCTATACCGAGCTGGTCAGTACAAAACTATCACAACATTTTTATTGGTAGGGTAAACTTACGAGAGCATGATGGGTTCTTGGGGTATTGACCCTTTGTGTTGCTCTTGGCAGGGTCAAGAGTAGCACTGACAGCGCCAGCGATGGCAAGGAGAGAGGTGAAAGTAGTGAAAGGATACATTTGGAAGAATAATATGTAATTGAATATATGTACAGGAAAGTTTAGTGATGTTGATAATATCACCAGGTTTGAAGACCCTCCTGCTTTTATAACCAACTCCACGAATCCTCATGTTTCAAGGAAATTGAAGTGATGTTTCCGAAACTCGTCAGAGTGGAGAATATTCCATGCTTCTCGAGGTGGAGTTCTCACTCCTTGGATAATTATAGCAGGGATATACGACGCATCATCAGAATGAAACAACAAACAACGTGGTTTTCAAAACTCCGACTGGTGGATATATATTTACGATGTCCAATTGACAATGTCGTTAAATCCATTCTCCAGCCGTAAACTCTAAGTAGTGGGTAAAGATTCTGGAAACCAAGTAACTTGCACAGCCTATCATGTATGGCAAACGTGACAATAGGTATGTAACTAAATATGGAATGGATTAAAAGGCTATAAACTAAACTAAGCTATCTAAAAGAGAATGACCTCCCCCCAGGTAAACCTACAAGTCCTCCACGTCTGTAGACGTATGCGGATGAAACGTCTCAAACTTAAAAATGGCCTTTTTGCTCTCTCCTTTGGGTTCATACAGAATCAGATCAGGACAGTCGTTCCAGTGACCAATGGCACCTGAGTCAGTAAAGTAACCATCTTGCAGTGTCCCTGTAACGTTGAAGTGATAACCAATTTCATGGAGTCGTTGACCAGCACAGCGAAGTGATACGCGGGACCCATGTTGCCGTTCCAGGGCCTCTTGGATATCTGACAGCTGGTACAACATGGAGTACGAAGGAATGATGCCAGCATCGCGCAGCCACTCGTACGTTGGGAGACGCTTGAAAAGTGAAACCGTCTTTTGGAAATAGGGTACGGCTTCTTCGGCTTCTTCGTAGTTACGGCCGTAGCATTCGCGGTTTAGACTGCTGAAGCATGTACCGTGGGCGACCCACTGGTCTTGCCAGAGACCTTCATTATCCCCGTCTGCAGATTCCCAAAGTTTATTCATCTCTTCCACGATATCTTCAGCACCGGCGTGATAAAGAATTTGTGTAATGTTTGTGTATGTGCGGTTGGTATCGCAGTTGTGGGGAATGGAGCCATCGTTATGGATGGGCCAAAGTCCGTGAATGGTCCATGAATCTAGATATGTTAACAGTGGATCTTTGGGTCATAAGAGTGTAGACGTACCTAGAGGTCCAGAAACGGGTCTTGTGTCCCAGACTTGGGTTTGTAAAAGCCTTGCTGGAGAAAGGTAGCAGCAAGCATCGTCAGAAGATGCTTCTCCGTAGCATGAACCCCGACGACTGTTGGCGTAAACATTTGGTGTTCCAGCGAGAGCTACCACAGACGTGGCTGCTGTAAGAAGCGATAGAATCTGAAGTGAACTCATTGTGTATCGTCTTCTGTGTTTTGCTTGTGCTTGTTGAAGCTGTGCTAATTATTTCCACTTCTCGGGTCATCACTGCTTCCTTTATAACTCTCCCATGCATAGCCCCCTATCGTATGAGAATGAGACATTTCACGCAAGAATTACGAGTCAACCGCTTGCTGCTACCAAGCATCATAGAAACAAGGCAAACTGATACAAAACTCAAAAACAGCCAAGACAAGACACGACACTTGCCCAATCAGACTCTACATCTTGGCCAAAACACGTCAGCTACGATCTGAAAGCGTATCTGAGACCAATCAGGCTATGTCTTGGATAGTTGAGAGTTTGCAAACGCCGGCTAACACGATACCGGATGCGGACTATTTTGTGGTAAGAGACAATGATACTTTTGCCGATCCATACCAACCACTTGTCTTTGAGTTATACGCAGGTCCACAAGTCGTTTTATTCGTTCATCGTTTTCGTTGGGCCTGTCAGTAAGCCGTTTGGTTTCAGGCCTTTTTCCGTCATGTAACTTTGATGACCAACAAACAAGAATTTTCTGCAGTTCAATGACCTGTTTGAGAAGACAAGCCGAACCATTGGAACGCGGAAGTGCCCGAAGTACTGCAGGTACAGTAGAAACTGGATGGTTGGACAGGTGATCGGGATCTATTTCATGGTTGAGTGAGATTCCATAGCCACAAAATGGTTGAAACGTTTGTTGCTCGTGTGTCATTCCAGACATCATGCATGACAAGGAAAAGACTAAACTGGAAAATGAAAACTTTCCCATGTTGGATACTAAGAATAGGATGGTTGGCTTGATGGCCAAGACACTTTGGGTTCTATTGGCGAAAACACCAACTCAGCTGAAACTCATGAGTCACTCGGGCACGAGTTAGTCAGGATACTGAATTGGAGACTGGGAAATAACCATACGTGCAGTCTATTTGGCTCATTAGTCTGTTACAAAGCATTTGTATAGGCTGACATGATTCATTCAAAGGTCATAGTAGATCTTCAACTATTTTACAAGCCAGTCAGCTTGACGGACACAAAGTCAACTGGTTTCCCGGCCATCCGAGCAAAACCTCCGTCATGATTCGGTTTTCTAATGATCGGAATGTGATGGTTAAGGTTCAACCGGCAACAGCCACGAGGCATAACGGCGGGAATAATTCCCCAACAAGCCACGGACATATCATGCCTATTCTAGGAGTAGAATGTAGAGATCCTAACTCTTGGAAAATTAAACTCAAAGGCTGGTAAACTTGGCTCTGTCAGGTTTTGCTTTATCTAGGCCATTCTAAGCTCTGCTAATGTTGACTGGAATGTGGGTTGATTGCTGGATCAACCTGGTTTTTGGGGCTGGAGATGATCGTTCTAAATTAAAGAGACTCTTTGACGGTTTGAAATTCTGTACAAAAATGGAAATTGGAGTCTCGTGATGACCTCATCATATTTGGTGTTAGTATATGCCTCGCTTTGAATTGTACCGAAAAGATCAAGGATGACACTCCTGCTCGCATTTACTCGGACCGAGGTCAGGATCTGCATTGAGTGTAATGAGGGGAAAGAATAAGTCATCAAGAGTAAATTAGCCACTGGGTATTCATCACTTCTTCTACCTCTTGTGACATGTTTGGGCAGTTGTTAAAATGCAATTCCCCAGCATCGTTACAGGTCTCATGTGCCTCTGTGCATCGTCACTGGCTTCGAAACATGACTCCAAAACGCCCCAGTTTCACAACTCGGCAAACCATCTAGGAGCAGATCCTCATGTAATCTACGACTCTAAAACCGGCCAGTATTTTGCATACTCGACCGAAGGGGCAGACCCAGGTAGTTTATTCGCCATCTATAGCAGCCCCGACCTATCGACATGGCACAAACATCCAGGTGGCGTCTTGAAGGCCTGCTACGACGACGACATGAACCGCATCAAGGGTGGTCAGGCCTGCTGGGCGCGTGATTGGTACTGGGCTCCCGAGACTTATTACAATGAGAAAACCGACTGGTACTTTTTCTTCTTCGCTGGACGCTTGCGAGAGGATTTGGCGAAGGATTATTTCCGCTACTCAGACTTTGAAGAACCGTCCAAGATTGGAGTGGCGGTTTCGAAATCACCTACTGGGCCATTCAGGGAAATCAAATCAAAGCCCATTGACTATTATCCCTTTGATCCTGATTATTACGATGTCAATCTAATCATGGATGAGAAGCAAATGCGTCCTCCGCAAACCCTCAAAGAGGGCAAGACAGCACCCAAAGGTACTTATATCCCCACCATCGACGTCAACATCTTTTTCGATAAGGACGGAAAGGTTTATCTTTATCTCTCTCGAAATGCCTACCGCAACTGGAACTGGGATAAGAAGCTTGGCAAGTACATTGAAGAATCCAACATCATCGTTGTCGAGATGGAGCGAGACTGGTGGGACGACCCCAAAGCGATGACGATGCCTGAAATCATAGCTTCGCAAAAGGATATTCACGCCAAAGATGCACCGAAACTTCCTCAAAACATCACATCCTATAACGGCACTGGTGAGATTGGTTCACCTCCACGCAAGGATGGCTGGAAGACTGTTATTTCCTACGGCGCCGATCCCCAAGACTGGGAGAACTATCATGTTAACGACTACGAAAAGAACAATGGCACCAAGAAAGACCGTCGCTGGGCTGAAGGCAGCACTCTCATCAGAAGACCTGGAAAGAACGGCAAGCCTGTTTACTTGCTCACCTACAGCGCCAACAACTACGAAGCATCTAACTACGGCGTTGGCTTTGCGACGTCCAAGTCTCCATTTGGACCATTCCGAAAATCGGCAAACAACCCCATTCTTTCTCAGAAGCCTGATGCCAAGATTCCAATCTACTCAACTGGTCACGGCAGCATCGTCGCTTCTCCTGCTAAGCACAACAAGAAAGTTGGTGCCCAAGACGTTATTCTTCAAACACCACCGGGCTCGGAGCTTTTCTACGTCCATCATGCACGTAACAGCACGGAGCGTGATAGATCCATCTATACAACTCGCATGACTATTGACGATTCTGCTATGTACTTTGGTTCTAATGATGCCATGAGTATGGATCTATCATCCCTGGATCAGCCATTGCCTAAGAATACGTATCCCATCCATATGGATGCTCGGTGCTCTAAGAAGAAGGGTGTGTGCCAGTTTCATGTCAAGGTGGTGTCCAAGCCTGGAGCGTCTTTTGATATTCTTGAGGGAACGAACAGGGTTATTGCTTTGCCTGGGAACAAGGTGGCTACTTCTATCAAGTCTGATATGCGTGCGGGATACTTTGTCATGTCTTTTGGTAGTGCTTCCGTCAAGGAGTTGGCTTACCAGCGGTTGAGTGTGGATGGCAGTTGGTCTACAATTACAAAGAAGAAAGTAACTTGTAGGTAGTTGCTACGATACTGAATACTGATAGCAATATGTTCCATTCCCATGTGGACTCTCCTCGCGTACAGAAGAGAAGCGAAAGACGGTGTAACAAGGATCACAACCAGTAAAAAGACATGCCAGTCAGACTGGCAAAAGAAGGGCCTGACCGGGGATTGAACCCGGGACCTCTCGCAAACTATAGTCTCTTGATAAGACTGAGATGTCACTCCCGAAGCAAGAATCATACCGCTAGACCATCAGGCCAGATCCTAGATCCTTAAGTGAGGTTTCGGCCAAAGGGTGAGGCTTATATGGTCACAAACTCACGAATGTTTGAGACTGGACATTACTTTCAGTCGTAACATAATCAAGCCAGGTATTTCATTCTAGATTCTGCAAGTAAAAGTGGTGAAAGGTTGAGGATTAATTTCTGACTGTTACAGATGTCGAAGAACATCAGCCTGCGATAGGCGGTGAACATATTCATTGGACCAGATACTATATCTCCAAGGCAAGCATATCTAAAATTTAAGGTCTTTATTCTGCAACTATATAAATATCCAAGTGTATTACTACATGCTAGACTGTGATTGTGATTGATGTTGTGACTTAGTTCATTTTGAACAACAGTCTGATAAATTTCATATTAATTTCGAATCCACTTCAGATACAAGAACTTGAATATTATCTGATATTGGCCTTGATTCAGATACAAATAGCTCCCCATTCTGTCAGTCCTTCTTCTTGCCAATCCTGGGCAAGCATAACCACAAACCCAGCAGCGCAGTCAAAAACGCAAGTATAATGGGCTGAAGTGTCTTGACGCCTTTGGCTTGAGCAATAGCACCCACAGCAAAAGGCAGAACAGCAGCTCCGCTACCTCCAAAAGCTGCAGCAAAACCAATAGTACTAACATGCAAGTGCTTGGGCAACATCTTAGTAGTAGCAACCACAACAGCAGGGAACAGGGGCCCCAAGAAGAACCCTTGTAGAGCTACCGTTACAGCAGAGACATAAAAACTCGGCACCAGCCAGAAGATCAACTGCATGGCCATGGCAGCAGGCAGATAAAGGGACACGGCAACTTTGACACCAAGACGAGGCGTGACGAAACCGAGGATGGCTCGGCCGACTGCAAGACCTAACCAAAATCCCATCGAGGTCATACCTGCTGGGTAGTTTTCGGCCTTTCGCACACGGATCATGAATTGGACAATCCAGCCACCGACAGAAACTTCGACGCCGACGTAGCAAAGAAGAAATGCGGCGCAAAGCCAAGTCACGCGAGCAAACGGAAGCTTAAAGAGTGCCTCTTTCATGCCTTGGTTATCTTCATTGCTTGCATCCATAGTCTGACGATAGACTTCCGGGCCGTTGGACCAGAAAGCCCACGAACAAGTGACGAGCTCAATAACGGCCAAGCCGATCTAAGTAAAATAGTCAACATTTGAGTTTTATCATTTCAGAGGTGTGCCATGGACCTACCATAACATAGTAAAACGTATACCAAGGAAGATCAGCCTTTGCAATCATGTTTGTAGCAATCAATGGACTAATGACACCACCAATGCCATAGAAAGCGTGGAGGAAGCCAAGAGTCTCATTGGCTTTGTCAAGGTTACCGACCCAGGCATTCCAAGCCGCATCGCTGATGCCGTTGCCAAACCCAGCAAGAGAATATGCAAGAACAAGGACAGGGTACGGCGGGTGAAGTGCGATAATGATGTAAGCGGCTATGTGGCAGAGACCGCAAGTAACGCCAATTCCTCTCTGCCCTATGCGTCTGTGTAACGTGTTATTCAGAACCGCAGCCAGGATGTATCCCACAAAGGGGGAGAGGAAAACCAGGGATACCACAATGTAGCTCAGGTTGTAGTATTTTTCCAACTGTAGAGTTATTAGTATAGTTTGGTAGAGGAGTAGGGTGCACATACGTATGGGATCAAAGCCTGGGATCATGTTAGCCATTGAAACAATAAAACTCTCGGTGCGACTTACACCGTATGCAGCGTCATTGGCGCCCGACGTCAAAAGACTCCAAAAGGAAGCACCGGTTTTGAACACATTCTCAGGGGGATATTTCCAACTCTCAATGACCTCGGGGACATTCTGTGCTGTGACACTTTCCAGGCCATTGCCGCTTCCATCCAAAAACCCACGGTCTGGGTGAGATCCAAGCCTTCGAGATTCCTCAAGATACTCTGAGCCTCTGAGGGATTCTCGAGATGCAGCGACAGGGGGCTCATTGACGGTGCGAGACATCAGCTCATACGAGCGAATGGTGGCTGTAGAGGATGCAGTCATAGTGGAGATGGTGATATGCTGTGCTGACCCAACCTGACCTGACAGGAGCGCTACCAGGAACAGAACGTTGTATTAATTAGACAGCGAAGTATTGAAGAGGAGAGAAGAAAGAAACTCAGAAATATGGCAGATATTCATATTTAAAAGCTTGGAAATACAGTGGAACCATAATCTCAGTCCGGTTAATCGTTTAGTAACGAGTGAAGTTGAGAGTATAACCAGAAATGGCATAGATGCACAGGAACCTAGCGGTACGACGGTCCGTCATGGAAGAGCTTCGGTTAGACTTGGCATCATGACATGACACTTTTCCGATCAGTTGTATGCATACGTAACCTACAGTCAGTCTGTGCATGTACGTAGATAGCTGAAGAAAACGTAAGCATCCTTTCTCCCTCACATGTCATCAGCATCAGCAATAGTTATGCATCAGCATCGGCATCGGAGTCGGTCTGAACCAAGCTTTACGACGCGTGGTAATTTAGGTATACATACTAGTATAGCACACCCAACACCTACATTTAGGTAGTGGCACCTAATTAAAGTGGCGGAGGCAGGAGGGAGGCTTAGGTCCACCGTCTCTTCATCACACACAGTCAGCAAGCAAGCAATTGCAAGACAAAAAAAGGTTCCCATTACCTAGCCCAACTACCTCAACAGCTAGCCTAGACTGGACTGAGTAGGTAGTCTCTACCCAAAACTCCAAGAGTCTAGACCGCGCCAGTGTCTGGCTATTGGACTGAGTGGCTTTTTGCGTTCCCTCAGCTTCCCTCCACACGCTCCAATCAAGGAAACGCCAGCCCTACAGGAACCGGCGATGCTACCCAGAACCACAACTCAGCCCTGGCGGTGCGATGGCAGAGATGGGTTTAGTGCTGAATGCCACAGTAACAAGGCTCCATGATGCCCATGACCCATGGGTAGGTAATCTCTAAAGGTCAAGGGTCTTTTTTTTTCATTTCTTTTTTTTCACTCTTCCTCTTTACCTTCCCTTCCTCCTGTCGCTACCCGACGATCATCTTCATGCGACACGACACTTGATTCCGCAGCTGTCCTCCTCCTCCCCCAATACTATAACTTCAGGGCCCCAGCTCTCTAAGCACAGGGCACTGCGGGGAACTTACGGTACCTACCGAACGGGCCGCTAGGACCTCCATCTCCAGCGTCTATCTATATGTCCATTCATCCCAACACCATGGAATTGAGGGATTACTCCCGTCGCGATCCAACATCACCACCCGAGGATTGGGAACCCACGAGCCCTTCCATCGCAAGGAAACCGATAAACGCCAGCAAACTATCTCCTTCGCCATATACCTCTCCCGATTACGCCACGACCTCCTTCTCCCAGCGCGCAGCTCAGCCCTTCCTCCCGCGACAAAATACAACCGACACAGCTTACTATGGCGCTTCAACCCCGTTGGGAATATGGGAACCTACAGAACCTCATGCGCCGGGTTCCGGACGACCGCAAGCTTATAGAGAAGATAGCCAAGCTTCACTCTTGATAGGCGGCGGTGGCCCAAGAGATCTTCCTCCGAATATGCCCCCGGCTGGTCACGGTCCTCCCCCGCCGACTCCCCCGCACAATAATGGCTTTTGGGACTGGTGGCATCACAATTGGAAGCCGTCTTGGAGCATGTACATTCTCGTCTTGTCGGGAATTGCTTTTGCTATAGGCCATCATTTCTACTACGAAGCCCTTCACAACAAAGTCGCAAACGATCAGCAGGGCAAACTTCGATACGGCGCCCTTCTGGCATTCTTGTCAAAGGCATGTTTCCTCAACGCCGTCGTCCTAGCTTTCCGCCAGAGAGTCTTGATGATGATTCGTCGCAAGATGCTTACGCTTGCAACTCTCGACTCGCTTTTCGCAGCGTCCGAAGACTTGACAGCTTTGCTCAATTGGGAGGCCTGGGTAAACGCAAAGTTCGCCATGGCTCTGACAATATTTATTTGGACGTCGCCTCTGATTGTTATCTTCACGTCTTACACCCTTACCGTCAAGCCGCAGAAAAAGCAGGAGATAACGCAGTGCGCAAACATTCGCACCCTAAACTTCGAGCACGAGAGGGAGGTTTACTGGAGAACTCCAGCCAAAGTCGACAATTACTTTGAGACCTCTGTATCCCTCTGGAACACTACCGCAGCTGGCGAATCCATCAACAAAACCGACCCCAACGAGTTTGACTATTACACTGGGGGCAGTCAACAGTTCGAGTCCATTGCCCTTAAGACGGCATACGCGCAGCAAACAATCATGCGACCCAATGCGCCGAAGGAGATTTGCGGTGCAGGTTGGAATTGCTCTTATACCATCGAGTTCACTGGTCCCGGATACAAATGTACAACCTTGGCTGAGGGAGTCAACGCGGAGGTCAAGAAGCTCGGTAACGCAAAGTGTCCTTTTGACACAAACGACATAGCGCCCATGGGAAACTACACATATTATGCAATGCTCGACCGAGGAGACTATGAGAATCCGCAAATAAAGGAGGCGGAAATCGGCGGAAGACCCAAGCAGAAGCCACCATATCCGAAACACCTAGGTGTCTTCCGGACCGAACCCATCCTATGGTTTGGCTACGCTGATGTTGAGGACAGAGACAAGCCTCAGCCCCCAGAGCCGCGCAAAGGCGACTGGTACAAGGCATACACTCCAATCATATTTGGATGCGAGCACTACCAAACCAAGTACAAAGTTCAATTAAACTACACCGGCGGGGTTCAGTCTCACAATGTGACGAGCCGCAAGTTTGTCAAAAAGTTGATCGACACGACCTTGATACCTGACAAAAAGGATCCCGACAAAAGACTCAAAGATCGAACCGTGGCAGAACCCGAAGAGAATTACGTATATCCTCAGAACATTTCGGACTATCGACTGACGGCCGCGTACCATGCTGTAGGATACCAGCTGCGGGCGATTCTAAATGGTACCACAACAATGCCGCATTTCAATGTCAATAGCAAGATTCTCCAGACAAGACTTGTTGATCGCCTCAATTATCTTCCCGTCAAGGACTTCCCCCTCGAAGTGCAAAAGTTTTACGAGGAGATTTTATTATCATTCCTGTCGGATCCACAAATGTCTGCTGTCTCATGGGCTGCCAAACCCTCTAATTACTCTGGCACGATCAAGAGCCCAAAAAGCTTGGATTATTCATGTATAAGATGGCAAGAAAGGAATTGCTTCTTTTACAATTTCGCACAATTGTGGGCTGTGTATGCGATCTCTATGGGTATCACAATCCTTGCGGTCGCATCAGGCGTGGCAGCGATGGAGGAGAACGCCATCATGCGAAGCTTGAGCTTCTCGGCCATTCTTGCCGCGTCGAGAGCTTCCAGTCTCGATAAGCTACGGTGGGAACAAGAGGCTGAGCTCAAGAGTCGAAAGATCGGATTCGGAATCGTAGCAGATCCGACGGGCGAGAGAACATACTCTTTCGGCGTCGAAGGGGATGTCAGTCAGGAAAAGACTGCCACGGTGGCCACAGGGCGCTCGCCGGGCCTCTCGGTGATGAATTGGGGCGATAGAACAGCGCGCAGAATGAGTTATGCCGTGCTGAACAAAAAGGACAGACCCGAAGATTAAGGTGGGAAGTACAAGTGCTGGAGCACTGGGCGAGCATAATGAGCACAGCGTTTATTGATTACTAGAGCATTTACTCATATTTAATTCATGAAGATATGGTTTGCATATTACAAGTTAAGCTTATTGTTAATGGGGCGAAACCTTCGGAGACTTGGTGATACTCCGACACCGTTCTCGCTAATTAAGGCCAAGTGTTTGGTGGAGCTAAACTACCCAGGCGAGTTCAGTGCAGCTTGACTCCTGTCTTGAGCTTGCAGGCTTGCGCAACTCAACGTGTCCGTTTCTTAGCTTCAATTACGCCCATTATGTCTGCCCACGCAGCAGTCGATCTCTCAGATGCAGCCTTGGGCGGTCCAATTCGAATAAAAGACGACCACTTCATCGATGCTTACGGACGCGTCATCTTCCTCCGTGGCCTCAACCTTTCAGGCGCCTCTAAACTGCCCACTGAGCCGAATGGCCTGTCTCACCTTGACCACGGCTTTTACGAAAGCCACCGCACCGTGACATTCGTAGGAAGACCTTTTCCTCTCGAAGATGCTCCGCTACATTTTAGACGGCTTCAGGCTTGGGGTACACCCTTTGTAAGGTTGCTCGTCACATGGGAGTCCCTTGGTCATGCGGGGCCTGATCCAGAGCATCTGGACCTCGAGTATATCGCATACCTGCGCCAATTGATTGAGATGATGCCGCAGTATGGTATCAAGTGCTTTATCTGCGCCCATCAAGATGTTTGGAGTCGGTATAGCGGCGGTAGTGGTGCGCCCGGCTGGACGTTTGAGGTAGTTGGCCTGGACATTGAAGCATTCACTGATACGGGCGCTGCCTACGTTCACAGCCAAGACGAAAAGAAGCGCGCAAGTGAACCCGTCAATCCTAGAGAGCCGGGAGGTCCTTTTCTTTGGCCGTCGGGATACCAGAAGCTTGCGGCGTCTACAATGGCTACTATCTTCTGGGCAGGCGATGCTTTGGCTCCCAATCTTAAATGCTATCGCAAGCCAGGAGACACCGAGCAAGTCTCTGTCCAAACACTACTCCAAGACGCCTGTGTTGAAGCATTTGGACGTCTTGCCGACGAGGTAGGTCATCTCGAAGCATGCATGGGCTTTGAACCTATGAACGAACCCCATCGCGGTCTGGTCAACCTGCATCATTTCCACTCATGGAACTACGACACCGATCTACACATTGGCCACTGTCCCTCTCTTGCCCAGTCACTCGCCCTCGGAAGTGGCTATGCACAAGACGTCAATTACTGGGTTAAATCATGGCCATGGCCAAGTCGTGCTTCCCACAAGTCTCGTATTGACCCCAAGGGTCGCTCAGCATGGCTGTCGCTGGATTCAAAGCCGACAGGTAATGGACTAGGCCTTGGCAAGTGTGTTTGGCATGCCCACGGCGTCTGGGAGTGGGATGATAAGAAGAAAATCGCCCGTATTCGCGATGACGATTACTTTGAGTTTGATCATCGACCTGGTCGGGAGGGGAAGCCAATTGAGTGGTACAACGACTGCTATGCACCCTTTCTCCAGAAGTTCTCGGAGCGCATGTCGCGCAAGACGGCTCGGACCATGAGCTTCATTGAAGCCATTCCTAATGAGTTCCTACCACCCTGGCCCACGGAGGATGTCGACAACAAGAAATGGAGTCAACAAAAGTACGCCGAGAAGACAGTTATCGTGTCACCACGTCCTACCAATCTCGTGTATGCGCCGCACTTTTACGATCTCAACGTTCTCTTTAACAAGTGTCATTCATGGATGAGCGTCAACGTGCAAGGCCTTTCGCGAGGCATGATCCCTCTCAACGCGCTTTATTTCGGCGCCAAGGGATTGAAGAAGAATTACACGAGACAGCTCGGCGAAATCGTCAAGTATGGAAAGAAGTCACTGGGTGAAATCCCCATGGTTATTGGCGAGATTGGCATCTCGTATGATATCAACAAGGCACATGCTTATCGCACGGGATGCTACGACAAACAACGGGATCTCATGAACGGTCTCATCACCGCCATGGAAAACAACAAGCTCAACTACACTCTGTGGAACTACAACCCTGCCAACAGGGTTGAGTATGGTGACGGATGGAACAAGGAGGATTTCTCCGTCATCAACGGCGACAATATTATCGAGAATGGTCCTATCAAACCCGACTACCGGAACTACATGCATGAGAAAGACGAGCTTTACAAGGGCGGTCGTATTCTAGACGTCATCATCCGTCCGTACGCCGTCAAAACAGCGGGTATCCCCCAAACATCTAACTGGAACCACAAGACGCTGCGCTTCGAATACACGTGGACCAGTGTCGCCACAAAGGAGTCCACGGACGAAAAGGCTCACCTCACGGAGATTTTTATCCCATCGTACCATTACGACAGCCACGAGGTACGCGTCCAGGGCACCAACGTGGAATGGACATATGACAAGCCTCGTCAGACGTTGTACGTGCGTAGCCCCTCACATGGCAAGCACAGCGTCACTGTTTCCATTGAGAACGAGGCCCAACGTGTTCTTGACAGAGCTGTTAGGCGAAGACAGCTGTATCCTCCCGGTTTCCCGCTGAACTTGGTTTCTGCTGCTACGGAGGATGCTTTGGATGATATTGATTGGTCTGTCGCCGTGGCTTGCTGGCCTGTTATTGCGGCTATCTTGGTTGCTATTATTGCACGATTTCTTTTCGTGCTCTTCATGGGATGAATCTGGGTCATTACTCGCTATATCTAGAAAGACAGGATAGAATATAAAGGTTGGATAGTTTAGGTTTTCGTTTGTAGATCGGATAGATTGTGTTATTTATACAAAAGTAATAGTACAACAGTGTTGACATCAATGATACTAAGTAACAGTATTTGGATAATATTCATCTCTCATTATAGTCATTATATGTGGAAGCTAAACCTATAGATCAAACTTATCGATCCTCGCTAGCCCCAATTTGCAAGTTTACTGCAGCTAACTTGTAAAAGAAATACACTTTTTACTCGGCATCCAAGGGGCATCTGGGTGCGTTGTTGTTGACTTGGATACCTCCTCGCTTCTTCTCCTTGCTATCATGGAAAGGAAGAGCCCATCCACCTTCTGTCTCTGGCGTAGAGAGCCATAGTCTAAGAAGATGTCTTCGAGGTGTGGGAGGGTTGTGGTCTGAAAGATGTTAGTATCCTACTATTAAGAATAGGAAAAAGAGGTGCTTACCTGTGTATGCTGTTCTAGCATGGAGGAGATGTGTGTTGCTCACAAACTGAATATCACCAACTTCCAAGACCATGTGCAGCGCCAACTTTTGGCACGTCTCCTCCAAGATAGTGATGGCACGCTTCTGCTCCTCGCTCAGCGCAGGAATAATACCCTTGTCAGAGAAGCGTGTGAGAGATCGCACAAAGTATGGATCCCACTTGCAGTAAACGCGTCCTTGACCTCCATTCTCGAGGTAGAATATTGAAGTGCGGATCCACTCCTCTTCACCCACTGAGGTCTCACCCTTGCGATCAAAGTACCAAACAGGCTTGGTCAGTAGCTCTGCTACATCGGGGTTGTTCTTCTGCAGGTCGTTCCAGACGTTGTGGATACTGACAATATCACTCTCGCCGCCTTCCCTTGCGCGGTGCACACACAGGAGACCGACGATATCGGAGTCGTCGGCGTGGAAGAACTGACGGGCTGTTGTGCGGTAGATGCGCACTTTGTCAATTTGCGTAGCGTCATCGCCTACATCCTTGACGTGGCCGAGGACATGACCCAGACCGTTTTGTGATACAAAGTAGCCGATGTATGTGCCGAGACCCATGTACGCTACTGCGTTTTTGAGAGGGCCCCATACATCTGCTGGGAAGCGTTTAAAGAGGATGAAGCCCTTGCCGTTGAGAAGGTCTTCTCTGAGAGTTTCAAGGACCTTTCCAAGCTTTGGTAGAGGAAAGTTGGACTGCAATTTGTAAGTGAGAGGAAAGGTTAAGTAGATGCTTGGATGACATACCTTGGAGATACCAGTGAGAGGTGTACCACTGGCAATGAAAGCATCAGCGGTATCACTTAACTCTTGAATCTCTTCATCTGTGAAGGGATGAGTCCATCTTTCAGGCTTGCTCTCATAGTCTTCTTTCTTCCATAGTGTAGGACCAGTGATCTCGGTTGGGAATTCAGAGTAGGGTTTCAGAGCATTGTAAAGAGGAGGATGTTGGCCTGATGTGCGGATACCATCGGGAAAGATGGAGCGAGGGGCTTCTGTGCTTTTGGCTTGAGGGAGAGTGATGTGAGAGGACTCGTCGATGAGAGCACCTGGAGCCATTTTGGAGGTGGCTTTATATAAGAGGAATGTACGATAAGTAGATGCTACAACCAACAATGAATTGAATAACTAGCAAAATCTATGAATGAGCAACTGTGTTATTTATATATTATTTCTCCGGCTTTGTCATACAGTTTCCCCCGCATTGAAATGAAACATGACGCCTTATTATTCAACGTGTTGACTTGGCTTAGTCGATCTGGGGAATGGACCAAAATTGCGTGCTCAAGGCATGATATCACGGAGTGAATGATGACAAAACAGGCTAACTCGACCCGACCAATTAGAACCAGGAATTCAAGATGGCGACATTTGTTAAAATGAAGTTGACAAGACGCCGAGCCTATTTCTGGAGAAGGAGTTTCTTTGATTGTCTGCGGTATTTCTCAAATAGGTTTGACGCTTCGATTGCACCATCACTGATGATCGTACCACGTTTGTTGTCAGCATGGTTGTTCCTAGTTAAGCAGGCGTCTGCTGTGTTTCGTTGCATCTTCCTGTGAAACGTTGCAAAGTCCAGGTAAAGTATGAATTATATGAGAAGACACATGAATAATTATGGTATTTGGTACGCGTCAAGTCATGACTATTGATAAGACATCATGAAATGGTAGATAAGGATCTACAGATAACAAAGATAGGCGACCGCCGTGACCCGCTACAAGACACCGAATATAAATGAACAACCTCATCAATCTTTCACCATTCATTGATATTCCATCTACACAAACAATCAAAGCAAAATCAAAATGCCACCTCAAATCACAGTCACTCCCATTTCTCCCTCAGCCGAGTCAAGCATCGACTTTGGCGCCATTGTATCAAACATCGACATTGAAAACATGACTGGTAAGATCAGATATACATCGTGAATAATCAAAACAACGGGAGAATACCCGTAAAATCGGTAACCTCCTCTGGTAAGTAATCGTGTCACCAAGAGAAAAGTCATCAGCCACTGACTTTTCCCTCAGATGCCGACTTTGATGTCATCCATCAAGCTCTCTTCACCAATCAAGTTCTTGTCTTCAAGAACCAAAGCCACGTCTCGCCCAAAGCCCAGTATGAAATCACTCGCCGCTTCGATCCTGAAGCCGAAGGCTCTTATGGTCATGGAAAGACCATCGATGCAAAGCGTTCCATCCTGCATCCTGACCTGAAGACCATCCCTCATCAGCCCCAAGTCCAAGTTATTGGAAACGGCTTCGTTGAAGAGTACGAGGGTCTAAAGAACATCCAGCTCAGACATCCTCATCATCGCACATTCCACGCCACTACCATTCCTGATGAGAAGGACCTTGATTTCACCAGGTTCTACAGATGGCACATCGACGCTGCTCTGTACGGTCTTGCTCCCCCGGTTGTCACTACACTCCTCGCAGTTCGTGTTCCCGGCGGTCGTAAGCAGACCCTCGTCTATGACGACGGCTCGGATGAGGAGATGACTGTGCCACTTGGTACCACCGCTTTTGTGTCGGGCTACGCCATGTACGACCAACTCTCGCCTGAGAACAAGGAGTTTGTGCGCACCACAAAGGTTGAGTACGCTCCGCATCCATACGTGTGGATGAGCGATGCAAAGTCCCGCTCCGATGGTCTGGGCCTAGTCTCTGAAGGAAAAGAGATTCCCCTCGACAAGTTGCCCTCCATCGAGCAAGACAAGATTCAGATCCTTCCCATGTGCTGGCGTAACCCCGTCACGGGCCGCTTAGCTCTTCAGGTCCACCCCTCAGCCGTCCGAAAGCTGCATCTTGCTGACGGCACGGTGATTGACGATCTCACCGAGGTTCGCGAGCGGGTGCATGATCTTCAACGTCCTGGTATTTCTCCTGAAAAGGTGTACCCTCATGACTGGGAGCAAGGAGACCTTGTTCTTTTTCACAACAGAGGACTGGTTCATTCAGTCGTTGGGGCTTTTGCGGAGGATGAGGTTCGGCTGTTTAGACAGTGTAACATTGCTGGTAGCAAGTTGCCTGAAGGCCCAGCTGTTGCGGAGGCTGCGTAGATGGTTCGGGGACTGGAAAGAAATATTGTAACTTATTAATACACGGGAGGGGATTTTTAAACTCTTACAGATACTATCTACTGGCCCATCCATCTTTTGATTTCTGCAACGCCGTCTCTGAATAAATAATCCGCATACATCTCATGAAACCCCAACATCCACTGAGGACCCAGAGGTTTGTTGACGATTGGATTACACGTCATGTGCTGGAAATGAATCTGAACCTGTTGCTCTTTACTGTTGCTCTCTGCCTGTTGTCTCACAACGGTGAACCTGTGAACACCAGCGAACCGGGTGCTATCGTTTCCAAATCCAAAATCAACATAGCTCTCAGTTTGCTTCGTCGAGTTTTTGGTGTTTTCCAAGTCGGTAACATGTGAGTCCAATACTTGGAAGACTCCGAATAGAACTGAATTGATTGGGAGTAGGTTTTTTTCTGGTATATCTTGTAGGGACCAGAGATTTCTTCTTGGGACTGGTGCTTCTTCTATTCAGAGGTCAACTTTTGGGACTCGTAAGAGCAAATGGTTTTTATAGACTTACTTGAAAAATGAACAAGGTTAAGTCCAACTGTCTGGAGTATCAACCTCTCAGGCCTTAAGACAGCTCCTCCAAAAAAGCCCTTGACAAATTTGGCCAACAAAACTTGATCAGAGACATCTTCGTGTTCCGGGGGTATATCGAGTATAATGAAACGCCAGTCCGAGTGATAGACATGCTTTTTGGCATTGAGAATCTCGCCGGCAGATTTTGAAGAGATAAAAGATTCCGGTATATCTTCAGAACGAGTTATGAGATTCTTGTCAACCAAAGAAACACGTCTTGAGACTGTGAAGCTGTAGACGCCGCCTGCGGTGACTGCGGCCACGAAAGATGTTGCGAGAATTTTCTGAGATAGGCTGCGGAATGCCATTTTGTATTAGGCATACTAAGCTAAAGAAACTGAGGCTATTATTACTGTATTTATATATATCCATAAACTTGAGTCATCATATCATTCTTGGTCAAAGTGTTGAACCAGCTGACAGCGGCTGAGTCCGGTTCTACCCGGGAATGCTGTTTGGGAATAGCTTCGACTGGAGTCGGTGTAGAATTCGTCCGAGAACAATGCATGGTTCTGGGACGGGTAATTGAGTCATTCCGCTGTAGAGAAGCAAAAACAAGGGTAATAGAAAGAAACGATTCATTATATATCAACTCAAAACCCCCCTACAGGCCTCCTCCCGCTGCACAAGGGAAGCAAAGTACCGTCACGAATGTGCTCCACCAATTAGTTTCAGCCCCCGTTGACTTTCGTGGTTTATGATCTTTTTTGTGTGGCTTATTGGCCTTTTGTTGTTTGCGTAAATGTTCGGCCCCGTTGCCTTGTTCGTCTGACATGGTCTGTTGTATGGATTAGCACTACTAAGCCAAGATGTTGTATGACAAGACATACTGAGTATTTTTGGTGGCAAATATGGACTGACGATATCAAATGTGTAAGCCAAGGCAGTTTAAAGCTCGGGAATAATTAAGCTTATAAGCAAGGAAAGGTGGCTATGCAAGTTCCGTATCTTTGTTGTCACCTGTCAGCCTTGATTCATTATGGAATGACGTTAAGGGCTTGAAGGATGCAGATCCTAGCTCACAAGGCAGAAGGGTGTCAGAGTGTCAGAAGCGTTGGTCAGAGACATTAAGAGACGAAATTAGCAAGTCAGTTTATGCTATTTGGAACATGACTTTAGTTTTTTTTTATTTTTGTGCCTCAAAGCTCATAGGTCATCTTTTCTGCTACTAACTTGAAGGTGTCTTTTGTTCCTTAACAATATTCAATGAGAGTCTATAATATACCAACAACGTCGGTCTAATCTCAATAACAAACTAAACTAGGTTCCATATTCCAAAACTGGAATACACTAAAGAATGAAAGATAGGAAGAAAGGATGAATGAATGAAAGAGCCGATAACTCGACCCTCCTAAGCCTGACGCTTCTGCTTGCCACACTTGGCAAGACACTCAGTGACCTTGATACTAGCAACCTGAGGGATTCCACCTCGAAGCTTATCAACATCTTCACCCTTGATGACCTCTCCAAAAGAGTTGATCAAGGCCTCATTCTTGACAGAGAATAGTCCAGCAGCGACTCCAGCAAAACCAGCATCCTCAGATGGGAAAGCAGCCAGCGCAAGAGCAGGATCACAGTCGGTGTTGATCTGATAGTGCATTGCTCCCTGGTAAAAGATAGTTGCTTCACCGGCACCCAGCTCGTTCCTGATGACACGGGGCTTGCCTTGCTTGTCGAGGACGCCGCTTTCGGGAACGGCTTCAGTGTAGAGGTTGCCGGATATAACAGCGAAGAGCTCTGCTGCTCGGGGGTGGGTATGTATGGTGATCATGGAACAGCCTGACTATGTAAGTCATGTTTTTCTATGCGTATTGCGTAGAAATACATACCTGGGAGTTCAGCAAAAGCCAGACTGATGCCAGCTCCAGTAAGAGCAGGGAAAGTCTTGCCATTGGCGTTACGAGCTGGAGTGCTGTTGAAGCTGAAGTGAAAGTCTTTGTCCTCTGGGAGGAGGTTGTAGCGGTCGATGACACTATCTAGGTATTAGTACCACCGCGGATAAGAGCTTGAGAGTAAAGTATACCTTTCAGCTTGTTGCAGCTTGGTGACAAGACCAGCCTCAGTGGCCATGTCTTTACCCTGAGGGGCAGCAGTTGCAATAGAAGAGTAAGCCAAAAAGGCAGTGATAACAGAGAGTTTGGCGTTGGAGAACATGGTGTAGATTGTAAGAGTACGGAAGTAGTAGTTGCTGTCTTGGTTGTGTGGAAGCTGTTGAGTGATGAGTTGCTGATTTGAACGACAATTACGGGAGTATATACTGACTTATATACTTAAAGTTGAACACGCGATTGAGGCTTGGTTCTCTTCAGCACCTCAGTATCCATATATCATTGCGTATAAGTCAAACCGTCCTTCCTCCCAGCCCTATACGCAGCATCATGAGCAGACCGCAACTTAATCATTGTGAGTGAAATAAGCATAATATCTTGGCTTAAGCATTGGAATTCATCTTCCCCAGTTTGACGGCTTATTCGAAGCTCTGGTGGAGTCAATTGGCGTATTCATTTTGATGGTTTGGCGTATTCCGGCGTATTCGGCGTATTTGCTTGATCACATAACGTACATGTAAGTCGCTGCATGAAGGCGAAAATAGAAAAAGCAAGGAGAAATCTGACTTATTATTCAATTATTTATTACAAATAAATGAGTCTTCAGTAAGCGATGGGCGTAATCTTGGCCGCCATAGTCACCAAGACTTAACCGCCGACGATCGAAGGACTCTCTATACGCTGGAACTAGACGCATGAGGCGGACTAAACAAAAGAAAACAGAAACAAAAGAGATCTACATAGACGCGTGCCTTAGATGCTTTCCCCCAACATATCCCTCCGCTGTGTCGACAAACAACTTCCTCCCTTTGACCCACGACACCATAAATGAGAACAACTTCCAGTTTCCAATCTGCCCGGTCGCATACTTCTTCCCGAGCGACACAAAGATCATCGTCTTCGTCATGGGCTCATAGGGTTTAAAGCTCTTTTCTCCCGTAAGAACTGCATCTAGAGCTGCTGCCAGGTGGATGATCTGGTTGTCCGTGACAGTCAATTGCTTGGGATCAATATCGCCCACGTCGCCGATGGCCCAAATGTTCTTTGACCCGACGACACGCATGTTTTTGTCAATTCGGATGTTGCCTTTATCATCCAGGAAACTAGGTGGTACAAAAGAAGTGTTGAGTTTGATGCCGTGGAGTGCCAAGTAGAGGTTGCACTTGAGTAAAGCCCCGTTTGACAAGAGTAGCTCAGTCTCTTGACCATCTAAACTCTTCTTCGCTTCGTTGACACGTGCTTTGCGAATAAGCCTCACCCCAAGAGTCGTGAGATCTCTTGTAACAGAGTTTCTTACAGACTCGAGAGCCCCTTCTAGAGGTTGTTCATCACTGATGATGAGGGTGATTTCTTTTGACGAGCCATATCTGGCTGCTAGTTCTCCAGCAACCTCAGTTCCTGTCGCACCAGCCCCAGCGACAACAATTGACTTTGCATGTCCGACTTGACTCTTGAGTTGTGTCCAAGCTGACATGGTCTCCTCGTGTGTCCCGATAGGTTTAAGTGGAAGACCACTAGCCATACCAGAGCCAGTCGCGACAATGAGCTCGTCGTACTTGATCTCTCTTATCTGTCCATCATTGCAGGCCACATTGACACTGCTCAGCTGTGCATCAATCCTGTCCGCTTTCCCGAGAACAAACTCAAAGTTGGCTTGGGGGTACTGGTCAAAGGCAGGTTTGATGGGTAGGAAGAGTTGCTGGTCAGGAATAGCGTTGGGGATGATGCCACGACTAGCGGCGACGTTCCAGAAAAAGTGAGTGTTTGGTGAGACGAGGATGACTTTGAGGTTTGGTGTCTTTGGAAGAGTGTATTTGAGAAGCTTGTGTGCGAGTGGTAGACCTGCCCAGCCTGCTCCGAGGATTACTACAGTCTTGGCCATGTTGAGTTGAGGATTGCTGTTTTGTGTGTATTGTGTCAATTGTAATAAGTAATGATGGTAACGCTGTTACTGAGTATATTCTGTTTCTATTCATCTCACTTATATACAGGCTGTGATGCTCGGTGTCGGTGCTAGACTTGTGTTGCTGCTCGAGTGATCTATCAAAGATACATCTAAAGTTGTACAATTGTTGGTGTAATTATATGTACTTACTGCTAGTGTCGTCCGCACTCGGTTGAGCTTCCTCCGGTGACAGGGATCATGACCGAAGGCCGTGTCCGAAGTCGATCCCTGATCAGTCCTTTTCCTCTGGAAGGATGACTTTGATAAGCTGACAAAACAAGTAATTAGCATTTCATCAATTCATACACTCTAATCACATTTGCTACGCTTAACGGATACATCCCTCATCATTTTGTTTGCATTCAATCCATACTCCCTTCTAGTCTCGGAGCTTATAAGCACCGATGGACCGACCATCATCACCTCAAGATGAAAGCAGTCTCAAAATCTGGAGCTGTGTTATCTGCCGCCGTCGCAAGATCCGCTGCGACAGAGTAGACCCCTGCTCCAATTGCGTAAAGAACAATATCGAATGTCACTTCCCCGTGACAGGCCGTATCCCCCGTCGAAACCGTGGCCCTCCTACGGCCAAAACACCAGCGCAGAAGCAATCCGAATTGCTTAGTCGTCTGCGTCGCTTAGAGTCCGTCGTCACGGAGCTCGCGGCGCAGGTTGAGGATGAAAATGGGGCCAGTATCGGAGCATCGCATCAAAAGCAGATAACAGTGGATGCTTCTGCAACAGTCTCGTCCTGGGCTACGTCATCTGCTGTTGCTGACTCGACCGATGAAGGTGAAGATTTCGGTCGTCTTGTCGTTGACAAAGACGGTGGACTACACGTTGGGAATCGATTCTGGTCTGTATTCTGCTCCGAAGTCAGTATAACTCTAACAGATAACCTGTAGTGCCTCGCTAATAATCACAGGTGGATAATATCCTTCAAGCAGTTCACGACGTAGCCGACTACTCTGATCCATCAAACACCTCAATCATGACTGAATCAACTGCCAACGGCAATCCGTCGCCTCTCAGTCATTTGGGCTTTGTCTTTGGAAGCGCAGACTTCTCAAAAGCTCTCGACGGCTTGAACCCCATGCCGTCTCAGATGCTGTTCATCTGGCAGACCTACGTTGAGAATGTAGATCCATTCATCAAGATCCTACACGTCCCAACCGTCGAGAAGATCATCAAAGGCCTAAGGGGAAACTTTAGCTCGTGCGGATCAGTTACAGAAGCGTTGTTGTTTGCCATCTCGCTCGCCGCCATCACATCTATAGACGATGAGACGGTCGCTTACAACTTCAACACACCCAAACAGCAGCTCCTACAACGATACCAATTCGGTACAGAACAAGCTCTTGCTCGCGTCAACTTTTTATCCTCAAAAGATATTACTGTTCTGCAAGCCTTGGTCACGTACCTGTCTCTGCTGCCGAACATTGGCGCTCAAGATAAAGTATTCCCATTGACGGGGTTGGTCCTGCGATTGGCAAAAGGAGCAGGTCTCCATCGAGAAGACGACTCAGATCAGCACAATCAGCTTCAAAGGGAAATCAGGCGTCGCTTATGGTGGCAGATATGCTTCGTCGACTCTGCCAGTCGACGACCCGACGCTTCAGATTTGTCCGTCACACCAGCATCCTTTAGTACAGGACTCCCAACAAACATAAACGACATTGATATAGACAGCTCAACATCCCAGATGCCTGATCCTAACCAAGGCTCAACTTGTGTGACTCTCTGTCTCATTCGCTGTGAATTATGGTACCTTACACAAGCTATACGAGCCGACAGGACAAACTCACTCGAAACAAAACTCGGCCTGTTCAACGCCCTGAAACAAAAGGTCGAAAACACGTACTTCCAGCACCTCCAGCCGGACAAACCATGGGACTCCTTCATCAGAACAATGGCAAAACTCTTCTTTGCCAAGGTTGAGCTTGTCATCCGGCGTCGACCAAAGGACCAACAATCGACAGATGAACTACTCCGCCCGTCCATCGAAGTCATTCGCTGCGTCCAGCTCCTCAAGTCGGAGTCTTCATGGGAGAAATGGCGCTGGCAGTTACAGGGACAGATGCCGTGGCATGCAATGGGTGTGTTCCTGCGACAGGTATCTCACTGTTCCTGGACTCAAGAACTCGAAGATGCATGGAGTGCCACTGTATCATTGAAAGAGACAGCGACCAAGGATATGAAGACGGGGTATATGTGGAAATCTCTCATGAAGCTATACGCAGAAGCAGAAAAGCATCGTGAAGAGGAGCTCAAACGCCAGGGCGACAAAGCTGAACGTACATCACAGCACGGCAACCAAGTCGACTCGGATGTGCAGCAGATGCTCGACAACGCAGCCAACGAGTCGTTTGACATCCCGGTCAACCATCCTCTGATCGACACATCGACGTTTGACTCGTCACTTCATATCTCTGCACCAGACAGTGGCTCTTTATCGGTGGAGCGACTGTCAACTGCGTTGGGTGCTGCATCTGACGACCTACCTTCTTGGATGCAGTCTGGAGGTGGTATGGATCTTGGTCAAGGTGATTCGTTCGGCAATGTAACTTCAAATGGGGACGGCGATGGAGTAGACTGGGATATTTTGATGGATCTAGATGATACTTGGAATTGGAATCTCCTGTAGACCAAACCGCTTTATGCTACGGAGGGTAAGGATTTCATTCCATAGGCTTGGGCATATCGCTTAGATATTAAGATAAACCATTCCTCTTGATAGAGGCTGGCAGATTCTGGGCCAACGAACACCAGCAAGAATTATCAGCCTTGAGATAAGATGCAATATACAAGACGCTTTCTTTTATAATCTATCTAGTAAATAAGAGCCAAGAACCTACCATATCTAAGCCAGTTGTCTCTTATTGTGGCCCTCCGTGAGGAATACCATCAACGAACCATGACATTCAAGGCTGTATGTATCCAACATATCCCAATTTTAAGGCACAAGGCAGGAGAATGTCCCTCTAACATAGGGGAGTATGCATCGTCAGAGGTGTAGGGGCTAAGCTTTACAGGATCTCATACACAGCATGAGTTACCATGTACCTGACTTGACGATCACAAGTAAGACTTGCACAACCCACCAGCACTATATACAGTCACTTAAAAGAAGTATTAAAACGTACAATGCAAGCAATTAGAGCTATTGCTAGTGCAACACCCCTCGCAACCCGAATCTCGACGATCTCAGTTCCATCAAGATCGTAGCATCCATCGCGGGGGCCAAAGCTCCACGTCTTCTAGAACGATGTTGACTTGATCATAAGATCCTAACTATAGGCTAACCGACGATATGTATTCGCTAAAGTGATATACGGTGGTGTATTCTTGTTAAGTGCACTGAGTAATAGCCACTCCTCTTCACGACGTTGCTCATACCCCAGCTTCGTATTACAGCTGCCGAAGAACCGACTAGCCCCAACACTTCAGCAAGGGTCGTCTAGACATCATGACGGATCAGGGGTCCCGCACTAACGGGATTCATACCGAAGTGCTGGATACGGGCTTCTCAGATCGCGTGCCCAACTAAACCGTGTACAACCAACAACAAAATGCTTAAGTACGAAATGACCCGACGGTACGGAAATGAGGGCATCGCCAACGTAGCGCAGAACCTGGATAACGTGGCAAGCGGCTCGTACGGGCGGAGACCATGTGGTTCCTCGACTGCTTCGTACTGCATGTGCTTGCTTGTGGAGCGTATACGAAGTTTTATGCCGGTCTATCCCCGGGTGTTAACACCGGAACATGCATCATACCATACGTATGCAACCTCATAGCGAGTGTCTTTATGAGGATAGCGCATGTCATGCTGGCCGAAACGAACGGCGAGAGACTGTGGGCCTGGTGTGAGCAAGCAGTGGGCGGATGTCGTATAACGAAATAGAACGTCGAACTCGGCCGAGACAGTCTAGTAATACGAGAATAGGCGGCCACTTAGCCGCTGAATAGATTCGGTTGGTGCGGTTGACTAGCGGAGGAGGAATCATGCCTTTGATTGACATGACATGACATGATCAATCATGACGAACAATCCATCCAAGACACCACGCGTATGTATGATGGTTGTAACCTGCAGTCTTTTGGAATGTTGCACGCGCCTCTCCCGGTCACCCAGTGGACATGAATAGAATGACGATTTGTGGGCGGTATTCCCGCCCACAAAGTCTGATACGTGCAGTGTCTCCTCTTGGGTTGGATATCATATCATGCACACCAACAATTCGCTTCCGCCGTTAGTGTCGCGCCAGATCTTGATCATCCTCCAATGAGGAGCCGGGGATATTTCTGGAAGCCGCAAACGGTGGCAAGATGAACCAAATAAAGACACGAAGGCTTTTTATAGAGGGTCAGGGATCAATACCACTGGTCAAAGAGTATGCAAGCCACACGAGTTGCCAGGGCGAAGCAGAAGCAGAACTGCCACACGAGTTTGTTCTCCATACCTACATATCGTCTTAGTGAGGACGAGTGACCGTAGAGATAACGCATATCTACATATTCACTTATCAGTCACGAACCACTATAGGCCACATAGGGTGTAGCGCGATCGGGAGGGTGTGCCAAGTCTGCAGATGCAGATTAGATTAAATGCTTTGACAGGGGAAGAGAAAAGAAAAGGAAAAAAGAGGACAAGCAATGAAATAAGTTTCACAACAACGGCTGTCAATTTAAGATCCCTTGCTAGTTTCTCAAAAGACTACAGTAGCTTCCACCCTACAGTGACTATCCCTCACAATCACACCGAGTTTTAACAGAAAAAGCGCGAATAAAGGAAGGATTGCACAAATGATAAGGCTGCGTGTTTCATAAGATTGGACGCAATTAAAATAGGGGGTAACGGGTAAATTGGGGGCGGACCGTTGTTTAATGAACAGGGACCGAGATGAATTAGCGGCAACCACCACTACAGTCTGTCAATCTTCAATGGACCAGAGACACAAACCAACCAGAAAGACAGAAAGTCTCAGCTTGGAAATACTCTCTGCATGCCGAGACACTCTGCGACAAAGATCATCGAGGCCCAAACACACCTCGACAGCTTTTAAGCTCATCTTCTAGAAACCTTGCCTGATAAGCCCATTTTATTACTGGGCCGGTCTCCTGAATATCACTGAGCAGAGTGGAAGGATTCTCAGGATCGCTCGAGTACTGTAAGCCAGTAGATAAGTTAAGTGACCCATTCTCCTGCTTCTCAACCCCTTTGTTAATCCAGACTAGACCATGACTCCATCTCGATACTGTAGCTTGGTGGTAAAGATTACTAGCCCAAAGACCAATAGTGATGATGCATTTTAAAGACGCAGCGTCCCATGTTTCGACGAGTCCATGTCACGAAACAGTCCAAGCTCCACGTCTATTATGGCATCACTTTAACATAACCCACCTTCTCTTTCATTCAAAATCTCTTCAGTCTCCGGATTTCGACTAAGAAGCTTGGCATCAGATCCCAGATCTCGAATCCTGTCAGGCTCCAGTGTGGCTTATCGGGAAGAAAGCAAGCCACCCTTTTTCTCTGTAGATTCTGTCTCAAGCCTACCCGAACGTGTTTTGTGTCATTCTGATGCGTGTGTGGAAAAAAAACAGTTTCAAGAATGAGAAACAGGCTCGAGGCGGTATGTATCAAGTTGAGGCGAGAAAGCACTGTACATATATATATTAATTGCCTACTAACTCCAGGTGCTGGCATGTGAACAACTGGCATCTCCCCTGTAAAGCGCTCACCTAGAGTTTGACAGGTCCAAACTCTGCTGCAGGCTAAAATTCATACCAAGCTTTTTTTTATTTCTGCGGCAGCCCGCCTCTTACGATTGATTGCCCCCCCAGCCCCTGGAGTGTTCGCGACGGAACCCCCGTAAGTTTTGCATCAATGCCACCACCCGACCCAACCGACCCCTTTGGCGTGCTTTTGACAACAGAACGGAACCTCTGCCAACAAATCAATTCCGTCGAAAGTTTTTATTCTTTTCTATTGTTGGCGAGTTTGTATCATCGCATTTGGTTTAAACAAATCGCGACTATCGAAAGCCACTTGCGTCTACAAAGGTTCTTAGTGGGGGTTAGATAATAAATACCAAAGATTAGAGACTGAACTGCACCTAAAGAGAAAGAAAACGAGCACAAAGGATTGGTCGAGGCGTATCTTCATATGCAATCATTTCCTTTTTCTCGACTCAATTCCCGCTCCTGCATAAGAGAAACTAATCTTTCTGGGTACCTGCTTATTATTCCATCGAACCGCTCTCCTCTCACCTAATAAACTTCCCGTCTACTACCAAAGTTAGATGCTGCTTACTTTGAGAGAGCCAGAGCCAACAGGAGACCCGCTTGCGCGTCCATCCCCATCCTTCACCTCTTTTTTAGTACTGTGACCCCCTATTATCCATCCTTTATTCCTACCTTATTCCTCGTTATTCTTCTGTCATATTTCCCATTCCCCCCTCTTGGTCCTTGTCCAACCGAACCATTTCTTCCCCCCTCGCCTCGCAGGTACAAAAAAATATCTCTTGGCTTCTTTTTCGTCCCTGCTTGAACCGAACTTGAACTTGTCTAATCTTCTTCTTCGCCTCCCCTCCCCCCGTCCTTTCCCGCCGGTCGAGGGTTTGTGATGCTTTGATATTTCTCTCCTTCAACATCCATCAATCGACCCTCAACTCGTTCGTTCGTTCAATCAGAAAAACAAAAAAGTTCCAAAAGACCTCAAACACAAAATGGCCGTCGCTCTTCCCAGGCGATTCTATTCGCTGCTCTGGGTCGCAGTCCTACTTGCGCTCGTCGTCTTCTTCGTCTTCCTTCGCGAAGATACCTGGTCATCCATTCCTCGACCTCCCAGCGGTTGGAAGATCCCATTCACCACCGATGATGGCGTTCTCTCCTCTTGGATGGGCAACAACAAGAAGGCTCCCGCCAAGGACCCCAATGAGCCTCTGCGCATCGTGCTCACCGAGTCCTCCGGTACCCACGACGAAGTCGCCGCTGCCCTGATGCACGCTTTCGGTGGCCAGGAAAACTCCCAGCTCGATGTCTTCTTCGCCAACCAGCGATTCCGAATGCAGGATATCATGGGCAACTTCAGCCTCCCCGCCAACATCACCGTCAACAAGTGGGACAAGTTTGCCAGCTTCGTCGAGGAGAACCCACCTCACATCCTCGTCTCCACCACCTGCAAGGTTGATCTCGACCGTGGCGCCGAGCCTATCGTCACTATAAGGAAGAGCGCTAGCACTCACCTCTTCTGCACCATTCACCACGCCGATCGATGGGCCCAGGGCAAGTACGTCCAGGCTGTCCGAAGTTTGTTTGAGCACCAGCGCGTCGACTTTGTCGGTCTGAGCCAGCACACCGTTGACTTCTTCCTTAACGACACCACTCCCAAGTGGCACTCGGCTGCCAACGTCACCACCCGAGTTATTCCCCCGGTCTTCCCCGTCCAGATCCCCGACCCTGATCTCCAGCCTGGCATCTCTCTGTCTCTCCAGGGTGATTACTCTTCCGGCCGACGTGACTACAACGGTATCTTCAACCACCTCGGCAGTGTTGTTCGAAAGGCTGGCGACGAGGCCGAGGGCCACAGCCCCAAGAACGTCAGCCTTCATGTTATTGGACACGGTACTCCTCCCGAGGTTCCTGACCACGTCAAGGACCACGTCTTCTTCGACCAAGGTCTCTCTTACCCCGATTTCTACACTCTACTGTCCAAGTCATTCGCCCTCCTACCTGCTTTCGCCTCTGACACATACTTCGACCGCAAGGCTTCCTCAACTATCCCCGCATCTCTGATCGCCGGTGCTCCCATCGTTGCGACAGAGGAGCTTCTCAAGGCTTACTCCTACATGCCTCGCGAGGCTACCTGGGTCGCCCGACCCGGTGAGGGCGAGATGGACGTTATCGAGCGAGTAATCGATGACCGAGAAGGCTTCACTAAGCGAAGACAAGCTGTGAGGGATCTGACAAAGAAGCTCCTCGATGATAACCACGCCAACACCAAGGCCTGGATCGAGGAGGCCTTCGAGAGATACAAGAACAACTAAACATGGGGAAACGCGCAATTAGATAAATGATTTGTTGGGATTTTTGCTATTTTGCTTTTTACTGTACCATTACGCGGCACCATTTCACATGATCGGGAATCAAAGGATGAGCGGCTCTATGATTCGAGAGTTTTTATTTTACTACCACACATGCATGAACAAACATTCTTAATATACGGCTTCTCAGTACATTAAAAGACGTCAGGAAAGCAAAACTAGAAAAAAATACAATCATGAAATACCACTTATACCCCAGTTTCTTCCACATTCCAGTGATGTCAATTTCCCCATGTCTTGATTTAATAGTGTAGCGGGTGGCTGGCGGTAGTCTCAAAAAACCATGCTCCCGCAGACCGCATTCTCACTCCTCCCTTGCGTGAGATCGAATCCGGCTGTTTGGTTGTGGAAAGACAGACACGGTGAATCATTGGATAGCCGGGTCATGTTCTAGAATTGCGGCACCAACCAACAGTCATTCAGTCGTGGAAATCTGGCATTGAACCAACAAAAATCTAAATAGAACCCGTGTCGGTGGTCAGTGCCACTCTTCAACACGTTTACAAAGCCACCGTTTCTGGGGTAATATTGCTGAGGTCATTGTTAGTTTTTTCTAAATATTAATAACATAGTCATCGTCACTGCACGAAATGGGTTAGACATCTATGTGTAATTTTATTTTAAAATATCTCCCTCGTTGCGCACTGCTGAGGGAGAAGATAGCCGACTAGATATACCCCAGAATGCATAGTAAAACGTCTCTATGTCTAAGGTATGTAGAAGCTGAGGAAGTATGCCAAAACAAAATCTTGTCATCCAAACACCTGTCATAATAAAGCCGCCATACCCAAGAATAAGAAAGGAAATTAAGGAGATGGTATATGTGTTTGTGTTATATATGGAAGATTGGAAATCTTATGATTTGAGATCCTTAGCTTCCTTGTTGTCCGCCATCTCGGCGCGACCCTCCTCTTCGCGAGGAAGTAGTTGGTAGCTGCCAGCAGCCTTCTTCGACTGCTGGTATCGGTCGCGAGCCCAGCCGTAGAGGGCGCTACCAGCAAGGATAAGGGCCATGCTGCCAGCGCGGTCGGCAGTGAGAAGCTCGCCGAGGAGCACAACGGCGAGAGAGCTCTGGGCGACACCTCGAGCGGCGGTGACAATCATGTGGGTGGTGGGGCTGGTGACCTCGATCTGCATAAATGTAGCGATAGTGAGGAGGAAGGCCGAGACACCTGTCAAGCAGGCGGAGCTGAGGAACTGGCGGGCGACGTCCATGGATTCGACAGTGAAGAGGCTGCTCATAGTGGCCATCTCGCCCGAAAGAGGGAAGAGAGGGATGTAGAAGAGGACAGCCATGCAGTTAGACATCCAAACCATCTGCCACATACCCTCCTGGCTTTTACCAAGGAAGCGCTTGACAACGACAGACTCGACGGCAGTGGTGAAACTAGATCCGACACCGAGCAGGACACCCTTGCCTGAAGTGAGCATCTGGCTGTAGTCGGCCATCATACCAGTTCCGAAACCAGCCATGACCATGGCGCAGCCGACGAGGGAAATGGGAGGGTAGTAAGGGCGAGGTCGGAGAACCAACAGCGACAGGAAGAGAGTGAACGGCAAGAGAAGACCACGGGCGATTTGGTAGACCGAGGCGTTGACTGAAGCAAGACAGTATGTCTTGGCCAGGATACCGATGAGACGTGCGACCGTAAGAGGTAGTAGGGCGATCCAAGCCTTGGGTCTGTTAGTAAGATGTCCTTCATATTGAAGGTATTGTGTGGTCACATACATTAAGAGGTCGGTATAACTTGATCCATCCTGTAGCCAATCCGATAACAGTGAGTAGTAGGACCTGTATCGTGGTCTGCAGCGCAAGCAATGTGACTGGTGCCTCAACACCATTGAGGGCCGACTTGGAAAGAATGGTGCTCCAGATAGCACATGATGAATGGAAGAGTACCACCAGGGCGACTCTCATTCGTGAAGGCGGGGGTCGGTTCTCGACCTGCGGTTGTTCGGCGGCTGCCATTGTGACGATGTATTATATATATGTCGACAAGATAGATGTGTTGAATACAATACGAAGAGACGAGTAAAGAGAAATGGAAGAGTTGAAGAAGTAATGAGAAAGAAACAACAAGTAGTATCCAAAAGCGGGTAAACGAATGTCTGAAGCTGCTTTAGGCGAAGCTTCCAAGGGTCTTTATGTTGTCTCTATTGGGACAAGGAAAACATGCAAAAGACAAGAAAATAAACTCTTGTGAGAGGGGAGATTGTGTGTTGGATGGGTTGCCCGGAGGTTTTGTTGATCGATCCCGCTGGCGGACGTCAAGTCTATTTCCCGAGCTAACACGAGACAGGTTCCCCCTCAGACGCAGACGCAGTACATACAATCAATGCAGGACAAGGCACGGGATGGTGGGAAAAAAGGTAAGTGGGCAGCCAATTACTCGTGGGTGTAAAGTGAAAAGGGGGCTCACTATGGATCGGACGCGTTAGCATGACAGGGGACATGAGGAGACTGGAGACCCGAAATCTGGCGCCACACCATTTAGCCTTGGTTCACTGCAACTTCAATCTTGGCTCTCATCGGGGTCTGTCCAGTGACAATCCTCGAGGGTCATATCCTTCCTTGTCGCCAATTCTCCATATGTCCCCAGGACCCCCAGTTTCCCGGTCTTGATCTGAAGCACAACCGAAGTACCGCCATAGGTCATCGCGGTGCCCTGGAGACTGCGCTGGGCTGGAGATTTGGGTTTGAAAGCGTTTGGTATCATAGTTTAAAGCGTGGCGGCTGTAACAAGGCGGAGTGGGAGAGAAAATGCCCGCTGTCTATAAATTCTTATGAATGTTCGCTCTTTAGCGAGCCTAGCACCTTAGCAGGTAGCGCCAGCTTCTGCAGCAAGGGCGTGCATCTATCAGGAGACGGTCCGGTGCATAGATATGCAATTAGAGGGTTCCGCTCGCAATATGACGTAGGTAGTATGTCTATCATCCCCACGGTAGGAGATACCACTGTTGATCAAACTACCGCTCCTGCCTCCTGTAGCGGTTGTCTTCCCTGCAGTGATAATCCATTCGCTAGAAAACACCCCTTACTAAAACTCAAACAAATAAGCCAATTTTTAAGTCTATGTGCGTTTAGTTTTTTTTTTGGGTTATTACCGCTGCAACCACCGAAGATCTTTCGTCTCGGTCGAATGTTCACCGTAACCTCAAGGCATCTGAAAAACTGGTTACTGGAGGCGTGAGAGAAGAAATCGGTACGTCACCCTATACTATTTCGACTGTACTCTTAGGCCATCCAATGTTGTATCTTCATGCGAAATATCAAGAGGCCAACTTTTCTGTCCCTCACTAGACCAGGTACTGAGGTATCATTGTTCTTCTCGGTTCTCTTGACTCCGTAGTAGGTACATAAAGAAAGTAACTACTTGCAGATAAAGCCAAGAATGTAGTCGCAAGCGAGTGCAAGGCCAAGGTTAATAATCAGGTTTTCCGTCCAGCCACGGAGTACAGTCTCTTTTCCCCTCTTCATTGTATCCAATTTCCTATCCTCATCTTCCTCAACTCAACATAGGATGTTCTCCGCGTGATAATACCATAAAGTCACATCAGTGGCTAAGCATTCGAGTCAGGATCACCAGGAGTGTTTCAGCATAAAGGAACGATCCAAGCAAGGTCTTAGCCTCCGGTACTTGGTCCCTCCATGCTTCCTTTTTCTCTTCTCTGTACATATGTACCTTTCGAACAATGAGAGGCAAAACCGGTCAGGCTACCAGGGTTGCGCTATTGTGTTGCGTTGCATTGCTATAATACTGCAGCCCCGATTAAACCCAGTTGTCAGCCATCTTGAGCAAAGTGCGAAGCGCGGAGTCACTGGAAAAGTGGACAACGCTTTGATGATGATGGGCAATCGTCTCCGCTAATGCTGATTATGTGAAACCTAGGTACAGAGTAAGGATAATATTTGAAATCCCAGGAGGGCGAAAGCTTGGCAACAAATGGAGGTACCAGGCTGTCTCAATCGTGTTTGCGAATATTGGGTCCGGATGTGACCGTCAAAGTAAAACAAGAGGCTCGGACAACATCTACAAAAGTGACGTGTTGGATGTTTTGTGTTATTTTTGTTCTTCTTATTGTATTGCTCGCTGCATGCAGTATATGCCATGTTGCTTTTTTTGTTCTGCCATCAATCTTCTGCCGCTCGACAGACGGACATGATGCTGATATGAGACGAAAAATCTAAGATGCGGTGACGAAATTAAGACAAAATAGTAGCGCCCGCCGTGCATGGTATCCCCTGCCCAGTTCCCCATTCAAAGCCCTGTCCAGAGCCGAACCGTGCCATGACCATGTTCCATCATGACGAGAAAAGATGAGGCAATGTATGTCTTCCATCAAGATAACAGATAATATCCCATCAACCAGGACAATCTATCAATGCGAAACAATAACACCAAGTAACAATAACGAAAACACCCCAATGCCAGCTAGTGAAACATGAATTCTAGGCTTTGGAACCTAGTTTTATCATTATGTACTGCCCGAGACAGCCTCGTCTTTTGTAGAAGCCTCAGCCTTGGGCGTCGGCACGGGCGTGATATCATCAACAGCCCTGACACCGTCCTTGACCTCCTGCTCAAAGAACATGCGAGCAACATCGAAAGCAGAGTCAATGCTCTTTGTGATCTTGGTGCAAGCGCAGTCGCGCGTCCAGGTGTTGTGGAAGTTGAGGTTCTTACCCAACTTGCTGTCCATCAACACATGAGGAACGCCGATAACGGTGGAGAGAATGTGACCGTGGAGACGATCAGTAATGACAAAGTGGGCCGACCCAAGAAGTTCGAAGCCAGCCATTGACTTGGCCCAAGCACGCTGGTTCTTACCTGGCTCGCGGTCGCCGTCGTCGTCGATGGAGGGGGTCTTGGTGAACTTCCAGTCCACCTTGTTGTAGGTTACGTTGCCAATACTGCCGCCAAGATCGACCTTGCCCTCGCCAAACTCAATGCTTTCGGAGTCACCATCGGAAATCTCGGCGTCCTTTCGGGCGAGAATCAGAATGTCATGACTAGATAGAGTCAGCCTGTATATTCACATAGCAGATAAAGAACAACTCACGTCTTCTTGGTGTTGTGTCTAAAGTCAGATCGGTTGCCCCACATGAAAGCAATATCAGGAACAAGGTCGCTCTGAATACCCTCAGAGTTGCCAAAGTTGTCCATGAGCCAATCGTAGCTGGGCTTGTCGCGAGCAGCCAATTGCAGGTCGTGGTGCTTGGTAAAAGACTTGCGAGTCTGTTCAATCCTCTCGGGGTTGCGCATGTAGATACTCTGGGGGAAAGCTCGGATGGAGATGTTCTGGAAGTTCTCGATCATGTTCATTCGCGAAGGTTGGTCCTCCCAGTAGTAATCGTTGAAGTTACCACCACCGGCCATGATGATACCGGAGTGGGGGCGGTGTTCCTCAAGCTTCTGGCGGAACTTTTTGATGTCGCAATCCTTGTACATGAAGCTGTATCACATCAGTATCACTGGCGTTGTTCAACGTGACAGACATATCTTACCGGCAGGCTTCCATAGTTTCAATTCCAAGAATGCTCAGTAGGATTTGCTGGGCAGACCAAATGGCGGCATCACCCTTGTTCTCCGTCTCGAGATAACCCCAGATGTTGGCATAACGGATTCCCTTGAATCTCTCTTGGTAGGCGTGGATGAGGCGCTGCTGGAGGTCATTGACAATGTTCTCGCAACCTGCGGTAGGTGCTCTCGTCAAATCGTAAGAGATATCTGTGTTAGAATCCTTTGCGTCTTCCGTATCCTCCTCGCCAGCACCAACGGCGCCAGCAGCGTCTGTGGGCTTTGGAGGTTCGTCGATAGTAGCATTGTCGCCTTTCGAAGGCCAGTGCCAGTCTGCGCTCGGTAGATGTTCCTTGAAGCTCTCGGGACCTTGGTAAGACACCAAGATGGCAAATACGAAAAGCACAGCAACCACGGCTAGCGCGATGCGTGCGAAGCGGTTCATAGCTGGAAGCATGATGATGAACTCATAGAATGTAGGTTTAGGTTAAGGTTGGGGATTAAGGAGCGTAACACCCGGATATTTCTATCGCGGGTTAGAGAGGAAAGAGCAAGAACGAGATTGGAAAGAGGATAGAACGATGATGAAATGGAAGAGAATAAAGAGAGGAGGAGTGATCAAATCAGACCAAGTCGAACATCTCGAAACGTCTTTCCATTCAAATAAAAAGAAGCGGATGTGACCCCCCATACCGTCCCATCCCATCCTAGTCCCATCTCCTGGCTACAGTCCTCCACTCGGGCGATTCAATGGATGCATTCCAAGTGCGCCACCACACCCATGACCCTCTTAGCAAGGGTGTCAATTCTGTCTGTGCCTGAGCCTAAACTGCATGTCGCATCGCTGTAACCCCTTTTCACTCTGCTACACGGTTATGCACATATGCTCTCACACACAAAAAGCGCGCCTCGTTAGCAGAGGTATGCTTACAACCGATAGATGCACGTATTGACTCTTACGCGGCGTAGGGGGAAAAACAGTGGGCAGGCACTTTACCGGGATGTGACCTTTCGAATCCAACGTAGCCAAGACAGAAGCGCCCCCTTTTCGCTCTCTCTCTCCCATTGCATCGATTGCCTTGGCTTGCTTGCACCGTACAGTTACAGTTGCACACCCTTCTTTCTTTTTTAATCTTCTATTTTATCCCTATCCACTAGACTTGGCATCTCCACGCTGGCCTTCTGCCAATTGACTCGATCGATTTAATTTGGAGACCACATCGCAACGGTTCTCATTTCTTGTCTCGTCCCGCGTGTCGCTTATCCTCTTCTCTTGAATTCGTCAATTTTTCTTATCGCGCGTTGAATCAGATTTGAGCGACTCTCGGCCGTTCGTCCACTCTTTTACAAGACCTCACCGTTTACGATCGACGTCCCGACATAATCATGGCCGACCAGAACAAGAAGAACGACGACTTCGTGGCCAAGATGCCCGAGGTCGCCAACGAGAACAATATCGGTGACGGCGAGAAGGAGAACGACTCCCTCGTTGGCCGTGGCCCTGGCACTGATGCCCTCCCTGCGCAGCCCGGAGGCTTCATGGCCACTGTTGAGAACAGCGGACCTTTCTCGATTCTCGCCTACTGTCTCTCCTCCATTTCCATGACTGTTGTCAACAAGTATGTCGTCTCTGGCAGTTCATGGAACCTGACTTTCTTCTATCTTGCGGTCCAGGTAAGTTTTTCGCTGTGCCCCGCGTTTCAGGAATGTAGTCTAATTTGATGTTGAATTATTAGTCAATTGTGTGCATTGCTGCCATCACAGCATGCAAGCAGTTGGGCATGATCAAGTCCCTTGCTCCTCTGGAGATGGACCGCATTAAGAAGTGTAAGTTGTGATCCCTGAGAACATTAGAGGGATAATGGCTAATGCGATTATAATCAGGGTATCCTATTTCGCTCGTCCTTGTTGGTATGATCTACACAAGCACCAAGGCTCTTCAGTACCTCTCCGTGCCTGTCTACACCATCTTTAAGAACTTGACCATCATTGCCATCGCTTATGGTGAGGTACTCTGGTTCGGTGGCTCTGTCACGTCTACTGCTCTCGCCTCTTTTAGTCTCATGGTTCTCAGCTCCGTTGTTGCTGCCTGGGCTGATATCAAGAGCGCCATCTCTGGTGATTACAGTGCCACCACTGGTGATGCCGATGCGCTTGCGACCTTGAACGCCGGTTACTTTTGGATGGCCATGAACGTTATCTGCTCTGCCTCTTACGTCCTTGGCATGCGCAAGGTCATTCACAAGATGAACTTCAAAGATTGGGACACCATGTACTACAACAACCTCCTCACCATCCCCGTGCTCGTCTTCTTCTCGCTCGTCACTGAGGACTGGTCCAGCGCCAACTTGGCCAAGAACTTCCCCGAGGATAGTCGCAACCGCATGATGATCGGTATCATCTACTCTGGTCTTGCTGCTATCTTTATCTCTTACTGCTCTGCTTGGTGCATCCGAGTCACCTCTTCCACCACCTACTCCATGGTCGGTGCCCTCAACAAGCTGCCTATTGCTGTCTCCGGTCTTATCTTCTTCGCCGCCCCCGTCACCTTCGGATCTGTTTCAGCTATCTTTATTGGTTTCGTCTCCGGTATAGTTTATGCTTGGGCCAAGGTCAAGGAGAACGAGGCTAAGAAGAACGCTCTTCCCACTGCCGAGAACCGAGATTCGTCAAAGTAAACTCGATATCGAAGCGAATCGCACCGGTCGGCTGAAGTTACTTCAAGCGCACGCCAAAAGCTACTTAGCTATTCTGCCACAATTCTGGCCAATCTTTCCTCCTAGCCTGGTTATACCAGCAAACGACAATTATGTACCTATCCATGGTAATTGAATGACAAACGTAATGTAGACATTTTTTGTATAACGTCTGGAGCAATAGCTCAAATATTGATGGGGTTTTGGGTGTCATTTAAAAGCGTTTATAGACCTGATTCAATACAAAGTCTCTTAATCCTTAAACTACCTGATACTCGTGATCTACGACTTGTGCTCATGGCACAAATGATGAATTAGACAATAGATAAGACTCGACCATGATGTCGTTATTGACTGAACATATTCTCAGCCCTGTCGTATGCAAAAAGCGACTAGTCAACGTATGAAGACATGTCCTTGGCCTAATCTCACATGACATGGCAGGTTGCACAAGAGATAGCTGCATAAGTCCAACGTTACATCTCATGCATACTTCTGCAACAGTTGTGTACTCTGGTCCTCATGCCTTACGCAGTCCCAAGTCGTCGGATTGCCTTTCACAGCTACCAGCATCTAGAAGCATATTAACGTCTTGACTTAAGACGCGCATCAAGTTTCTATCTTCACTTTGCACAACCATCACCCTCTTTTGTGCAGAGCCCTGATAATCAGCTCACTTTCAGCTGAAAAGTATTATTTCTCACTCTCAACCCCCGTTTTAAGCATATGAATAGCCACAATCTGTAGTGTAATCTGACATTGTACACTTGTGGAGGCACTGCTTCAATCTTCACACCCCCCTTTTCCAGAAGCACAGCCAACATTGGCGCAAGCCCACTGGCAGAGCAAAAAGCAAATGTCCGTTTTGAACCGGGGCTTCCGCACAGTTTGCCAAGCGGAAATAACAAAAAGAGATTTCCTTCACTACCGGTAACTTGGTTAGGGGGCAATGCCATCCAGAGGCTGTAAGGAGGCTTTGTGCCTGAGTTAGTTGGTAGGTTTATTTAGCGACTGGACCCTGAGATGGGGAAAGCAGATGGAAATCATCCATGGTGAGGGAATGCAATTTCGGTCTCTTTCCCATGGTTCTGCTGGTTTCCTCAACTATCTTCTAGTCACTGGGTACAGCGGTAGGGCTAATATAGTGCGACATTAAGACTCCGGTTGAGAAGGTGAAGCAAGCTAGAAGAACGCTACCTGAGTTTCTGATCCATTAGGCCAAGTGGGTTATGGGTGTCTATTAAAGGGTCCTGGTGTAAGGATATCGCCCTATACCCAAGACCAAACAAAGACACAGGAGGCGTTGACAGCTTCAATGTGGAAAGGACATTGTTACATGGCAGTCAGACATGTAGCACAACAGCAGCAGTGGCATCTCCAGCTTACAGAAGGAACACAAAGTCGCATGGGTTCACTTAACCAAAGCCCAAAACTCTCATATTCATCTATCAAATCAATAACGTAGATTTCATTATACGCCGTGCCATGCCGTTCAATCAATAGCAGATTTATCCTTAAACCTGTCTAAACTTTTCCATCCTAGTCGTTCATCCCGCGCAGTAAACTCCTGAGCGCAAAAGCGCTCTATACGCTGATCGTCCTGAAGACACTGAACTCCTCTCCCGTGGCGACCAAGCTTCCCGTGATCTGGGGGTGCCAGTGCACCTCCTTAGCGTCCTTGAGGTAGTGCACGAACAGCAGCTGGGGCGGCACATCCTTGACGCCAGCTGTGTCCTTGCTCTCCTCGTCGTCCAGCTCGACGGCCAAATCCCACAGGGTAACGGTGTTGTCGCCGGCGGCAACGGCAACGATGGAGTCGTCGGTGGGGTGCCACTCGACGCTGGTGATCTGCTCCTTGTGGAAGTTGAAGCTGGCGATGGGCTGGGGCTTCTCCGAGCTGGCCTTCCACTGTCGGAGATCCCACACGGCCCATGTACCGTTGTCGTCACCGGAGGCGAGAAGGTGAGTTTGCTGGCGAGACCAAGACATGACGTTGACATCGACATCTGATACCTGCATGGTGATGGCGGCCTTGCGGGACTTGGATCGCACATCCCAGATGCGGATGGTGCCGTCACTTGAGGCAGAGGCAAAGACAGAAGCCTCGGATGGCGACCACTGCAACTCCTCAACACTGCTCTGGTGGCCCTGGAAAGGTCGGTTGTCAGTGACCCAGCCACCTCCGTCGGTGCGTGTTGTCGCGTAGATGAGACCATCGTTATCACCAGTAAGGAGCTTGCCGCTGGGAACAAGGGGAGACCAGTCAAGAGCGTAACCCTCGGCCTTGTGTGCACGGATGGTAGAGATAGGCTTGTTCTGCTGAGCGGAGATGGTGGTGCCAGGGTTGTCGAACGAGGCAAGGTGGGGAGTAATGTCATGGATGAAGACGTTGCTAGACTCGGTCATGGTGGCAGTGAGAGTCGTTCCAGGTCGTCCAGCCTCCTGGCCAGGGATCTGATGGGCGCGGATACGGTTGGTGGTAGAGTTGAGAGGAATGGACTTGCTCTCCAGGATAGGATCAGCATCCTCGTCGTCATCGTCGTCTTCTGAGTCGGAGCCCTCGTCGCCGCGGTCCATCTTGCTAAGACCGCTGAACTTCATAACCATGATCTGGTTGTCGGCGTCCTTTCCGGTCTCAGCCTGGGTGCCGGAGACGGTGTACATGGTGGCAGGGTAGGCCTTACGGTTGTCGCCGAGGTTGTCGCGGACAATGTCGAAGGAGAGACATGGCCAGGGAGTGTTGAGATTGTGCAGCATCTCGTAGGTGGTCAGATCGGGAGCGAGGGTCTGGCCAGGCTCGAGTTTGCTTCGTCCGACGATAAAGGTTCCTTGGTCTTGGTCGACTTCCATGGCGTCTACAATCGTCTTGTTAGATTGTGTTGCTGGTTTTCCTTTCAATTAGATAGCTTACCCTTCTCCTCAGCCTCTCTCTCAGCATCAGGGCGTCCGTCGACACCAGCCTCGAGAATCTCATCCTCGCTCTCGAACTCGTCCTCGAACTCATCTTCGAACTCGCCCATCTCCCTGTTGTTATCGTCAATGTCCATCTTCTCAGGACGGTCGCCGCCCTTGAGCGCATCGCCGTGATCGGCCTCAGCTGTTCGTTTCGACATTGTTACGGATTGATGTGGTTGGTTGTTGGAATTGTTTTTGGTGCTCTACAAAAAGGACTGAATTTTTGTTATCGCCGTCTTTTTTGGTGCCCCTCCAAGGATGGCAGAAAAAATAAATTGGAGACTAAAAGGAACCCCGCCATGACGCGGGGCTGTAGCCGAGAATTTACCGGCGCAGAATTAAAGCATAAAGATGGATGCGATGGTTTGATGAGATGGAATAAAAGAATGATGATATTGAGATTACATTTTCTCATCGCAAGTTGAACATTCCAAATTGGACATGAGACTGACCCATGCCTCGTTTTGGATTCCATACAGTGTCACACAATCTCATTCATTGGTAATTTAGCCCTGATCAACAATACCCTGTAGAGCGAGTACATGAGTACAGAGTACTGCTGATAAATTCATGCATCGCCCCATATCACCCGTTCGGTCGTATTCGCAGATCGGGAACTATTGATTCCAAATGGTTTTGACAAGCATTGAATACGTGCATGCATTCGCTCTATGTATAGACCCTTGCCTCGGCTCCAACTTGCTTTTGGATTGGGTCATTTTTAATTCTGCTTTTGTCAGCATCCACTCACTGTAGACACCGGCACTCGGGCCAGAGAACTCCCCCAATGGACGTCATGTACGCCCTCCGGAATTTCACGATTACAGTAATTGATTGATTGTGTCATATGGCCTGGCTTGTTCATCACCCACCGACTGCCGGGGATATGTTCACTGCCTACTAATCAATTAAGTGTAATCGCTTTCGATCTTGGCTGGAGCTTCTAGAAGCTCTACTACCTCAATCACTCATATATAAAACGTATCCACTTAACTTTAGATCCAAACTCGCATTGTTTTCTTTCTACTTCCAAAACTACCCCTCCATCGAAATATTTATATAAATCTATTCCCCCTCTACTCCCCCACCAAAACCCCTCAAACTTTCATCACCAACCAAAACACAAAATCCAAACCTCACACAACCTCTATCAAAATGGCCGCCCCTTCTGCCGTCGTGGACATCAAGTCCAAGGCTCAGTTCGACGAGCTCGTCAAGAACACCCCCTACGTCGCCCTCCAGGCTCACGCCTCGTGGTGCGGTCCTTGCAAGGCCATCTCCCCCATCTTCAAGAAGCAGGCCGACGAGCACACCTCGGAAAAGTTCGCTTTCGCCAAGTTCGACACCGATGATGTCCCCG
>NC_026474.1:8664482-8735788 GCF_000240135.3 Fusarium graminearum PH-1
GTACAGATTTTGAGTAGGGTGGCCCGCGCCGGTTAGCTAAGAATAGATCAAATTTTACTTCACTGCATGTTTCAGTTGTGAGAATACTTTGTAGTCTTAGGTCCTTTTGACGTCCTTGGTATTTGCAGTTTGTATATACGAGTAAATAAAGTAAATCAAGAAAATAAATGTTCGCTGTGGCTTGCTAATAAGCGCAGTGTAATCCGAGAACGTATCTCTTTCCTGTAATCTCGGATCTCGTACCGTCATCATACTCTTCTCGCGTCTCGAGAATCCTCTCATCGACCACCTTTTTCAATCCTCTTCTTAATCAGATTTATGTTGCTCCTCTTTGAAATAAGAAAAACCAAGTGTGCTATGGTACATGTGTTGAGCATGAATACTCCATCAGACGCCTCTCCAAATGGTATACGGCCTGAGCCTAAAATAGACTAACAACCAAAAACGCCAACCCCTTTCTTTGTATGCTTCCAATATCAACTCCAAACCATCACTCAATATTTTGGATGGACAGAAGTCGCCGACTCGTCGCTTATACGTCCAACACCAGAATCCACCCGCTTCTTAGTCGGGGTGATTTGCTCGGGTACATCGACTTCCTCTTCAACCACACTTTTCCTATCGCCCTGCACCGACAATCTCGACGTCAATCGAGGGCCTGCTGATCTCCGTCGGTTGACTATCTCCTCGCGACTAGGCTTTGAGTCATTCATACCCAGACTCATCCTTAGGGATGACCTGTCCTTGACGCTGAGAAAGTCACTCCCTGGACGGTTATTGCTCAGGTTCGGAGATCCATTGGGACTCGACAACACGGAAGAGTGACGGTTGCTCTGACGGGTACTCCTCCATCTGCTTAAATTCCAGAAGCTGCCTTCTCGATCGTTCAAGCCGTCTGAGTCAGACGCACTAATTAAACTGAAACTCGGCGTTGGTGGACTTGTGATACTGTTACTTCTATCTCGGTCATGCGAAGCTCTGACCGTAGTATGGTGCGACAAGCCACTGCCAGCGGGACTTGTTGGTGTCGGACGAGTGATCGGGCTCGATGCGTAAGGCTGTTTTCGAGATTCTGCCGCTAGATTTGCAGCTGAAGTGACAGGTGATTGAGCTTGCTTGTTTGGTGACATGGACCGTTCGCTTCGCACTGATCGTACTGAGTTGTGGTTCAAACTGAGTGGTTCCCCATCAATATCTTGTCGCCAACTGTTGATTCTGTCCGAGGCGTGCTGAAGTTGAATAGGGTTGGGACCAGGAATTGTGAGCGATCCACGTCTAGACTGCACACGACTGCTGGCACTCGTTCTGGTCATGACGCTTCCACTTCTACCAACCCCAGACAGGCGATTGGACAACCTAGAGCCCGACTCCCACAGTCCCTGCTGCCGCTTCTTATGGGCGCAGTCCTGTCGGAATACCTTGATCTTGCCCGTTCTATCAGTGGTGATGATGATGTTTCCGTCAAGATGCCTAGAACGTTCGACATATGCGGGTGTTTCTTCCGGACGCCTGTTGCTGTGAAGAGAGTCGCCATTCTCTTCCTCGGACGGAGCTGACTGACTTGGCGTACTCTCTTCGAGACTTCGTAATGTCACAGGTGGTGGATTGCAGAGGTCGTAAATGGGGTCGCCCGAGGCACTCAATAATTGCCGACTCTTCATAGGTGCCATCAAAGCTGTAGTGACAACTTCGGGATGGGCATCGAACGATTCGTATGGTTGCTTATCCTTGATGTCATCCTGGGAACCAACCTTCCAGATATATGCTTTGCGATCCTCACTTCCACAGATGATGTAGTTGGCGTCGTCGCTGAAGCGTGCATTGATTTGACTTGACTGGTTTTCCAACCCTTTGTACTTGACCTGGATCACCTTGTCGTTTAGGTTGTAAATTCGAACTCGAGAATCGTTAGATGTAACAAGAACTTTGACTTGTCCAGCTTCAGGCCCGTCTGGGATGGTCATGGTTCGGATGCCTGTAATTTTGCTTCCTTTGGCATTCTTACCCCGTGAAGACCGCACATGGATTTGGTACTTGAGCTTCAGTCCCTCGGTAGTATAGAAAGTGCACAGGCCACTCAATACACCGCAGATGGCTATGTTCCCATCAGGAGAGAATGCCACGGCGGTGATAAACTCACCCACCGGCGCTTGGAAAGCCACATTCTTGTCCGGAATACTCCATAATCGCAATTGCGCATCCAGCGATCCTGCAAGAAAGAATCGATCATCCGTGGGGTGGAAAGCGATAGAAGTAACCAAATCCTTGTGAACAAAGGTGCATAGGCAATCATTTCTGCTCATATGCCACAACTTGACAGTCTTGTCCATAGAGGAAGATAACAAAAAGTTGTTCTTGCTCCAACTCAAGGCAAGTACCTCGCCCGTATGTTCCCTGAATTCTCGCACAGGCTTAGTGCGGAAAACCGGGGCACTGAGCTTCTCGCCATGAGTACCATGCTGTGCTTCTTCTTCCTCGTGTTCCTTGCGTTCCTCGGGGGTTGAAATAACGGCAAACACGCGCACAACTTGGTCCTTTCCTGCAACGGCTAGGTATCGTCCGTCCAAGCTAAATTCGGCCGCCCAAATAGCATCACCACCTCGGAGAATCTTGCTTCCAACTGCTGTTGCTACCGCTCGACCATGGGTATTTTGTGGCTTGTGTTCAGAGGCGGTAAGTTCCTGGGCGAGGAACAAGTGGTTATAGTCTCTGTCTTTCTTGTTATGCGCCTTGACTCGGATGTATCGTGGAGGTTCCTTGTGTAGTGGTATGTAACCACCGCCTGCGCCCATGACGGACGTGAGAGCTCGGGCATAAGCACCGTCAGTTCGTAGTTCGCCCAACTCAGAATCAGAGTCTAGCATATCATCATCCTTCCTCCAACTTCCGCGCATTCCCAGTCGGCTAAGGAAGGACACTCCTTTCCTCCGGTCCTTGCTAGAATCCTGGGGGGTACCGGCGGAGTTGCTGATTTCGGAACTTTGCCTTTGGATATTGTCACTTTCAGATCGACCCTGACTTCGAAGCCGTTGTGCAATAGTAGGCTCTGCGGTATTGCTGTTTGTTCGCAGGTAGATTTGCTAAGCGTCAATGTTAGTTGTGGTCTTGCCACACTCCGGCCACATCCCCAGCCGGTTACAAATACTAACCGTACTTAGAGGGTCAAGCCCAGCATTGGGAGGGGGACTTGGTGAAATAGATTTAAACGATGGTCTCTTGTCTTTTGTTTCTTTTGCATTCTGAGAACCAGATAAAGAAGGTTGTGTAGTCGAGAGCCTGCTCGATGGGAGGTCCAGGGAAGTACCAGCACCTTTGACTAATCGTAAGCTTACAGAGTAATATAGTAGCATGTATAGGCAACTTGATATTGGCCAATAAATGAAAACCTGAGGTGCATATGAAGCTCCAGTAGCAACAAGTCCCTGCATAAGCTGGACTAGAGCAGACATGCGCCTCGGTGTTTCAACAGTAGGGTATTGTGACTTGGCCACAGGACCAGGTGGAGAGGCATGGGTGAGAAGGCATATATATAAAAGACGTACCTTGGGAATCGGAACGAGCAGCGAGGCTCTGACGGCGCACTGGAGGCTCAGTTTCGGGTAGGGTGGAAAGGGCTGAAGAGTCGCGTCGTCTAGACAAACCACCTTCGCCCCGGACAGCTGGAAATGACTTGAATGCCGACATCTTCCATGCTGCGTGGGTTACCAATCCCTATAAAAAAAATCTTCTTTGGAGGAAGATAGCCCGGATCGCGCGGGCGGTCGGCCACGCGCAGGTTGTGGGAGGAGTCCAGTCCGTCCCCGACTCCGAGCAAAATGCAAGATTTAGACTGTGTGGTCTGGTCTTGGCTTACTGACTGACGGACTTGAGGAGACTCGTGGGGGTGTGACCGAGGAGTGGGCGTGGCGGAGACCGGGGTTCACGAGCTGCCAAATCCAATCCGAAAGGTCCGAGAGCGAGGTACTCCGTACGAGAGGAGGGAACAAACGAGCGATGAGGCTGGGATGGCTTGCTTCAAGGCAGATCTTGCTCTCGGATGGGTACTGAGAGATACAGTAATAGTACCGGTGAGGATCTGGTGTGCTGTTATGAGGCCCTTTTGGTGGATATTTGTCTCCTATCTCCTATTCGCATGTGGTGGACTAATATGCAAACGATTGTTAGTTTGTATCGGACGGAGTGAGGGTCCAATTCCAGGTGTCAGACAAGTAGTGGTGGATGATGACAAGACAGCAATTCAAGGGAGATGGCAACAGAGGAGAGACAATGCTCGTTTAAGGAATGCGCGTATTCTCGTCGTGTCCTTTTAATATGTAGGTAGGTAAAATAAAAACAACTCGAGCAATAAAAAAGAGAGGCAGGTGCTTAAAGTGCAGCAGGGCGACGAGACAAGAAATTATTCTCGCATTGGCTTGCTCTCTTGAAACCAACTTAAGCGAAAACGAACAGGTAGGCTTGGCGGGGTTGGTAGTGGATGGTGGATGCGACTGGCGCTGTAATGCGCTGGGAACAGCGCTGCACAGCAACCAGAGCTTCCTAAGGAGTACCTAGGCGACTTACAGAAGTAACAGCGCAGTGGGCCAACATGAGGCTTGACCAGGACGGTGATAGTGTTTTTTTATTACCTCCTAACTTTGGTGCGTGGTATAAGAATAAAGGAGTAGAAAGGGACCCAGCATGAGAAGGAAGAGAAGCTACGAATGAGAAAAGGGGAAGCCTTATGCTAGAGTACAGCTGAAAACTGAATGGCAAAAAAGAGAACCAAGTCGAGTTTGTGACTGGACAGATGGGAGGAGGAGCAGCTGATGCGTTGTAAGGATGGCTGTCAGCACAACCTAGTTCGGGTGTAGAGAGAAACAGGTAAGCACCGAATCTGGTCTGGGCTGTGCTGTCACTACCAATGTGAACTGGGAGAGCCAAACAGTCGAGACGGCATGTATCACACCTTTCCCGGCTGTCGGCTTTCAGATGGGAGTAAGCAAGGGGACGGGATGGGCCCAAATGAGGTAAGACAAGACTCAAGCGCGAAGATCTGGGAACTGAGTTGCATCAAATCAAGTTCTTGCAGGCTCTTTCATAGGGCAGACTGCCGATTTGGCAGGTCGATGGCTTTCACCAGGGCAACTCTTTAGTGGATAGGCTGCATTTGATGGCCGTGTCTCTACGTAACAAAGTGGTAATTTAATCGTAGCATTACCGTAAGGCTGAATGATGAACAGACACTGCCACAATCCACCATAGTGAGATATTACATCCAGACCGCAATAGCTGCAGGATGACAGTCAATATGTGGCGTGTTTCAGAAGCTTATCGTGGAATGTCTCAGATTAAACGAATTGTTGATATCTCGTTTATTGTTCTCATGAGATGCAAAGTCATGGGGTGCATCCGCGTATTCGGAATTCCTTAGCTGTATTAGGTACAGAGTACCTAATTTAGGAGGAAGAAATTAAAAGCCTAGGCTGTCTTGGACCGACACGTGCTATGGCAATCAGAAAGATGGATAAATAGGCATTCTAGCTTTTAGCATGTTAAACTTAGCTTAATTATCGATCAATAGCTAAATCTGTTGTCATGTTTTAACGTCTTTCCTGGATTGGCTATGATAGAGGGAGGGTAGGTTACTAGACTGAAAAGCACCCTCGTCATCATGCCATATTACTTGTCATTAAATCAAGAGCAGCATTTGTTTAAATAAACGAGGACAACCGTACCAAATGATCTGACGTCGCATCTTGATACTTTACCCGCAGTGAATGCCGAATTAGGTTTCGAAAACCCTGGTCAGTATAGAAAAGTCAACGACGTATGCCCAGAGTATGAAATGTACAAGTGAGTCTGTGTCGCTTTACAGGTGGTTCCGTCTCGCACAATTGTCTTGGTTTAGATGCTTGCATTGCATTGCATGCAAGTTAATAATTATTCCCTCTCGCCCGAGGCAAGACGTCGCATGCATGCATACGCGGGATGTGTACGAATCGCCAAGAACATGATGTACGTAGTTACGTGGATCATATTGTGCCGGTCTTCCAGAGAGGTTTATATTGTGCTATGCCAAGGCCCTGTCTAGCACTGGGTCTGAATCGAATCGAAGCCAAGGAATCGTTCCATTTTGCATCTGTTTTTATCAACCTAAATTCCGCTAGAGTTTTAACTTAAGTTTACCTGTCAGTAAAAGGCCACGGAGTTGAATCAAACTCCGTACTCCGCGGACAGACTGTAGATAGTTAGTAAGTGAGTCTTAGCCTGATGGTCTTTTAGTGTCTGAATCTACGGATCAGATACCCAGTATTAGTTATGCGATTTTGCTTTTACTCCACAATATCAACTTCGAGACTGAGTTCTCGAACGTCCAAGGATTTATTAATGCTTGACATCTGCATCTATGGAGTCAGTCCCACTCGGAATTTCCAACCAATCCCGTTCTTCTTATTCAAACGGACTGCTCGAAAACCCCGTCGGTCGGTCACACTCCACCACCGATGCCGACAACGACATCATCATCGTCAATTTATCCTTGTTTAATGGATCGACTGATTTTGACTGACAGCCCGCAACAAGAGTTAACTGGGTAGTGAACCTTTGAAAGAACTGCCGCCAACTACCGTAAGCGCCCTACACACAGTATACTGCAGAGTACACAGACCTCGATCACGTCCAACAGCAGTTGAGCCTCAAGTTCAAAACGTTTTGGTCGTCAGCCCAAACCCAGTCCAGCCTTACTGGTCTTAGCCGCACTGCAACTGCGTCCATCATCTTAGGCTGACGGGCTTTTGGGTACCTATCAGAGTACCTATCACTATCGTCATCGCCACCATTACCTTAGTAGATATTAACTACCGCACATCTACCAAGTGAAACACAACCTCAGAAACAAATAATCATCTGCACCTCTGCACAGACACGGCCGTGCCAGCTCTTGTCAGTCGCAGTAATAATCCCACCGAGGTCCGAGGCTTGGGATCCATCTTCACATTTCAGCTTTCAGCCACAGAAGCACCACCAACCAAGATGAAGCTGATCTCGCGCAAGGTCCCAAAGACCCTCGAGGATGAGACCGTCTCTCTTCTCCCCGAGGATCCCGAAGATATGGTCAGTAGTAGCCCCTGTACCTTGCTACGGTCCTCTCAAACTTTACCACATGTTCCTATCGTCTCTATCGTTACCCCTCCCCCCACCATCATTGTCACACCCTCATTTCTCATCTCAACTCACGAGATACTCATCTACATCACTACCCTTGTACCACATGTTTGTTCTCTTGCAGGCACTCTATTCGGATGCGATCCGTCTTCACCGCTTGCACCCTTGAGTCAGAAAACTAACATGGCCAATAGTGGCATGCATACAACCTCATTCTGCCTAGCGACATCATCCACGCTCATGCCATCCGTAAAGTAACTACAACCTCAAATACGGGCAGCACAGCTTCTGAGCGTGTTCACACTGAGTTGGCTATCAAAGTCAAATCCACCTTCTTTGACCCTGTCATCTCATCGCTCCGTGTCTCTGGCACCGTTGTTGCAGAGAACCCCTACGTCAACCTGGGCTCTCATCACACACTGGACCTTGAGGTCAACCGCCCGTTTACTATCATTAAGCCGGAAGGATGGGACTCTGTCGCAAGAGCTACCCTCCAGGAGACTCTGTCCGATGACAAGGACGGCGCTGTGGCAGCTGTGGTTATGCAAGAAGGACTTGCCAACATCTGTCTCATCACGGCGTTCAGAACTGTCCTCAAGGTCCGTGTTGAAAGCGTGATCCCCAAAAAGCGCGATTTGGCATCCGACCAAGACGCAGGTATGCGCCGCTTCTACGAAAAGACCCTGCAAACTCTTCTACGAACCATGGACTTTTCTCAGTCACGGCCGTTGCTGCTGGCAAGCCCCGGCTTCGTTGCTGGAGACTTCAAGCAGTACATCGCCAACAAAGGGCGAGATAAGGCAGACAAGATGCTTACAGCTCTGGCAAAGCAAGCTACCGTGATTCACTCCAACTCTGGCCACGTCCATAGTCTTAATGAGGTCCTCAAGAGCCCCGAAGTTCTGTCTGGTATGAAGAACATGAAGTTTGCTCGTGAAACCCAATATGTCGACCAGTTGTTTGATAGACTAAAGCTGGACGACGGACGCGCGTGGTACGGTACCTCTGTCGTCGAAAAAGCCGTCAACGACGGTGCCGTGGGACCTGGCGGCGGTGTTTTGTTGGTCAACAATTCGCTTTTCCGAAGTGAAGATCTTGCCACTCGCAAGAAATACGTCGCTTTGGTCGAAAAGGTGCGGAGCGATGGCGGTGAGGCAAGGGTTCTTAGCAGTGATCACGAGAGTGGTCAACGCTTGAGCATGCTGGGTGATATCGCTGCCATCCTCAACTATCCTATGCTTGATCTTGATGAGGACGAAGAAGAGAGTGAGGAGAAGGAAGAGGAGGAAGATATCCAATTACCAAGCATGGCTGACAATGTCATCTAGGTTAATCAAGGTAGAAAGAAAATAGAAATGAGACATGAATTGATGAACCTTGTGTTCGAATGTTACCCTACACCCTTGATGTGATCTCATGCAAGTCTTGTCATCTTCCACACAATGGATATCCCAGCCTCGTATGCTCATTTTTATATTCTACTGCTTCCAATTTCAATTGGTTAGAAGTCTTGCATAAAAGATTTGTTGTCAAGGTATAGATAGATGTGGTTAAAAGACGACGTCGATACCAAATGGAATTCATTGTTTCCACGTCTGTGCTTAATTCCGAACTCCGAACCAAATCAATTAACTCAATACATGATCATCGCGATAAATTCACGATTTCGACTTAGTCTACTTACTTTCATCAATTAAAGATGCATGAAGCACATCTTAATTCCGAACTCCGAGTGTACCCTGAATAGATTTCGTAGATATAACGTCGTTGGTTGTCACCACCCAATAAATATATAAGTGATTCATCAGTGTAACACCTCCCCCTCACTACTTACCCACCGCCAACATCAACTCAACACCAAACACAAGCACAAACGGCATATGACTTTCAGAATGACTTCCAAACTCGCTCTCAGCTCTACCAAGAAGCTCAACTCGGGCTATCAAATTCCTCTTCTTGGTTATGGTGTAAGTTATCCACTCAATTCTTCACACTAAAGCTATGCTAACTCTGGCGCCTAGGTCTACCAGGTGTAAGTCCGCGTAATACTTCAACAAAAGCATGCACTGACCACGTAATACAGCCCGAAGGATCAGGCATCCGATGTCTGCAAGAAAGCTCTCGAGATAGGCTACCGCCATGTAAGAATTCTCAGGTTCAATGGGGTTCTACTTTACTGACGCTCTCAGATCGACTCTGCATCAGGATACTACAACCAGGGCCCTAGCGCAGCAGGAATCCAAGCGGCTGGCGTCCCTCGCGAAGAAGTCTTCTTCACGACCAAGATTTTTACCAGGCAGTTTCCTCTGAACTACGAGAATGCCCACAAGCAGGTAGACATTGCCCTTGACGAAACAAAGCTCGACTACCTTGACCTTGTTCTCATCCACGCCCCATACGGTGGATCTGATGCCCGAAAGGGTGCCTGGAAAGCTCTTGTGGAGTGCGTCGAGGCCGGAAAGGTGCGCTCCCTGGGCGTTTCCAACTACGGAGTTCACCACCTAGACGAGCTGGAGGCCTACATCAAGGAGCTCGAGACGGAACGTGGAGGAGCGGGCAAGGGAGGCGTCATCTCTGTCGGACAGTGGGAGGTACACCCATGGATGACCCGACCTGATATTGTTAAGTGGTGCCAAGACCGTAACATCGCAGTCGAAGCCTACTGCCCCATTGTACGTGGTGAGCGATTTGACGATCCCAAGGTCAAGGCTCTTGCGGAAAAGTATGGCAAGTCGCCTGCGCAGATTCTCCTTCGATGGAGCTTGCAGAGGGGATATGTACCTCTTGTGAAGAGTGTCACGCCATCCAGGATTCTGGAGAATACCCAGCTGTATGACTTTGAGTTGACGGAGGAAGAAGTGGAGGACTTAGCTACCACAGACTACAGCCCTTGTGCTTGGGACCCAACGGTTGAGCCTCTTGAGAAGTAGGGTCAATTGGTCTCACATGAATAACCAATAAAGCGAGGATTATTTCTACATGATTTTATGAACTTAAATAAATTTCCCATAAAACTATATAAGAAGTTTGTTTGAATGCTATTGTTGATGGACCCACGTGATCTCGTTTACACTTCGCGTCAATCTATCCCCCGCGCGTCCCATGCCACTGTCGCACGCCAGCCTTCATCGCCAATCCCATCACCCTGGTCCATCGCCCAAATTTGGCCAGATGTTGTCCCCAAGGTCAAAATGGGCCAACGAACCTTTACGATCATCCCGCAATTCCCGGGCCGCGATGAAAATACCGACAAACCGCCCGTGCGGCCCATGACGTCGAAACAAGTCCGGAAAGCATACAAAGCTGCCAACAAGGGACCGAAACTCACTCGAGCTGAGATATGGAAGCAAGAAAAGGCTGAACAAGAACGTATAAAGAAGGAGTTCGAGCGTGAGAAGGCGGCGGCCAAGGCTAAAGTCGTACGGGACAAGAAGAAGGAGAAGGAATTGGCGGAAAAGGAAGAGAAGCGAAAGAAAAGAATGCCACTTGTCAATGTTCGACCGAGTCAAGAAACTATTTCGTGGTTTGTGAGAGGCAACGGGTCTGCGAAGAAGAGGGACGCACAGGGAAAGGATGTCGAAAAGGGCAATACGACGACAGAAAATAATGGCAACATGGAAGAATCTACGACCGCAAACGACGATGAAACGGAACAACCTGCTATGAAGATACGGAAGTTGGATGACGTACTGGAAAACGACGAAGAGTTTTCTGATCCTGGGGACATAGGGATGGAGACGAGGGTTCAAGATCAACCACCAAGTCCCTCCCCGGAACCACCAGAAATCGATGTACCGCAAAAAGGGACAAAGGAGGACTGTACCGCCGAACCTGTAGAGGAAACACCCCTGGATGCTGAGGCTCGAATACCAGCACTGAGACTACCAATACCAGAAATCGAGCTTGACGGGATGGAAGACGATTTGGACGAGGATTTCGAGGAGGACCTAGCACTTGGTATGCTTGAAGATATCGAAGCATCCATGGACAAGCCAGCCCCCAAAATGGGCCATACCGCCAACGCTGCCCCAGGATGTTCTACAAAGCCAGACCCGGTACTACCACCGCCGCCAGTCAACAATATCACAAGGCTGGCACCCGATCGCTACGCCAAGGATCTGGGGCTACATCGCCCGTCCTCGCCAACTTTTGTCAAACCGCCTCTCCTCCAACGTTCATCACGGAACTTGGAAGCACGATCATCATCTCCACCCCGTCAGGAACCGCCCATGAGCACTCAAGCTATCCTGTACAATTTGGATGACTTCTTCCCCTCATCCTCACAGCAAGCACGTGAACTCGAGGAAGACTCGGACGACGATGATGACTTGATGCCATCAGCGCCCTCGCATCTTGCGCCAATAGTAGAGGAGGAGGAGGAGGAGGAGGAGGAGGACCTTGAAAAGTCTCTAGAACAGCCTCGTTTACCTGTACTCAATCCGGCCCCTGAATCACCACCTCCGCCACCTAGACGCTTCTTTACATCCTCTGGCTCGCATGAACGGATGTGTCTTGCGCTACAGCGAAGTCGCCGTACAGCAGCCCTGGAAGAGATTCAACAGCGTGAAAGATCGCGAATCCAGGCTGGTATGGTCCAGCGTGCTCAAGCTGAGAGTCGTAAAATCGCCAAACCCGACCAATCTACCAGAAAACCATCAGTCTTCTCTTACCCCCCTCCGCAGCATGCCCAACACAACCGGCCCCGACAACCCCCTACTAAGACACTACCACCACCACCAGCACTCCAACAAAAACCTTCTCTCAACAAACCCTCTCCGCCGAAGCGTACGGAAACGCCGAAGCAACTTCCACCTCCTCGAACATCACTAGCGCCACAAGACAGTAACGTGCACACTCCCAAGCGCATTGAACCACCCAAACAAACTCCCTCAGCACAAAGGCCATCACAAGAAACTAAGGAGAACCAGAGGCCATCACAAGAACATTTTGCGCTTAGTGCTTCGCAAGAGTCATACGGCGGAGATTGGGTAGACGACGTTGCACTAGAACTCATGATTTAACGACACAGTTTGGATGATTGGTACCGATATCAGAAGGAAAGGAAAAGGACGAGAGTATGATACTAGAATGACAGTCAAGGTTGGGATACTACATGATATTCTTTTGGCGTTTAGGACAACACGAGGGAGGCACGGACTTGATTACTTGGCAAATCACCCCCTTTGTTTGGGTGTTGGTGGCAAACATGTCTTTTGTACATCACATAGCGACGGTGTTTAGAATTTAAAGGTGTTGATTAATTAGCTATTCTATTCATGACCATTTCACTGTCTATCAATGGTCAAAGCACGAGATGTCACCACGAATTTGTACAAAAAAGTCCAGCTCCGCTAACAATTAGAGTTAGACTTTAAAAAGGGGACATAAGGGAAATAAAGAAGTGATTGATGGTATACAGCCCCAAACGCCATTGCTATGTTTAATAGTCTCTTTCGTCATTCATGACCTCGTTGCCCCCCCCCAAATCCCCCGAACCCAAAAGGAGATAATCAGCAACAACTGATCAAAGGAAAATCCCGACCCACTCTGTCTTTGCAGACACCTTTGTATCGCAATCGTCCACAGCACACCGGAGATCGTTTCCCACAGCATGTGGCGGCCTTGTATCTGGGGATCGGAAGCCCACACCATCGCGATTCGTCTTGGTAGGCTTCCTGTTTTCGAAGCAATCGGCACAATAGACCTGTGATTTTATTAGTTTATGCGCTCAGCAAGATCCCCGGATGAATATCCAGGCTTCTTACATGGCCGCATTTCTTCAGAGCCCAAAAATGATGCTCTCCAGGCGCTCGCTTGCGCTTTCCTTTCACAGTGCCAACTGAGCTCTGCGTGACAGTTCCTGTGGGGTCGTAGGCCAGTTCCTCGTTACATGCTGGGCAGATAACCACGCTCTCAGACCCCTTCTCGGGATCGGTGCAGGTGTTGCGGGTGAAGCCTTCGCGAGCTGGTGGAGGCGTGGGCATTCGTGGTTTGGGACTGGGCTGGCGAGCAAATGCAGGACGTGAAATATCGAGATTGGGCGGGTTGAACATGATCTCAGTACTCATAATGCCAGCCAATCTCCTGAAAGGCCCAATGGTATAATTCGATATCGAACTCATGTTTTGTCGTTGACTTATTATTTCAACTTCAATCAGATCGTCCGGACTCGGAACCATGCGCCTAGGATTTGTATAATTTCGGGGAGGTCGCTCTTCTTCGGGTGAATCCACAGTAAGATCAATCACGTTGGCTGATCGACCAACAAATGTCCCATCCGTTCTTGCCAGTTGAGGGGGCGATATGCGTTGCGAATTCGTTCGGCGTGGATTCCTTACATTCTGTGCCGCTTGTGCTGGTAGGGCGCTCGCCCGCGATAGTTCTGGAGAATCGGGCTCTTCCGTGAGGTCGATGACGGGTGTTTGCTGAGGTGGCTCCGGGGCCAGTATGTTGCGCAGATGGGGGTCGGGGTGTTGTTGTAGAGGAGCACGGCTTCGGGGATATCTGGCCGGGCGACCTGAAGGTGGATGAGCGTTCGCGTATCCTGAACTTGTGCGAGCGATTCTGCGTTCGCGTAGGCGTGGAGCAAATATTGCAGGAGGTGCCGAAGGGCTGGGAAGAAATAGAGACGGCTCAGGATCGTTTTGAGGTGCCGGAGAACCGAGACCAACCCCGAGCTCCATCAACTGGTGATCGTCCAGCATCTCGAGGAAGTCGTCACTGTTTTCGGCCATGCTGTTACAGATGGACGAGGATTTGGTGTGAGTGATGTCGAGGGTGTAATAGTAGAAGTTTTGGTATGTAGTGAATGATCCACTATATCGAATTCACAGAACATGCGCTTGGTAAGTGGTCGAATGCACAGTGTATCGTAGGTGATATGCGGCGCGAAATGTGAAATGAACGAGGAGCAGTGGCGATTAGCTCAAGGGTTGAATCGTCCCGGTGCCCTATTCCAGCAGGCCCAGAATATATCATCTGTCGTGTAAACTTATGTGCAAATTATTCATAAGCATTTGTATCGTGTTAATGAGAGGTGTTCAAAAGGGGCTGGGGCGATATGTTGGTAAGCATCAAAGTTGGTCGGCCTGGGCTGTGAGTACAAAGGAAGTTGAAAATGAATTGTTGCCCGTTTGATACTCGATGCAACTGGAGGCTCCCCCCCATGTGACGACAAGCTAGCGCGCGCAGCGACCCTGCGCTGGCGCCGATTACCCCACTAAGGACTGCCAACAACAGGCGTCAAGGTTGCTGTACAGGGGGATAAATGATGGGCGCCTGCCTGAGCTCCACTATGGGCATCCATTTATTCACGCTTTGAGGCTAATATTTTAAACGACGTTTCTTTGTTGACTTTAAAATTTAGAAAAGTAAACAATCATGATCCAATTAACCAAAACCCTTAATTATCAATTTTCAAACACCTTCTGTGCTTTGCTCTGACCCATTGTCGCAGATCTTTATAAATACAGGAATTCGAGGGAATCATCCAGCCGTCTCCTTTGAGTGCGTAGTTTCGTCTAAATCCACCTTTGACTATTCCTTTGTACCAAGTATGCTGACCACACCCTCTCCGTTAATTGTCACTAGCTGCTTAGCAGACTCTCCCCATTGAACCGAGACCGAAGGTGTAGAGTTTTTCACGGGCTCGGTCCACTTCTTGGTGGACTTGGTGAATTGTTGCACAGTCACTCCAGCAGCGCCGCCGGTGGCAAGGAACTGGCCGCTGTAGTCCCAGGCCAGAGACTGCACAGGTCCACCGGTCTCGAGAACCTTGGCCACGGCGGCGTCTCCCTCCTTTCGAAGATCGAAGATGGTGACCATGGTCTGTCCCTTGGCTGTGGCGGCGAACCAGTAGCCATTCTCGGAGAAGGTAAGAGCCTGAATAGGGGCACCAAGGCTGAAGGAAGCAGCCTGCTCGAGAGTATTGGTCATGAAGAGCTTGATCTCGCCAGAGGTGGTACCAGCAGCAAAGAGGTGGCCATCGGGGTGGAATGCGCAAGCAGTAAGAGCTGGAAATCATGTTAGCAAGCCGTTAATATACCATGGGTTATGGAACTTACCAGCATCGGTGTAAGAACGGGCAGCGCGCTTCTGTCCAACCAAATCGTAAAAGACAATGCTCTTGTCCGTACCGACGGAAGCCAGAATCTCACCGCTGGGGTGGAGGCTCAATGCGGTAGCAGCACCGGCATGCTCGGTCAGCGAAGCAACTTGGTTACCCTCCTCGAAGACCTTGACGCTTCCTTGGCCAGTCGCAAAGATAACACGGTTCTCAGCCCATGCAGCGTCTGTGATGGGCTCCTCCACGGGGATCGACACCTCGACCTTGTCCTCAGTAGTAGAGTAAATAACGGCCTGACCCTTCAGACCTCCGATAGCTGCGTTAGCTCCTCCGACACTAAGAGCTGTAGCATCGGGAACAGGGAGTGAGTGGGTAGTCGCGCTTTCGAAAGCTGAGATCTCTTCGCCAGTAGCCCAGCCCTCGGGGACAGGACGCTTCTTGCGACCCTTTGATAATCTGCATCCAATGTTAGCTTGCCTTGATGTTTCCGTGCTTGTCGATTTATCACATACGTCTGATGAGTCTCGTCCACCTTCTCGATAAGTTCTTGTGGCAGCTTCTCCGCGCTATCAACCTGCATCTGATCGCCATCGACAGCACCTCCGGTCACAGTGACCTTGCTCAGAGCATCCCTAGCCTCATCTCGCTCCCTCGTGAGTCGTGCAACAACTCGCACGGCGGCATCGTGTTGGTACAACGCTGTGGCGAGTTCCTCTCTGGTGCGTGCGAGCTGCTCCTTGAGGTTATATGTCTCGAGAGCAAGCGCGTCCCATTCGTTCTGGAAGGTCGCGAGGAGGGCTGGGATGGATGTGAGGGTAGGAGGACGCGGTCGGACGATACGCGACGAATGGATAGGAAGGAGATCATCAGCGGTCAGGGTCTCTCCAGAATCGGGCTCGGTGGCATGTTCGTTGATGTATTGCTCGATAAGGCGCTTCTCGTAGACAACACCTGGGACAGGTTAGCTGCCGCGTTGATGTTATTGATGATACAACATACCGGACTTCTTAGACACGACGGGCTCTTGAGGAGCCTCTCCAGAAACTGTCGAGAGATTAGTATACCGTCAGCTTCCAATGGCGAGCGTGGGTAACTTACTTCCACAAAGCATGGCGACTGCGATTTTGAGCTCGTGGAGCTTTCAATTGCTTGTCGTCAGGTAAAGCGCAATTCGTCGTCTAGAAGCTCTGTTGCGACGACAATCGCCTAGTCGAGATTTTGCCGGTGCACTGACCACAGCTTTGGAATCACGGGGTGATAAGATAAGAAACCTTCGTCATATCCATATCTTATCAGCTATCATCTTCATGCATGTCTCAACCCGGGGAGGACCGGCAATAGTAGTTTCGCATGTCTCCGGAGTCCGATATAGAGGGTGTAGTGTCGATGGTGATATTTCGGTGATCATCTATCAAGTTTATGTTTGTTTATATTACACGTGAATACCTCATGATAATTGGCTGTCAACTCACCAACTTCAGCATCCATCATGACTCTCCTACCACCCAAAGAGCTTCGTATTGCAAATGAAACCGAACAAATCAAGACTCTTGACCTCCTATTCGAACCAAGTCCGGCAATTCACTCAACTCTTATCCCTGTACTGAGAGAGTCAGAGTATACATCTTACCCTGAACTCATCGACGCCTGCAGATCCCGTCTCGTCTCACTCGCATCCTCTAGCTCTCCAACCAACCCAGACGCGACCCTTCTCTCCATTCTTGGATCTCACCCGCGTTTGGGAGCCAAAAAGGTCGAATCTGCACAGTCAGCAGCAGAGCAGGCTAATTTGCAAGGCCAGGGCGAGGAGTTGGCTAAGTTGAACCAGGAATATGAGGAAAAGTTCCCGGGACTGCGTTATGTCGTCTTTGTGAACGGGCGAGGAAGACCGGAGATCATGGAGAATATGAAGGCCAGAATCTCAAGGGGTGTCTTTTCTAAGGAGGTTGCTGAGGCGTTGCAGGTATGATGGATTTACGTACCAGATTTCTCTTGCTGACTTTATACACAGGCAATGTGCGATATCGCAAAAGATAGAGCCTCTAAGCTGGATGCAAAGCTATAAACGTAGCCAATGTTATCAGGGACAATCTGAATTCTACTAGTACTTTAACAGTCGATTATAAATGAAAGTCATTTATAACATTGTACAACTCTCCAAGCCTAAAAGCCGGGGAGCGCTTCTAATGTCGCTGTTGTAAATGTGACTAAGAACAACTCGCCGCCCAATGCCATACTTGTAAAGATTACATATTTCTGATACATAATTTCCGGATCGACTCTGATGAATCGTGCCACTATCTAGACATCCAGCATATGCCGTCAAGTTCATCCAGATATTCCTCGTACGATCTGTCTTCTTCCTCGTTACTATTCTCGCCATTTTGCCCAAACACAACGCTAAAGTCAGAGTATACACTGTCCTGATCATTACCAGCGTCATCCCAGTCATCATATGCTGGGTGCATGTATGCGAAACTGTCCTCTTCCAGATCATCTAACGGAGGTACATGTACAGTCGGCCGTAACTCAGGAGACCGGATGGGGAAGAGTCGTGGTGATGTGCGTTTCTTGGTTGCGGCTACGTCGCCGACTGGAAGAGGCAATGCTGCTGGCTTTGATAGTCGACATGATGTGGGTTTGGAATGCTGGAATGACTTGGGAGCCTGATGGTTCGGTTGTGGTTTCGTTGACGAGATGAGACCTTGAGGTCCAGCAAGTCCGCTGCATGTGGGAGCGATCCTAAGGGATCTACTCGCCGCTAAATCTTGCAGAGTCGGGGGTTTTAAGCTAGATTTACTTGTAACCTTTGATGTTATTGCCGCGATTTCCTGCTCGTGCTTCCGTACAGGTTGTTCTTGGCTTAGCCTCTGCCTTAGACAATTCATTAATGAGAAGCGCAGAAAGGATGTTGCGTGAAGATGTGCAATTCTTCGCGTCATGTCTACCGAGGTGGCCATCTTCAAGAACCGTTTGTCGCCAGCCTCTTGACCCTCTCTGTTAAGGATGTGTGTTGCGGGTTGAGAGTATGGTTGTGAGAGACGGCTGGTGATGAGGTCGGCACGAAGTCGACGTTTCTTGACACTTAAGTCGCCTGTGTTGAAGCCATCAACATCGGATATATAGCGTCTTCGTTTGAGTCCTTGGGGAATTGTTGATGCCGGTCGAATCTGAATACTGAGAGGACCAAATCTTGTGTTTGCTTCGTCTGAAGAAGGAAAAGAGAAACCCGTCGAGGTTTCGGGTTCCGTCTGCGATATCCACGCCTTGGACCTCGTTGTTTTCTTCTCCTGAGTAGCCTTGCTGCTCTCTGGCTTGCCAAGGGTATGGTATGCTGCATCTCCCATTAATGCCTCGAACAAAGGATCCGGACCAGGACATCGGGGTACCTGGTTCAAGTCGTCGGATGAGAGATCGAGCGGAGAGACGGGAAGATCATCGTGGCAACCGCCTTTTGCATGGCAGCGCCACGGCTCAAGGAGATTGATTGAGCTCTGTGCATTTGCCTCTACCTCCATTACCACACCTTTCACTTCGACTGGGAGGGAGGAAGAAGCTCCGCTTGCTTTCAAAGTTGCGTCGTTCTATCCATCCGCTTTAACCAGTCGGCCTGCGTCCAGTTCCACGTCGATGGGAAGAGTCGGGTCTGTGGTTGAAAATAAGAGAGTCCAGCCCAAAAGGAGTCCAAAGTTGGAATTTCGAACCAGTTTGATCAATAGGTAATGATTTGGGTTGTAGTATATGATATCCCAAGTTGGGTGTGATGCGTAATGCTTGTAGTTGTAAGTTCAACCAAACTAATGCAGCCCGGTCGACCAAAACTTGGCAGCAAATCCACGACAGGCCAATGCCATTCGTCTAAGCCAATTCCCCCCAAGTCACGTCTCTTCTTTAAAAAGCTCCTCTTCTCCAAGAAAACAGAGCTTCGGAAGCTGGGAGCAACTGGCGTGATGCTTGACAAGCGAAGGTGGGGGGAAGAGGGAGGGCCTAAAGCCGCGACCGAAGCTAGGCGAGGTCCCCGAAGGGTAACAAAGTAAGATGAGATGAGACGAGAGGGGAAAGTCTTCTTTTGTTTAGGCAATATCTCTATTAGACACTCTCACAAGAAATAAAAGATAAAGAAAGCTCAACACGATAAGAAGAGAGAGAAAACCAGAACAAGAATGGCTAGTAAAGAAGAAGAGGGGAAAGGGTCCCATCACCCATCGTCGTGGTCGGGAGATTCTTCAGGTCAAGCAATAGCGTAAGTAGGTAGACTAGGTAGCGTAAATCATTACATTTCAGTCACTATGCACAGAGGTTGACTAGTCTAGCCTAGTCTCCTGCAGCAAGGATCACGCTGAACCAATTCGATGGAAAATCCGGGGCGAAACAACCCAACTAGACTAACACGTACCTTGCACACAGCCCAAGTTACACACTATAGCGTACCCATTATTCAGCAACTAGTTACAGCCTGCAATGGTTTCACTCTGTGCAAGACTATACCTTTCTCTAGACCGAGCACAATACAGAGACATAGGCAAAGCGTCGTCTAGACTAGACCTGCACTCTCACAGCCTCTCCATCACTAAACGGAAAAGCACAAACATCACCAGGGAAGAAGAATAAACCAGGATCCATGAACATCCGGGGTAAGCCATCCGGGGAGCTTCCAGCGGTTGCACAGCATATCATAGGTCAAGAGCAGAGGCAAAGGCCGGGGATCCCCGCTGCGGTGCAGTCAGGCGGTTGAATTGAAGTGTTCAAGGATCATCAAGGACAGGGAGAATTTTGCTTTTTTGCTTTTTCGTTGGCTGAGACTCGGATGGTCGGACCAGGAAAGGGGGGGAACCACCAGTTATTAACCAAGGGAGGTAATCCGAGAGATTTGATCGTACTACTAATTGGACTTGGTTGTTTACTATTAGTCTCATGAGAAAACGTCTTGGGCATGATGCATGCATGGAATTCTCAACAAAGCGAATGATGAACCCTGGTCAGATCATATACTGCTACTTTTACGACCTGCTTAAAACAGTCGACCGAGTTTTCCTCTCGATTATGTATGGAATTAATTCCATACTACGGATATCTACTGTTGCTGCTCCTATAGGATAATGTCTCGTGACTATCTCTACCCTTGTGACAATCCCAAGCCACCAGACAACTCACCATGTCCTCCAGTACACTGCAATCTATGTGACACTCAATGTATGGCTTGTCCTTGTAATGACGATGCTCAGACAGCAAGTCTAGACTGCTGGACTGCCCACCTCATGGCTTGATGAAACCACTCCATTGGTAAACCTGCAGATCCAAGACCATCCCTCCTTGTTTGCTCCCCCGCCTGTCTCTGCTCTGTGAGTCTGGGGATTCAGCCTCAAGGCCAGACAAAAGGCGGTCGCTATTTCTGGGGTTGTAATGAGACATCACATCCTGCAATATGTACCAAATGCACACGCGTACATATTTGTACCGTAGCATCCGTGTGTTTCTTATGCTCGTTGCGACGATCGAAGCAAAATGCACATGTCGATCTTGTATATTACGTTGCCCAATTCCGCCACCAATGCACCAAAGAACTAGTTGTTTCGTGGTGTTTGTTGAGTGCTGCATTCCAAATACGGAAGCATGTACTGACATCCATTCACAGACACCTGGACTAAATCATCGAATAATAGGAAATGATTTGTTTAGCCCGACGCCATCCGAACCGCTACCTTTTGCTTAAACTCAATGGCATCCCCAAGACTAACTCCAGTAACTCCAGCATGCCTTGCCTGTATAAACCAGCTAACGAGCGTGTCGTACACCGTGTACCATAAATTAACTTCAAACGCGTCTTGTGCTAACATCAAAAATGTCATTCTTCCATCCTCCCTGCTCATACTCGAAAAGCTTCTGTTCTGCATCTCTGCCTTCCTCTTCCCAAAGCTTGACCAGACTTCCGGGAGCATAACGTCCTTGGAAGACACCTTGGCCTGCCTGAACACCAACCCGGGCGTCAATGTTAGGATCAGGCGCTGGAACAAGACGTGCAGCAATAGCCCGAGTGAAGGTCCAGAGGTCTTTGGGGTCCGCAATGCGGGTAGCTCGGAGGCGTTCCCTTGCATAGAGCATTTCTCTGTTCAAGAAATGCAAGCCTTCAGCGATAGCCGCAGCAATCTTGAGCTCAAGAGCTTTGCGGACGATGGGTCGAATAAAGGGCTTCAAGAGCCAAGCCAGGCATGCAAACTTGGACTTGCTCAATGTGTAGTTGAGGTGATGGATGTTGACCTTGACGTTGCGCAGGGACACAATCTGTTCCAAGCGATCCTTGCCGATTTCCAGGTCGAGAGTGATATCAACACCGCGCTTGTCGAGATGGAATCCAGCAATACCTTGGTCGACCATTCGGAGAAGACCAGAGTGAAGACGGAACCAGTAGCCCAGGTCATCAGCAGCGATAGAAAGGCCAGACACGGTAACTTTCATCATAGAGGTCATGGTAGATTGTGTTCCGTGAAGCGCCTTCTTCACCTGGACCTCATTATAGCTTGAAATGTTGAGTTGGAAGGGTAAGAATGAGCTAGCATTGACTGTACGGCCAGGCTCAAGGATAAGATTCTCCAGCAGGAGGTCGATTGCAGGAGCAGACACTTCGATACGTGGAATAGGAATATACTGGATAGCTTGGACGAGAAGGGGAACAAAGATATTAATGGTGTCGGTGACCAGGTCGCTGTTAGCGTACTCTCCAGCAGGGGAAAGCAGGAGTGCAATTCTCTCAGTTGTGTGAAGGAGCTGCTTTATGTCCTGATCATCCAAGATTGATCGAAAAGCTGCATATAGGCTGGACAGCAGGGAATCAAGGTCGTCTCTAATCGAAGACTTGGCAGTCAATTCGTTGGACTTTTTGCGCAAAGTTTGGAATCTCTCCTCGATGTTGTCGAAAAAGTCAGGATCGCTAAGCATATCTTGCACCATGTTTCCAATTTGTTTCACGAGTTCATCAAAGTTGGGATCAGTCTTTCCGTCATCGATAACAGCATCGAAGGATTTCTGGACATTGTCCCAATGTTCACGCTTGCCGAGAGAAGTGACGAACAACCAGAAATTGTGGACTGCCTTGTCGGCTTCTGGGTTGGGTTTGGTGTCCTCCTCAACTGCTTCCACTGTCGCAACGGCTGCATGCGAGTAGGCAAGGAGGTAACGTCGAATGAGGAGTGACAGCGTCGAGACGGATTCCTTGTAGTCTGTTCGCTTGCGAAGGTTCAAAACAGTATTCTTGAGACGCTTGACAAGGGCATCGCCTTCATCGCCTTTAACGTGCTCCTTGATGCTCTGTGCTGCTCCATCGGCTACCTCAAGGGCACTATCCTTGACAGTTTCACCAACGTCTGCAACTTCATTCTTGAGATCTTGATCTGAAGGGGACTTTTCATTGCCGTTTGCATTCTTAAGAGCTTCCTCCTCCTCCTTGGAAGGCTTGATGGCCTCGCCAGCTTGTTTAGAGACGTCGGACAAGGTAAAGGCAGTATCTCGCAGTACCTCTCTTCCTACAGTGCTGAGATCGGACAAAAAGATTCGGAAGTCGGAGTTGGTCAAGAGCAGAGATCCGACAGTCTGTAAGCTCTTGTAAGTAGCCACAGCATCGGCTCGAACCTTTGCTCTAGCAGCTCTCTGCTCGATGTGTGCAACATCAACATCCAGGCGTGCCTTGGTGAGGTACCAGATGAAGTCCTGGATCTGGTCTTTGCTGTTTTTGTGTTGTAGGACTTGGATGAACTGAGTGAGCCACAGCTTGATGCTTCTGATGAGAGCTCGTCCTGAAGGGCTCAGTTCCTGTCGCTCTGGATTCAAGATTTGGGCGGAGAGAAGAGTTCGCAAGTGAATGATGAGCTGCTCGTTGCTTGGCATATAACCCTTTGATATGGCGCGCAGCATTTGATATGTATGGAGCTTCTCATGCAGTCGCGTCTGCAAGCTAGTGTCGTCATTGTAACGCGGCAGAAGAGGCTCACGCTCTGCCTCTTCACGGTCATTACCGCAGCCGAAGCATGACAGCATTTTGACAGCTGCAGGCGTTAATTGCCTGAATTAAATGTATTGAGTTTGATGAGTTTGTGGTTGATTTTCTTGAGTGTGGTTGCTGTGACAGACGAGAAAGCGAGAGCGAGAGATTCATGTCTTTTGAGAGTGATGATAACAACGACGTCATGACTTTATCGGAGCTTCTGATCCTGGCATACACCTCATCAGCTACCTAGCTCTAGCTCTAGCTCAAGGCCTGTAACTTTAGGCTTGAGGCAACCACGAGCCCCCTGTGAAACGCCAAAGGAAACAGCCACGAGCTTGGTGATTGGTCCAAGAGGTGCTCATTATCTCGCATTCATGATGCTTTATTCTGTAGTGATGATGAGTGGGCTTGTGTATGGGAATGCGCCTACAGCGAATCCGTCCAAGTCACGTCATGAAGCATGCTGATGAGCGATGAATAAATTGGAAAGAATACCTGATAAATTGCCACTGCTGCTGTTGAAATTTGAGTGTGCGTGAGAATGAGAGTGAGAAGAAGCGATCCTCAGTTTCTGCCATTCCATTTACTTGGTATGGACTGGGCACTGACTTTAACAACAAGTACTGAGATCAGGAGCACATCTAGGCGATGCAGAAGGAATCGCGATGTTGTTTGAATCGTATTCCCGTCTTGATTGTGAGAATTACAGCCGACTATAACGATAATATAGATGTTGTCACTTTTCGGCGATTCACAGTCAACAAAATGATCCGCGGTAACGGATTGCCGTCAGTCGGCCAGTGGACCTCGGCATCGTCAGCTGTGAGATAGCACTGACAATTAAACGGCGCGCAAACAAGGAGTCCGAAACAGACCGCAGAACGAACACAAGTAGAATTTGGATTGTTTGTGCCGATTCTATGGCTCTCTATCAGTGAAATTTGAATCTCAATGGCAACCCCAAAAGAATGGAAGCGGTTATCCTTCCAAGAAGCAATGGAATTATCCAGACTTCCAGACGACACTTCAACGACACAGACCACCCAAAGATTCATGAGCCGTCAACCAGCTTGGACTCCAGGCCAAGAACTTCCATGGCATGCTATCGGTATTCCGCCGCCCAAAATTACAAGAGGAGCTTACGGCGCTGTTGTGTATACACAAGCCCCTCTCGCAGCAGCTCGTGTAGTTGAACGAGAAGATGAAACTGAACCGATAGAAAACAAGAGAGGCATTCATGTGCGTTGAACTTGTTTACATTCAGTCCAAAAAAGGAACTCACAGTGTTTATCCAGTCTATTCAAGCTGTCTTTACCAACCCGGGACTTTCGGATCGCCCTTTCATCCTTGATGTATCAGAAGTTCATTCAAGCCGTTCATTCTCTACACGTCTCGTCCATGCTCGTCAACCAATACAACCGTCGAAAAATCCATCAGGGTCCTTTCCTGAATCAGACTCTGAAGCACTTTTAGGCAACCCTTGTTTAACGAGCATCGTCACCTTCAAACGACCAGTTCCTAGCACCGACCAAGTCCAAGGGATCCCGCCTCAGGAGAGATTCAAGGACATCCTTTCTTCAAGAAATCCCGATGAATGGGATGCATGCCCGCAAGCTGACGTTGACGCCCTGAAAGCAAAGTTCCCAAACGAAGGCCACGGGGCATTCCCTATCTTGGACATGTACAAAGTCGACATGTCCTCTTTCAACGCCGACAAAGAAATACCGGAGCGGAGAGAATTGATATACTATCGATTACTCAAACCTCTTCCTAGAGAAGATAGCAATGCACATATTCTGTGTCACGCATTCGAAGCAGACCGTAACAGTTTGTTCATGCTCGGTAATCACCTGGGCTACGGCCACGACTTGGGCATCGCAGCAAGTCTTAGCTATTCTTTCTACGTTCACGTCAACGCTGAAGAAGCGGTCATGGAAGGCAGTGAGTGGTGGATACAAGAAGCTTCTTGGCCACGCTTCAGTGCAGGCAGAGGCGCAATGGAGAGTTTGATATGGAGTCCACAGGGCAAGCATGTTGCGACTGGATACCAGGATGGTATCATATTGCCAATGGCGACGAAATTAGAGCGAGAGACGAAGTTGTAGAGATGATGGTGGCTTGATTTAGCATCAACTTTGTAACCTGAAGTTGACTGCTTCAAGTATATAGAACGTTGTTTACACACCCAGGAATAACATAACATCTCACAGTCGGTAATATAAAGACTTGTCTGGATCAAATCAACTGGAAGGGGGATGTTCTGCGTCCTTTTATCCCTTTTAGGCCGTGCCTTCCGTTTGTGATTCACAAACAGGAAATGGTCCCTCCTCGTGGCTTTGCTTCAGGCTCCCGTCCTTCTCCTCATTCTCCTAGATTGCACAATTTAAGTTGAGAATCGTCTCGACCCATCAAACAACATTCCCCCCGCAGCGCGGAAGCTTTCGTTCGTTCATTTAAAGAATAATAGCTTGTCCCAAAAGAAGCTACTCCAGTACATTACTTCGTTCCTTCGTGAGGCAAGCTGAGAGACGAGAGCAGTAAGACCTGATTGGGTATATCCTTGGATGATATACTGTTGGGCATGAGCTCTATTGGCCAACACCATTCGGATTTCAAGGAAAGCTGAACTTCCAAACCGATACGTCGACACTCATGTGGATCTCCTCCTTGTGCATAACAAACAAGGCAGCAACACTGGTGCGGATGAATCTTCGCACTCTAATCTTCAGACTCGGGTAGACTTCCAGCATATCTCTAGAGCTGGTAAGTATAAACAAACGCACACTTCCCTTTCCCCTCTTGCTTGTTTGGTGTCACCTGCCGACAACTGATACGGATAGCAGTACGTTGTTGCGCATCTCCATTCACTGAATCTCCTTCTTCAAACGCCGCATCGGATCACAAAGGGGCAAGCCGACTACCTACTCTCCTCTTTATTTCTCTTTTACTAACATTGGTAAACTAATAGCAAGCAGAGAAGTTAATCAGTCATTAGGAGAGATATATTCTTCATTCTTTACATTGCTATCTATCTCTCTAGAGCATGCCACAGACTGATTCACTGCTCATACGTGTTTGATCCGCCTACTCAAGGCATCAATCATCTTATACCACCAATCCTCAACACTGAATCATACCGTTTACAAGGTATGCCGCCAAAACTTCTCATCTTTTCCCACTTTCTACCTTTAAACGGATCATCACCTATCTTCCCCAAACATCATTTCCCTTCATATATTTTCATTGCTAATCCCTTCTGCTTCACAAGGCGCTTGCGTATTCTCTTTAATTTATTACGATACCCTTTGTCGCGAGTGGCTTCCCTAAGCCAGCGAAGGAATAAAGTCTTCAATAAGTTCTTGTTATTCTTTCCACCACCGTATTCATTTTACCTCGCCGTGTTCCAGCTATTGGCCTATATTGATTCCCCTTTTCGTCGCAGCTATCCCAACACTTATCCATAACACCTCCCCTTTCCTCGAGACAGAATATAGTCTCGTGCTATCCTAAAGTCATCCATATCTTTAACCTTCGGGTAGAAAGACGCTCAAGTTCCTTGTAAGCAGTCTTTCTATGGTTGATTCTTGGAGTATACGCTAACTGCAAATTCAGGACTTATTACACTACTACGTAAACACGGTTCTCCAGGATGGCTGGCTATATCGGATCGCAGTCGCACTCTGGTCCGGTAACCACTGAAGATGTCAATCGGATTCTGCAGACGTCACCGGATGAAGTGTTTGCATTTAGTTCTGATGGCCAGACCTACACTTCGCCAAGATGTCTCATCGGCACTCCAGTGCGCAAGATCACTGAGAGTGACGATTATTGGAAGCCGGGATGGCAAACTATCGAGTCGTTCTTCGCTCAGGAGGAAAACGAGAAGAAGGCCAAATCTGAGGCGGATGAGCGACGGCTACGCAACCCTTTGGATAAACGTGCTGCCAAAGACTTCAAAATCCACTCTGACAACGTCTACAAGCACAAGAAAATCAGAGAGATATTCGGCCCAGAGACAAGCTACCATCCCAACCAGTTGGTGTCCAAGCACCATCTACCTGCAGATGGACTTTGCCATATGGACATCATGTACAAACTTGCCTGCAAGGTATCGGATCTCAAGTATCTCCAAGATCGAGGGGAACTTGCTATGGACCCGTGGGATTTCATCAGATGGAGAGTCGCGTTGAAACTCCAGCCGAAGCTTTTGTTTGCAGCACAGAGTGGTCGTGAGTATGTCCGGGCCATCACCTCTCAAATGTTTGAGAGCCCTGGAACAGCCTCTTCCCCTCGTCCGTATCAGGATCCCCTGCTCCGCGCGGCCATCATTCGATCAGCTGGTTATCAGGGCCGTCTGAACAGCTACGGCAAGCCCAGCGACAAGCGCAAGGTGGTCAACAACCCTTCTACGAACACTTCTAGCATCAGAGCCAGGCCTCAATCCACGTTGACTCACAGACCAGCCAATCCCTCGCGAGTTGAGAAACGTCAGAAGGGATCTTCTCAGCCCAGTGTCTACCGAGGTGTCAACGCATTCCGAGCCCAACAACAAGCTCGCCAGAATTCGCTGGATGATCCCAAGCATTGACCATGAATGTCTGCTGGAAAGGTGACCAAAAGTGAGTGATTTGAAGACGACCCATTTGTTTGGCAGCTAATATATCCCAACTCAGGTATTATGTTGCGGAGCCCAAGACTCATCTTCTTTGTGTCAACCGAGCTCAATGAATGTTCAGTGCATATGCCCTCTACTTCAGCTATTATTCGGATGGGGTGGAGGACTTGCAATAGCGAACAAATCAAAATTCGGAAGTGGAATTATCGCATACAGACACCGATCTACATATCAACCAGTTTTATTCTGCATTAGCTGGCAATTTTGGTACAACATCTGTTCCCTCCCACTATTTGGTCGCCATTGAGACGATCGCATTCATAATTCGTTTATGAGCCGGTACTTTTAGGGAGGGTTCAAAACATATCGTTGATCCTAATTCTGATCAAAATAAAGGAGTTTCTTACAATCGAAGTGCTTGTGATTCTTGACATCCACATGATGCTGATAATGTTGCAATGCTTGCCTTTGTCCCTGTGAATGATTGTGTGTTATCATCCAAACATGCAGTCTTATGGTCCTCAAACGATCTCGCTAGTGATAATGAAATCATAGTTACTTCATTTCATAGCTGTACGAACTCATTCAACACTGACTTTGTTACGCTCGTAAACTCGCCATATAGCTGCATGCCGGCGACACTGGCTATATCGGGTATGTCGGAACAAGTCCGAAGCCTTGTCGATATAAAGATAAACGGCTTATACGACTTCGGAATCTCACCGAAAACACTCTCAGAACACTTTTAAACAGGTACCTGGTCGAATCTTGACTTGTGATCATAGCAATAGCTTGACCGTCTACCTCTGACCACGTGCAATCGAGGCTGCTCTAGCTCAATTGGTTCCTGTCAACTATAAACTTACACCATCAAACAAACAGGTAAAGTGAAGATCGATTTCCAGCCATTTCTTTACTCTGTTTAATCTTTACTGACCCTTCCAGGTATGAGTTTGCGTCAAGCAGCTATCAGAGCCAGTAGGGCTCGCTTTGCAAGTCAGTTCCCATGGACAACTTCACCTGCCATTATCGGTGCGCCGATGCGCGTCATGTCAGGGCCGCAACTCGCTCTGGAAATCTCAAAAGCCGGAGGACTAGGATTCATTGGCCCTGGAGCAAAGCCCGAAGATACGTCTAAGGACCTAACTACAGTACGGGAACTGCTACGCAATTCACCTCTCAAAGCACTGCCATCCGCATTTCCATCCGATTCCCTCCCAGTAGGCATCGGCTTTCAGCTCTGGAACGGTGATCTGAAATCAGCTGTCGAAGCTGTCCGAGAACACAAACCTTGCGCAGCGTGGCTCTTTGCGCCGCGACGGGGTCAAGAGGAGTTAGACGAATGGATGTTTCAGATACGGGAAGCTTACCCCGACATCCAAGTTTGGATTCAAATTGGTACGGTACAGGAGAGTGTTGAAGTCACAACGAGCAAACACCGCCCCGATGCGCTAGTGATTCAAGGAGCTGAAGCAGGCGGTCATGGCCGAGCCACTGACGGTCTGGGTTTAATGGCTCTGTTTCCCGAAATCGAAGACCAGGTTCTAGACTGCAGCATGTCTTTATTCGCAGCCGGAGGCATCGCAGATGGTCGCGGAGTCGCAGCAGCGCTCTCACTTGGAGCCACCGGTGCAGTGATGGGCACGCGCTTCCTAGCAGCCACAGAAGCACGCATAAGCAAAGGATACCAACAAGAAGTTGTGCGTGCCACAGACGGATCACGATGTACTACCAGAACCATGCTCTACAACCATCTTCGCGGTACGATGGGATGGCCCGAGCAGTACAGCCCGCGTGGAATCGTGAACCAGAGCTTCCACGATCACCAAGCTGGTGTTGATTTTGAGGAGCTCAAGGAGCGGCATGATGAAGCTGTCAAGTCTGGCGATAAGGGCTGGGGACCGGAGGGGAGGTTGGCTACTTATGCAGGTGCGGCTGTTGGACTTGTACGTGATGTGCAGGATGCTGGTGTTATTGTGAGGCGTGTGCAGAGTGAAGCCAAAGCGATTATGGCGGATCTCGCAAGGGCTGTTATGTAGTATGCAATTCCTACAAGTTAATGCGAGTCTTCCTTTTGTTTTCATGGAAGGGACAAAGGAAAGGAGTATACAAAGCAGGGTTATCAGTTTATTCTGTAGTTCCTATCTTTAGGACTACCGAGCTCGACAATATACTTGGAAAGTAAGCTCACAACGGTGGCCATGAGTAAGCAATTCAATGGCTTTCTCATTCAAAAGTTTGAGAGTCTTTCTATTATAATTAATATACTTGTTTGATATACCATCAAATATCGAAGAACGAGTAATGAGTAGTCACTCCATTTTGAATTTTGATCAGCTTCGCAAGCCCGTTCTCATCATCAGAATAGGTTCAACAAATTCAATATTCTCCTGCATTGAGAAGGATGTATATCAACTCGAATAAAAGACGATATTTTAGCATTTTGGCTTATAGTTCGTTCATCACTTACATGGACCTCTTGGTAGGTTGTGATATTATGCACTACAGATTCGTCTTTCATTACTTGATTAATGTTGATATATTCGTGAGACGATTTGTTTAATCTGAAAACCTTGCCTCTCTCTGGGACTACGTTAAATATGATGAAATTCATTATCAACAAATGTTCGTGAGTAAGTGAACCTCGGCAGTGAGATGAGATGCTAAAGATGACAAAGTTTATGGCTAAGCAGATGAGATATGGATGTAACTTTAGGATAGTCAAATGGCAAATCATAAATAATCAGGTACTTCTCAATCTATCCGAGCTATATTAACATCTTTTACACATAGATATAATAGATTTTGGAGCTCTTGAAGCTTTTGATGACGATTCCGAGATCCGCCATGTTTAGCGACTGTAGTAGGAGCTTGAAAGGTCACGTGGCTGAGAATACAGCAACTTCAATTGGACAATTGAGTTGCCCGGATGGGTCCAGGTTCCAACTTCGACCCAAATCAGCCCATCCTCACAAATCCCTCGACAACACCCTCTACCTCGCATCCCCGAGTCATCCTCATTGCCAGGCGCAAACCCGATCCGATAAGAAAAACAACAATGTTTCTGCAACGCTCCGCCATCACCGCGGCTCGCCGCGTCGCCGCCCGACCTGCTGTCGCTCGCACCTTTGTCACCTCCGTCGCTCGCCGTACGCATTTCTTTCTTTCCCCACAGCCAATGGTATCCGTCGTATGATGACTGACTAGTGTTTTTGCTCCGACTACAGTTGATGCCAGCCGCCCTGCCACCCCCAGCGAGCAGGCCGCTGCTCTTGCTGGCACCGCCGAGAAGAAGGTTGGATCCTACAAGGTCCTGAAGGGTACGTCAATCGACAACGGCGTCGTCGACAGCTTCAATGGCGCGCCCCGTAACCTCGGTCGATGCACCGTGACGTGATATGCAACACTCGCTGACGAAAGCTTCCACGTTGTAGAGATCCGAACCGAGGAGGATCTCTTCGGTCCTGGTGCCGCCCCCGGTACCGTCCCTACCGATCTCGAGCAGTCCACCGGTCTTGAGCGTCTGGAGATTCTCGGTAAGATGGAGGGTGTCGACATCTTCGACATGCGCCCTCTCGATGCCACCCGCCTCGGAACGATGAAGGACCCCATTATGGTCCGATCTGCTGGTGAGGAGCAGTTCGCTGGTTGCACTGGTTTCCCCGCCGACTCTCACAGTGTTACCTGGCTCGGCGTGAGTTTTGACTTTTTTTTTCGACTCCGGACGGATGGAAGTGAATTGCTGACCTTGTGATTTACAGATTACCCGCGAGCGCCCTATCGAGCGATGCCCCGAGTGCGGCAGCGTTTACAAGATGGACTACGTTGGTCCTGAGGACGATCACCACCACCACCACCCTCCTGAGTTTGAGGAGCCCAAGACCTTTGCCGATTACATCAAGCCTGAGTACCGATACAAATAAATGCATTGCGCCGAGAGACATTGAGGAGATTGGGCTGCAGCATCAAGTGAAAACTAGACGGGTGTGATGCTGCCCCGGGAAGAGGATCCATTTTGTGTAGATTAGGGTGCCTTGTTCCCTGTGTCAATTTACTAAGTTAGCTTGCAGAAGTTGATGTTGACTATATAACAGATTCCAAGTTGTGAAATTAATTTAATGTTTCAATTGGACCTGTACTCGAGTAGTTCTCGAGCTTCAGGATATTTCACAGTACATAGCTGGGTTGTGATGTCATTTCGTTGGTTGAGGTGAAACAGTCTGCGAATGGTAGCTCTCATACGGAGGAGTACCAAGGCCACGAATCGAAATGACGTGACGGGATATGTATACCCTTCGCAAGTAAGAATACAAGCTCTGGTATGTCTTCATGTACCTGCTTTTCTCATTTGCGAGTTCCCTGTCGTCTGGGTCCTGGGATATCGAGTTGGCGTAATGACATCGTCTCGGTTATGAGTGAGAGCATGTAGACCATCTGGGATGGACGACTGTGGCATGCTTGAGTAAAAGGTGATGCTATTAGGCTCACCACCGTCGTTCAACCTTCGTCTTCATCAAAGCTCAGCTTAATCTTCTTGGCCTTCTTCTTCGGCTTGCGATTCTTGGCGGCATCTTTATCAGAGACGTCTTTCTTCTTTTTCTTATCCTCCCCGTCACCTTCAGCCTTGGCCTCATCAGAATCACCACCAACAACTTTCCCAACCTTGCGCTTTCTTCCTCCAATGGCAGCTTTTTTTTCAGGCTCTTTGGTAACTTCTTTCACAGCCGCAGGCTCCGTGTCGTAATCTCCGGCATCTTTGACAACGCCGTCCTTGTCAACCTCAAGACTCACGACGTTGCCGTCTTCATCCACGACTAGCGGCACATCTTCAGCTTCCTCACTGCTGGAGCGCTTCTTGGCTGATCTTCGTTGCGCAGCGAGGAGTGGATCGGGACCAGTTGCGCCAGCAGCTTGAGCGCGCAGAGCCGCGAGAAATGGCGGTGCTGCGTTGTCGTACGACAGGTTTTTTGAGTTGATCTTGGGAGTAGGAGCCATGGTAAAAAGTTGGGATGAAATGGAATACGTGAGTGAGTGAGTGAGTGAGCTGTAGGTTTGATGTGGTTCAGCTCTCACAGGCTGTCGGCGATTGGTTTACGGCTCTTTGTCAGCTTTTCGATACCGTCTTTTGATCCTCCCATGAAATCCGGACCTAGAAACATAAACAAGCAAAAATCACTCTAGGCTATTCTAGGCAAAGAATAGTTTATCTGCATGCAAGCACAATGCGAGTGGGGCATTTGTGCCAAACCTATTTTTTTCCTGACCATGGAAGGCAAGATACAGGATTGAGATGAAACTGAATTTCCTGGTTTATATCAGGTCTACTGTAAACTAAAGCAGATCGAAACTATCTACGGTAAGTGTCAAGTGGTGAGAACCTAATTATAACCGAATCCTTGGCTTCCTTTTCTTCTTTTTCTGCTTCTCCTGACAGGGGAGAACATTTGGCCAATATGAAGACGCGGACCGGGAGATCATGATGAATGTTCCGCCCTTTTCATTTAGATGAAGTTGCGGTGTCTGATTGGATTGAACCAAAAAAAAGCAGGGCGGCCTATTGGGTACGGTCGAGCCTATGGACCCCCCTGTAGCCATGACCTGGACTAATAGCGTGTACCTGCTGGACCAGGGCACCCGGGCCCGGGATTTTAGGTGAATGCGAACGGGGATAGGTGCATGAAATAAACTGCCAATATCAGTCACTGCAACTACCTACTCCAATCTCTTGAATCTGGTACATCATGGTTGCCCATCCCATCCCATGATGAAATCTCCTGACTACACATCCCGTCTTTATGATTTACCTGTGTTTTGTCTTGTCCCTTTCTTTTGCCTCCTTTGCGGTATCCCTTTCAAAGCCAAACCTTTCCCTCATTTGTCAGAGTCAGTCTTATCTAATCGTTTCCATGTCCCTACGATTAATCACCCTTGCTTTGCCGTACTGTTAGACAAAACACTCCCTTCTTCATTGGTGATTCAAAGTACCTATCCATATTAATACTACTGTATTCTTGTCCCTCGTTATCAACCGCCAAGGAGTTCCATGTCTGTGCCCCACTGTCCCATCTATGCTGGTCGACGCGTCAGTGAGTTGGGTTTCTTGCTTTGCTGGGTCCAAGATTTGGCTTTTGCTCTCTAGCTTTGACTTTGGCGTGGGAACGTGGTCAGTCCCTGCCGCTCATTACTTAATTACGTTCCCTTGTCCATCTGCACTGTACATCTTTCTCTTAGATCCAGAATCCTTCCAAGATCTCGAGGCGCTGCGGCCACTCTTTTTGCTTCCATCTAAGTTAAGGTGATGACACCTGCTTGGACCATACGATCCGAACGACGAGCCACGACAAAACGATACCACGACCGTTTATTCTTTCAGCGACTCAACCAAACTGCGATTGCGTCTTCAGCACGCACCTAATTCTCCCAACCTTTCGGTCCCACCCTACCCCCAGATCGATCGACCTACGAATACGTACGGTAGTTACGATAGCCCCGTCCACCGAACACCCATCTTCCTCCTTCACCTCGAACTCCTATTTCCTCGTCCTCGACGGCCGTCGCAGGCGCCACGATACGGCGCTTTTCATGTCCTCCCGACTACAATTGCCATCAATCACACAACCTGCCGCCGCGGTAGGCTCTTTCTCGCCATGGACCTGATCAGAAGGGCCACCAGGGTGGCTCCCAGCAAACCTCCCCTACAACTGCCCCTCGATGAGAAGCGAGACTCCAAACACAACAAGGCCGTCGACAATCGCATGGCCTTCTTCCGTAGGCCGCTACGATTAAAGGGGAATTCGACGATTTCTGTACCTCTGGGCGTGGTCATCTTTTTTCCTATGCTTGTTTTAATCCTTATTTTTATTCTTTTCGTTAGCCATCCCAGTTCTCCCGGCAGGGGTTTCCTTATACCAGGAGGCGCTGCCCCTAAAATGCGGTATGTTTTATATCACCGGTTTCGGCCTGACCCCTGGCTAACAAGAAGAGAAGGAAAATCAGCGAAAAGTACGACAAGGTGTTCGTCGAGGGCTGTGCCCAGCCCGACACCAGCAAACCTCGAGCCAATGCTGCTTTTGTGATATTGGCGAGAAACAAGGAGCTTGATGGTGTGTTGCAATCCATCAAGTCGGTCGAGAGACACTTCAACAGGTGGTACAACTACCCCTATGTGTTCCTCAATGATGGCGATTTCGACGAAAACTTCAAAGAGGCCATTCGAAACCACACTTCGGGTGAAGTCGAGTTTGGAAAGGTTGGACCAGACATGTGGGGTTTCCCTGATTGGATCGATCCCAAGGTTGTCAAAGAGGGCATTGCAAAGCAGGGTGATGCTGCTGTCATGTACGGAGGTTTGGAGAGTTACCACAAGATGTGTAGATTCTACTCTGGGTAAGTTGAGGTAACTTTGCTCTTCAGCGACGTAACTAACAGCGCATGCAGCTTCTTCTTCAACCATCCTCTACTACTCAAGTATGAGTGGTATTGGCGAGTCGAGCCAGAGATCAGCTATTTCTGCGACATCACATAGTATGTTTGTTTCGCCGACAGGATTTATGCATTACTAACATGCAATAGCGACCCCTTCCAAAAGATGATCGAACACAACAAAACATATGGCTTCACAATTGCCGTCAAAGAGCTTCGCGAGACTGTCCCCAACATCTTCCGATACGCCTCCGCGTACAAGCGACTCAATAACATCACATCCAAGGGCCTATGGGAAATGTTTGTCGAGCCACCAGAGGACGAGGAGGAGGACTCTCCCAAGGAAAGCGATACCTCTCCAAACGATAACAGTTTCTGGGATACCCTTACAGGGAAGAAGAAGAACACTATTGACCCCGAGTCAATGGAGGGAGAGGCCTACAACATGTGCCATTTTTGGTCTAATTTCGAGATTGCCAAACTCAGCTGGTTCCGCAGCAAGGAGTATCAGGATTTCTTTGAAATGATGGACCGCAGTGGTGGCTTTTGGATGGAACGAGTATGCAAGCCTAAGCTCCCTTTTGTGACAATGCTAACATTCCTTAGTGGGGCGATGCTCCCATCCACTCCCTTGCCGCTGGCGCTCTGCTTGGACCCCAGGACATCCATTACTTCCGAGACTTTGGGTACCGACACACGACAATCCAGCATTGTCCTGCTAACGCACCCGGCAAGCAACTCGCTCGTGAGCCTTACCTCGAGAAGACGACATTTCCAGAATATAAGCGCTTCGAGGAAGACGACTACTGGGAGCAGTGGGACGACGTGCAAGAAGGTGGCATTGGCTGCCGTTGCAGGTGTGACACAGATGTTGTCGATGTTGAGGGCAAGGAAGGATCTTGTCTGGCTGAATGGGTCGACGTTGCTGGCGGCTGGGCTCATCCATATTAAGGCGCCCGCCCAAATGCTCAAGCTTGCTTCAGTATTTGTACACTACCTATGGATTGGTAAATGACACCATATCCGAGCATTTCGATTATCAACGGCGCGTCAGGGGCATGAGCAACTTCGATTTGACCAGGTCTCAGGGATTGTTACGCATTTGGGGACAGGATAAAAAAGAAGGGTGTGGCGTTTTGTTTTCACAAGAGTATTCGGTCGCCGCTGTTCCAGGGCTTTCGCCTGTACACTTCGTTCAGAATGTTCATTTGTCGCTGTACTACAGGACATGGTACAGGTGTTGTGTGGAATCTGCTTCACATATGGTTTGGGAGGTCTTTGTATGCTCGGATAGATGATGTGTTTTTGTACTCAAAAGATTCCGAGAGTATATGCACGGTATTAATGATACATTCAGGATGAGAGATCGCTCATTCCTAGATTTACGGCTACTTGAATATTGTCTCACGTTTCTTGACTCTGTACTTAAAGGCCAAGACCCCAATGATTGCTTTTGGCATATACGCATTGCTGGCTTACATACCAACCATCTCTCAATTGTGTAGATTCATCGTAGCGTAGGCATACTTCCAGAAACTGGTTGGTCGTGGCGTTGGAGGCCCTTGGCTAACAGCACTGCCTTCAGCTGAACACCATATAATTCCAGCCAGACCCACACAGTTCATGATCTGCCTTACAAGGACTGAGTCCTAGCTAGATATATAGTCCTGTCACCTCGTTTTTGATGAGCGACTGACTCTAACATCATCAAACTCATACTTCTTTCATCGAGTACTCTCTTAAGAAGTGTCTTTACCATTCTACTTCATCATGGATACATTGCATCGTGTCTCCGAGTATCTCTTTGGTCCTGCTGTTCCTCCCCGTGAACCATGCGGTCGGAAAGTGCAGATCATGTCAGACCTTCATCTGGAGCTCAACCGTCAATACGCAACTTTTGACTTTCCTGCCAAAGCACCTTTTCTCATTCTGGGTGGTGATATCGGCCGCATGGTCGACTATGACATGTTTCTCCCCTTCCTCGCTCGCCAAACAGCCCGCTTCGAAAAGGTCTTTTTAGTCCTCGGCAACCATGAGTTCTACGAGATGAGCTATGAAGACGGTATATCAAAGGCTAGAGAATTGGAAGAGGAGGAGATTTTGGAAGGGAAACTTGTAGTCCTGGACCGGAATCGCTGGGACGATCCTGATTCGAAACTCACAATCGTCGGTGCAACGTTATGGTCCAAGATACATCCTTCGGCAGCCGAGACTATCACCCTCCGTGTCTCCGACTACAAGAAGATCTCGGGCTGGTCCGTCGCCAAGCACAACGAGTGTCACGCCCGCGATCTCGCGTATCTCAGCGAAACCATCACAGGCCTTGGTAATCTCCCAGCGGAATCCCAGCGGACCGTTCTGGTAGTGACGCATCACGCGCCTTGCGTGGCGGGGTCTTCGAAACCGGAACATGCAAATGCTCCGTTCAAGACTGCTTTTTCGACGGATGTCATCCAGGCGAGGGAGTTTGTGAGAGGCGTTGCGGTGTGGATGTTTGGACACACACATTTCACGACGGAGTTTAAGAAAGGTGGTGTGAGGGTTGTTGCGAATCAGAGGGGGTATGTTTTGGGGTATAAAGGTCCTACGTTGGAGGATACGAAGGGGTTTAATGATGAGAGGGTTGTTGAGTTGTGATATATAGGTAGTGCTCTCAGATTTTCGGTGGTTACGGAGTTTGGAGTCTGGGTTATAAGATCAATGTAGATCGATGGCTATAGATACGATGAGAATTAGCACACCGATTCATGAGCAAGTGTTCTCAGGTTGAACTCACTTAAAATAGTCTTCAACTTGATTCATGAGAATTGAAAGAGCACGGCGGGATGTAATTGTAATGGAAACGCACCAACGGAGACATGGAGACGCAGAAACATCAATTGAAACTATTTTTAACTACACTAGATCTTGCATGATTCTTATTCACTTTCATAATACTGCTTTCAAAGAGAATGTCAGTCTTTCGAGTCTTTCTCATGTAGGTCTACCTCTTACACCAAGCCGTTGACTGTAGATTCTCAGATGATCAGGAACAACCACTGAAACCTATAAGCCTTTTTATATACCAGAGTCCATATAATTACATACTGTCTCCAATCCCTCAAATTTCAACAATTCATCATGTTTATTTCAAACTTATCGTGAGTATGTTCAGGTTGAGTCGTGGGTGGCCTCAGGCATCTACTGCCCCGGATTGACATTCTTGCGCTAAGGCTGGGACCTCCAAAAAATTGGTCACTGTCGCTTGGAGATCGCCAGCATCAACCTCCAGACTCACGGCCACGGCGCCCTTTCCACGACGATGCCTCCTCGAATCTCTCCCTTCAGCACGCCGCTGTGCTGCAGGACGACCGTCAATGCCCCCGTATCGTCGTTGACTGCCTACCTCGCCGGTCTCTCGCTCCAGACCCGAAATGCGTCCATCCTCGGCAGCCTCGCCAACACCCCAGGTGCTATGCACCAGAAGAAGCGAGTTGGTCGTGGTCCTTCGTCTGGACACGGAAAGACATCTGGTCGCGGTCACAAGGGTCAGAAGCAGCACGGAAAGGTCAAGCCATGGTTCCAGGGTGGACAGACACCTTTGATCGTCAAGCACGGTCGAAAGGGTTTCAGCAATTAGTGAGGCGTCTACAATTGTCTCCTGACACGAAAATGGAGTTTTTGGGAGTATGAGAGGTTCAATTGACTAACAAGTCCGTAGCCGAGCCGCTCAAATGTCGGAAGTCAACATCGACCAAATCCAGGCCTGGATCGACCAAGGACGACTCGACCCCACCAAACAGATTACTCCCAAGGAATTGATCGAGTGTGGTATTATTGGAACTCTCAAGGACGGTGTCAAGATTCTGTCTCGCGGTGCAGAGACTCTTAAGCAGCCCATCGACGTCATGGTCTCTCGTGTTTCTGCCTCAGCAATTGCCGCTATCGAAGGCGCCGGCGGCAAGGTCCTCACCCGATACTACACCAAGCTCGCCATAAAACGACTCTTGACTGGCGAGTCGGTCAACACAGACAAGCCTCTGCCCCAGGGTGCGGAGCACGTTGACACTGTGTTGGCTGCAGCCCGCGACGCACCGTTCCGATACCGACTACCCGACCCCACTGGCCGTGAGGATATCGAATACTATCGTGACCCTGCGCACCGAGGATACTTGAGCCACCAGCTTGCACCAGGCGAGTCGCCCAGTTTGTACTTTAGGGTTCCTGGTGTGCACAAGATTAAGAGCGAGGTTAAGAAGGAGATTGCGGCCACTGAGGAGACTCTTTTCTAAGGGTGTGGTATGGCATGTTGATGAATTGTATTATAATGACCGAGTATAGAGACTTGGATGTGAAAACAAGCAATGTACAACCAATTGAAACTTTTAGACTGAAGGCGTTGATTCAATCTGATGAATGCATAGATGAATGAGCCACAGTTTGACTGTCAGTTTGTGGCGTTGCCAGGAACGTCCATTTTAGCCGTTATAGGACATGTTCCATGGAGATGCACATGGAGAAGTGGGAAGTGGGAGCAAGGTACGTACCCAGGCCCATGACGCTCCACAACAGCTCTGTCCGGACGCCGGGTTAAGGTGATGTCGCAGACCCAGACTACCAGACCCAAGTCTTCTCCACTTGGAATGACTTCACCAACCTCCTGGTTGCCTCTCAATTCGCGTGTATTTCGTCGCTAAGCTTGCTGTACAGCTTATTGGATTTACTTCAGCTCTTGTAGTCGCTATTTGTTACATCGCAGGCTCGCTATCGCGCATCCCAGACCCATTGCGCTGAATAGCCTCTCTCTTTTACGGCCTCAATTACGAGTCGCCTATACTACGTTAGACGAGACAACAGATCTACATACAATCGCTCCACGAGTTATCGCGACTCAGCTGATCGACATCGACAAGACTGGCACGCGCCGCAAGATAGCTTTACAACAAAATAACACGGCATACAAAGCCACAATGTCGCTGTTTGGTTCATCACCAACTGAGGACATTCCGGCCCTGAGCCCGCCTGGTCCTGCTCGACGTGGTGGTTCTGGGCTCTTTGATGAAGAGTCCGCATCCAAACCATCCAACAGTCTCTTCGCTGACGATGACGACTCCCAAGATTCGCCTTGGGATATGCCTACGCCGCGCAAGCAACAGAGCCGTGCCGACCTCATCCGCAGCCTCCTCGCCGGCAGCGACGTGCCCGACAGCTATATCGAAATCTTCGATACAGTAGTGCGCGAAGATGGAAGCGGGGGTCAGGTCACCTCTGGAGGTATCGCAAAGCTCTTCGCTACAGCCAGACTCGGAGCCGACGCTCAAGCTCGCATCATGTCCTTGGTCGCTCCGGGTGGCGGGGATATCAAGCTAGGTCGAAACGAGTTCAATGTGCTACTGGCCCTGGTCGGCCTGGCGCAAGAGGGTGAAATCATAAGTCTTGATGGTGTTGACGAGCGACGAAAACGTGAGTACTGATTCGTATTTCTTCGATTTGCACTTCGCATAAAACAATTCGCGTCATGTAAATGACTTTTGCTTGCCAAGAGTACAAGCTACGTTATCATCTGGTCCATGCGATGCCATGTCATATCAGCGCTGGCATATCCCCCCGGTGGTTGGTGGGGACACTACTCGATGCAGCTAATAACTCATTTCCATCACAGGCCTTCCGCAACCCAAGCTCGCAGGTCTCACTGCAGAGCCCGTCCTACCTCCAGTTGCTGAACTTTCTGCGAAACCGCCTCAGACGCCTCCCAAAGATAATCCTCCTCAACAACAGCAAACTCCCCCCGCGCTGCCGCAGCCACAGCCGCAACCTCAACCTAAGCAATTTCGTCCAACCATGGAAGACCCCGAAGACGACCCATGGGGTAGCCCCGATATGCACAAGACCCACGATCACGGTCCAGCCAAATCCAATGGTGCCCAGCGTCACAACACGAATGGCCATGCCAGCTTCAGCCAAACACCTCCAAGAACAGTAATCGATGCTCCTCCTCTGACCCACGTCGCGTCGCCTCCCACGACCTCGCCGAATAGTCGTAAACAGCCCAGCACCAACTCAGTAACAGGACCTGCTGGATGGGGATACTTTGATGGAACCAATCCCACCGTAGGCGGCTTTGGCGAATCTCCAACTGCTGCCGCTGTTCAGAATCCATTCGCCACTGGCCCTACAGCGACCCCCAATATGCAGCCCCCTCCAGGTCTTCCGCACCATGCGAGTAGCGGTAGAGTCAGTCGTGGCGCGGAAGAGAAAGTTACTGTCACTCTTATGCCAGAGAAGGAGGGAGTATTTATGTTCCAGCATCATAACTACGAAATCTCAAGTGTGAGACGTGGCAGTAAGGTTATTCGCAGATACAGCGACTTTGTTTGGTTGTTGGATTGTCTGCACAAGAGATATCCATTCCGTATCTTGCCGCTACTTCCACCCAAGCGTGTAGGCGTAAATGGCAGCCATCTGTCCAACGATGGCGCTTTCATCGAGAAGCGAAGAAGGGGTCTGGCACGATTCTTGAACGCCCTCATTAGACATCCAGTTCTTAACCAAGAACAGCTTGTTGTCATGTTCTTGACTGTTCCAACAGTAAGTCTTTCATGTCTCGGCGTATAAGCCAACTGCTGAAGCTAATATCAGCATCAGGAACTGTCTGTGTGGCGCAAGCAAGCTACTATTTCTGTTCAGGATGAATTTACCGATCGAGCACTGCCACCTGGTCTGGAGGATTCTCTGCCAGCTGAACTCGAAGATTTGTTCTCCCGAACACGCAGTGGCGTCAAGCGTTCCGCCGAGCTGTATATTAACACTTGCCACATCATGGACCGTCTTGTTAAGCGAACAGAGGGTGTGGCAGCAGACCATGCCCGTATCGCCATGTCTCTGGCTTCGCTTACCGAAACTTCCGAAGATACATACTCAACAGACACCAACGAAGTTCCTTTACTCAATGATGGACTTGTCGCCATGAGCAAGCACCTTAGAACCTGCCAGGCCTTGATGGAGGACGAGAGCCGTGGTTGGGATGAAGGTGTGCTAGAAGATCTTAAGCGCCAACGAGATGCTCTTGTGAGCGTACGGGAGTTGTTCGAGCGACGGGAAAGACTCGATAAAGACAATATCCCCTATTTGGAGCGAAGAATTCAAACCAACGAAGGCAAACTTACTAGTCTGAGAGCCAAGCCAGAAGGTATGGTCAAGGCTGGCGAGATCGATCGTATAGCAGAAAACATCATCAAGGTAAGTTGCCTCTTTCGCAACCATCATTGGCAGATTATTAACGAGAAATAGGACAAGGAATCCATTGTCCAGCAACACAACCGCTCCATTTTTGTCAAGGAGTGTATCCGCGACGAACTCAGCACCTTCCAGTCAACACAGTACCTCGTGAGCCGATGGAACCAGGACTGGGCCGGCGAGCGCGTCAAGTATGCAGAGATGCTCGCCGACAACTGGCGACGTTTGCTCGATGAACTCGAGGGCATGCCGCTGGGTGACTAGAGTGTGCCAGAGAGCCACAGAAGTTCATTTGTAACAGCGGATGATACGCCTGAGGACATATGGGGTCGACTGCAATGGAGAGGCGTCAGGTGGTAATTGGATATTTTAAGGAGAAGTGAGAGAAGAAGCGACGGTTGTGGTCTGTCTTTTTCAAGTTCGTGCTTGCGTTTAAAACATGTCTTTTTGTATCAAGATGGGGAGAGTGTACATGGGTTGGAAGCGAGATGGAAGTCGGTGGCGGGGAGAAAGAAGCATGAAGATATGTGCTCGATACCCCTCATTCTTTAGTTTCGATCATTACTTCATAATAGATATCATGGCTCGTATGTCAATATTAGCCTTTACAGCGATAATCACGGTACACCCTATGTATAGTGAAATAGAATGGCCGAATAACTTCTTGTCATCAAATCTTCTATTATCATTTCACTTTTTTGTCTTATCCTATCATCTACCGAGTTATGTTATCCAACTAGCTACACATCTACCACTGATCTGTTACAGCACCGTGGGAAGCATCACCGACCAAGCGGGCATACTTGGCCAACACACCCCTCGTAACACGGGGCGCAGGAGGCTTCCACTCACTCCTTCGCTTCTCCATCTCCTCGTCAGTGATGTCGACATCGATTCGGTTGTTAATCGCATCGATAGTGATCTCGTCTCCATCCTTGACCAGAGCGATGGGACCTCCGACCATAGCCTCAGGCACAACGTGGCCCACGATGAAACCGTGAGAAGCACCACTGTATCGTCCGTCGGTGACAAGTGCCAGGTTGGAGAGGCCGGCACCCATGATGGCTGCAGAAGCCTTGAGCTGTTCAGGCATACCGGGACCGCCCTTGGGGCCCTCGTATCGGACGATGACGACGAGGTTACCATCGGACTGCTTGATCTCGCTTCGGTTCAGTGCGCCGTTGAGCTCCTTCTCGGTGTTGAAGACACGGGCCTTGCCGGTGAAGGACAGACCCTCCTTTCCAGTGATCTTAGCGACGGCGCCGCCGGGGGCAAAGTTACCCTTTAGGATGCGGATGTGGCCAGAGTCCTTGATGGGGTTCTCAAGAGGACGGATGATGTCCTGGCCGGGGTCCAGACTAGGCCAGTCCGCGACGTTCTCGGCGAGAGTCTTGCCGGTAATGGTCATGATGCTACCGTCGAGAAGACCACGGGCGACGAGCATCTTGATGACGGAGGGTGTACCGCCGACCTTGTAGAGATCCTCCATGTAGTACTTTCCACTGGGGGCGAGATCAGCGAGGAAGGGGGTGCGGTCACTGGCACGCTGGATGTCGTCAATGGTCAGGGGAACATCGGCGGTGTTGGCCATGGCGAGGAAGTGAAGAACACCGTTTGTTGAACCACCGAGAATCATGGTCAGGACAAGAGCGTTCTCGAAAGAGGCACGGGTCATGATATCGCGAGGACGAAGGTCCTTCTCCATGGTAGTTCGGATAACCTGGGCAGCGCGCTCACACTCACGACGCTTCTCAGGAGACTCGGCAGGGTACGATGATGAACCAGGCAGAGTAAGGCCCATGGCCTCGATAGCGGTAGCCATGGTGTTGGCTGTATACATGCCACCACAAGCTCCGGCGCCGGGACAAGCGTGCTTCTCGATATCATCCATGACATCGGAGCTCTCGCGACCAGGCTCGCCGGGGTTCGTCTTGGCATGCAGACGACCGTAGTTGAAAGCACCCGAGGCCTCGTAGCAGGTGCTGATGTTGATGGGCTTCTCAAGGAGGTTGGAGTGGCCCTTGCGGATGGTACCGCCGTAGATCATGATGAAGGGGCGGTTGTGACGAGCGGCGGCCATGACTGTGCCGGGCATGTTCTTGTCACAGCCGGGAATGGAGATGTTGGCGTCATGATGCTGGGCGCAGGTTACGGACTCGATAGAATCAGCAATGATTTCTCGAGTTTGAAGAGAGAAGCGCATGCCTGTGGGGTGAGTGAGCGAGTGAGATTGTTATGTATTGCGAGTGTTTACTTACCCTCGCCGCCCATGGTGATGGCGTCAGATACACCAACGGTGTTGAACTGCCAGCCGATCATGCCTTCCTTCTCGATGGAGTTCTTGACGATCTGGCCAAGATCAAGGACTATCATTCATAAGTATGTTTTCCTAAATTATTTATCTATGTCACTTACGATGGGTACTGCGCAAACTCGTTAGCATCTCATCTTAATGTACATATTCAATTGACTTCAAACTCACTTGCACGGGTTTCCTTGCCACCAGACGGTAGCAACACCAACCTGGGGCGCGTTCTTCATTGTGTGCTGGTCCTTGACACCAGCTCCGTAGAGCATAGCCTATACATCAAGCAATGTCAGTGGCGAGCAGCGAGTTTGGGAGATATAACGCACCTGAGCTCCGGGGTAGTCATGCTCGCGGGTGATCTTTGTAGACCAACGGTTGAGAGCTCCGCCGGGAGGAAGGCAAGGGAAGGGGATGTAGTCGCTTGACTGCTTGGGATCGTGAGTGACTTGGTCCGCCATGATGATGGTTGATTAGGAGAGTATATCTCCAATCTGTAGAAGCAGTTGTGGTGTATGTATTGTTGAGATGGTCAGTGATCTAAAGACTGGAGTTAGTTAAGAGCACAACTTTTGGTCTGCACAAAAGCGATGTCGGAGAGAAGGGAAAGATGAGGAGATGAGGTTGAAGTTGAAGTTGAGTTGCAGGAAACATGGGACGACAATCATATCCAAGTAAGGATTCCGACCCCATGGACAAATTGACTGTACTAACCTTTGGGGGTCTCTCAAGGTGAGAGTCAGGCCAGAACCGAGAGAAAGAATTGACCAAAGACAAGCGTCGGATTAGACAAGAATTGTGGTGCGAGTTGCAGATGCAGATGCAGTTGCGTCTGCCGAAGAGCGGAGAAGCCTCTTTTTTTTAGTGTTGGTATGAGGGGGATGGCAAGTGTAAGCGGAATCTCTGTGGCCGTAAAGGTATCTCTAGAGACTCTGTGAGATTGTCAAGACTCCTGTTACTGTTGTAGAGTAGAACAGAGAGAAGAAAAAGGCTCTTAGTAATGACGATGATGATTACACTGGTACTGGTAGTGATGGTAGCTGTGGATTACTGGCTGCAACTTGGATATTACTACAAAAACAAGTAAAAGAAACAATCAATTGTTGATCTGAATCGAGAGAGGCTTCCTTTTTAAAGCCATCATCTTGTTCTCGTCTCTTCCTTCGCTTCAACCTTTTCCGGACCGAGCAAGTAAACTCGGCAATAACGTCACGAGAACTGTCTCTCTTTTCCTGTATTTGATATATCCCACCAAATCCATTCAACCCCTCATCACGGTTGATCATGATACTACACAACATGAGCTACTGTAGCTGTCGAGGAGGAGTCCACTTCCCGATTAGTTAGTGCAAAGCTGATGAAACCTAGTAACTATAACCCCGCACATTCAAGCTTGGCCCGAGTATACCAATACCAGCTCTCTGTTTAGCAAGCAATTACGGGTCTGTACAGCACTATGTACAGAGTAAAGAATTATGTGATGCTATTACAGTCAAGTACTGTCTTTGACAAAAGAAACAGACAATGAAATAATAAATGTAGCAAAAGGATTACTTCATAGAGTACAAACAATGCTATAGCTAAAGCTATTGCTTGCAGCACGTAATCTCACGATAACTTCATTGTCAAGCATCGGGTCAACTGTCACCCCCAAACAAGTCCCCGGCTAAAAAGGAAAGGTCAGAAGTGACAATTTATCCATTAACTCTTTTTCGACTCGGTAATTTACATCTCATCAGCTCCACAGACAGAACTAACTAAACAGACCCATTCAATCCTCAATGCACCTTGAGTCCGGGCCCAAGTCCGTTCTCTCCACCGGCGGCCCCGAACCTCGGATCGGATATCTTTGCGAGTTTCGGTTGCGCCCGATCCGAACCTGACAGAGTCGTCTGTCTAGTAGTTATCGTTAAGATTATACCTATATATCCACAGACTAAGCAGGCTAGTGGTTTTGACATGTTTCCTTTACTACGGAGTATATATATATATATATACAATGCCGGTGATGGAAACATGTCAAAGCACCAGTGTACCCATCTCGAGTCTCTGACAACTAACCATAGCCACACATGCCAAGTTAGACATGCAGACATGGTCATAGAGTTGGGTCAATCCATCTATCTGCCTTTCCATACAAATCATGATAAACAGTCCATGCTTTATTAAACAGTCCTACTATGGTTAGGATACACCCACGCACGTACAGGTAACTCATCATTGTGAAACAGAGACTCGGAAACGTTTTGAAACCTAACAAGGTACCGACACTCGGCCAAGACATGTACACGTACTCGTCCCTAAGACTACTGCACTATACCATTACAATTCGGGCTTTTGCTGCGAAATGATCTTCATCCCACCTCGCACAGACAAAGTTCGCACGTATCACCATCTCGCCCTGACTTTATGCTCGCTCCTCACGTCCCTCACGTCATGTCACATTGCATTGTCTTGTCGAAACGATAAATGATTCAACGTGAAGAAGATTATCAATTGATACCCGCCAGCTTTTACCGCTGACAGGCTATATCCAATAGGTATTATCCTCCTCCCCACAGCCTTCCAGTGGCATAGGCTGGGCGTCCGTCCTGAGCTTTGGCTCTCGCTTTTCTCATCACCGTAATTTCATCAGTCCCAAGAGCTGGACTGTAAAATCTAAGGAAAATTGCCGAGGCAAGCCAAAAACAAGTAAGAAAAAACGTGAGATAATAAAAAGACGGCAAAAGCAAACCAAGCAAAATCCGAAAACGAGACTCTGAGCTCAACACACTGAGCTGGTCTGTAACCCCAAGCAAAAGACAAAAATCACCCAATAGTATAGTAAAGTGTCCTTCTCCATCTGCGACAAGTGCCCTTCATGTCGTGTAGCAAATGCCGTGCATCTACCTCCTTTTTTTTCCTCCGCACAGGATGGTGAGTCCTACCCACTAGACAATACTTGGTTCGTAATAGGTGAAGCTAGAACGGCAAATGCGCGACCTGAAGTGAATGGAAGTGTTATATATCGTGAAAACGAGTGCGGGCGCAAGTATAATGCCCAAGGCAGAAATGCCGTGTCGTGTGCCTCCAGCAGAGCAGAAGAGCACCAAGGTCGTTGGATGAAATGAAGTGCAGAAAGCAAGGAGTATCGTACAGTGGATCAAGGCTATGTTGTGGTCTCACGCCGTCCTCATCCCCTAATTACTTGGCCACAGGATGAGGATCAAGACAAAGCTGAATTACCCGAGGAGTCCACGTTCAGTGAGCGGTCTGCATCATACCGAAACGCTCCTCTTCCAGCCGCCTCACGATATCCCGATCGCGAGCGGTTCTAGGGTCAGCATCAATACCGAGGATTGATGAGATCCGTGTCTTGTCATGTCCCTTTTGATAGCTCTGGTTTTGTGCGTCCTTCTCGGCCTGTCCTGGGCTAGAGGTGGGTGTGATGGGTGTCAGGGACGAGGGGCTGCAGCAAGTGCCAGTCTTCCAAGCCTGCTCCAGGGCACTGGGAGATGCCGAAGGTCCATACTCGTTGGCGATGGTAGACCAAAATGAGGAACGGTGGGAAGAGTAGATGGAGTGAAGGCGAGAAAGATCGACATGCGAGGCGTTGTGAGCGGGAGGCGACGGCACAACCATAGGTGTAGGAGCAACTGAGCAATCAAGGCGCAGAGGAGGTGTCGTTCTAGGATAAGATGCTGCTCGATGGAAAGAAGCATGAGGCATCTGCACTGGAACGTCGACGGCGGGCGTGTTATATGACTGGTGGGATGCAGGAGGAGGAAGAGGCATGCCAGTGGGCTTGGGGAGAATTGATGGTAATCTAGGCACCTCACTGGGGCCAACAATGCTGGGGAGTTGGATGTGGCTAGAGTTGTTGCTGGCGTTGTAGGGAGGAGGGCTGTAGCTTCGCATGCTTCCACCAGGCGAGGCGGAGCGAGAGACAGTCTCGCGTGCTGGGCTGGGGATGTTCACGTTGTGAGTCTGAGAGATTTCCATGGAGGCGCCCGATGAGACCGAGGCAGCACGCTTGTTGCGTCGGTTGCTGCCATGAGAAAGTTGGTGGTAGTGAAGACGGCATGCCAGTTCTGTTTTCTTGAGGTGGGCAGCAATGTACTTGTAAGGCATCTTCTGGAGTCGAGTCTGGATGAGATATGACTCCTGCGTTTGGTGTTAGTTATGTGGTCAAGCAGCAACTGTGTTATGTTGACTCACCTCCTCGTCACTCCAAGCACGTCCACCGCCAGTCGATGAAGCCTTGCGGTTCTTTGTGATGCCATAATCGTGGCGGTCCATGGAATCCCTTGATGGGATGTAAGGCGTAGGGGCCTGAGCCATCTGGTGAGAAGGAATGGCTGAGCTCATTGTTAAGGTAGTCATGAGTGGTCTCGTTCCTGAAAAGTCCACAATGGGTTGTCGTAAAGTCAGATCGAAGAGAGAAAAGAGAGTCGTTTATTTCGATAAATCGAAAGTCGTCGTATAGGCTGGTCTTTTAGGTAAAGTCCAAGCGTGAAGCTGAAACCGATCGTGATGGTTGCAAAGGTACCGAATGTACTGTTTTAAGCCAGCGAGATAATTAAACTCGAAAATACAGACACCGGATGGGACAAATCCTTGAAAGTTGAAAGAGGGCAGGATATTGAATCCAAAGAATAGAAGTGAAAACCGAGTGTCGGTTTTTGTTGGTCAAGGAGTGTTGTTAGCAGCCAAACCAGTTGGTCCAAGTTGGTACTGTAACAGTAATGAGTGTTAGAGCTAACTGTGGTGGAGAAAGAGTAGCTCGAGAAGTGAAGACAACACAAGACGCGACAGCGTTTCTTGAATGTTGAGAAGAAAAGAAAGGAAAAGATAAGATGATGGGTTTGAAGATTGTGAATCCAAAAGATGGAAGTGGGAGGGAGGGAAAGAAGTAGTTTTAGTAGGGGAGGGGCAGTAGGTTAGATATTGTAATCCAGCAGGTGTCGTTCCTTCCTTGCCGTCAAAGTACATACCTGCCCTGTCTGGGTAGGCTACAGGGCAGCAGAGGTTTAGCTACAGTGGGAAACAGCCCTGGTAAATCGCAAACTCGACTGAGTAAGGACGGTAAAGCACCCGCGTTACGGGGCAGATTACAACGGCCACGACGGTGGTGATGATGGTTCGGGGCCATGCATGGGGGAGGGGAGGGATTGAGCAGGGGAGAGTGTAGGGGTGCCTTACTTTACTTTACTACGCAGGAACAGGGGATGCCCCATGTCGTGGACATCTGCCACGGGGGGTTTGAGATGGAGGAGGAGGCGTTCCAGGCCTAGACGACAAGGGTCGGGTTGATTGATGTCTTGGCTTGCTGAGTGTTGCAACAGGAACAAAACAATAAACTCCTCCTCCAGAACATCGCAGACGGAGCCGGTCGTAGAAGATGATTCATCCAGCATTTGTTGTTTCAAACTCAAAACAAATGCTACTGCTGCTTAACCAGACTCTGGGCGCAAGACGAGACTAACTCAAGACAATAATTGAGACAGAATGGCTTTTCTGTCTGAACCCCAGAAGAAAGAGAAACAGAAAACAACAATCTATTATGTCTTATTACAAGAAACGCCACACCTACACCTACATGCATTAGTATCTACTGTACTGTACTGTAGGTGGTGGTTTTTAAGCCCCATCTCGGTGAGATCTGGGCTGGGTCCCCAACTAAACTGACAGAATAGGCATATGGAGCGAACTCTTCCGCTGCAAAGAACGCCCGCCTTTTTCGTTGACAGGAAGCCCAGGCCATGCCATGCCATGCTGGTTGTAAACTAACCAGCAGGAGCCTCAAAGCGATCACACACATGATTAGCTGATAAAGGTGTCTTGTCTACTCTAGTCCTGCTGTGGCTCAACTCACCCATGCCTGGTAAAACGGTCACCACCGCAAGTAGCGTGCTCCAAAGAAGGCATTCAAACATCCATCGAACCCCGTACAACGGACATTAGAAGGGCCTGTGCAAAGTTTTGTTAGCTTTTACGAGTCTTGGCATCCCATCTTTCAAGCTCTCCAAGGGGAAATAGACCGACCGTTGGAGACTGAATGGATAGTTATACAAGCTTCACGTTACGTACATAGTGTCATTGCTGTGGCGGGCTTGTCCCTGTACTGGCTTCCCGTTGCGGTAACTGTGCCTTTTGCTCTCGTTCTGTTCCTGACAGCTGGCAGCCTGTTCCTCTTGTTGTCGTCCCTTTTGGACGGCGGGGTCGTGTTGCGTTACATTGACCTCAGCTTCAGGTGCGATGCTGCAAGTAATAACTTGCATTCTTTGCCTTGGCTGCTGTCTACACAACGAGCACCCCTGGGGAATAGCAAGGGACTGATATATTGCTTGATTTACTGAGGGGACGGTCCCTTGTTTTGATAGCCCATCTAACGTTGGAGTACAACAGTAGCGGCTTCTGGACGCTAGACTAAGGAACTAGACTGGGTACTTGTCCATGATCTTCTCGTGGACCGTGGTTAGGTCCCAAGCTGTTGGCTTCCCTTAAGTCCGAGAGCCAAATCTGGTCCGGGCGCTGGCGAGCAAGGCGATCGGATCACTCAACTAACGTCGGTCATTTATGATGATGATGATTGTCAGCAGGCTGTGCTGATCGAAGGATCGTAATCTTTGATGTTACAGCCCATCGCAGATAAAAATGTTTATCGGTTCGACAACAGCTGAAAGAGAGTTTCGTCCCTACCCACCGAAACAGGTACAAGTAGCGTGATTAGACAGTTCATCAGTGGGATAATTCACTGTCTTTACTTGGCTTGCACGGTGTTTGGTGGGAGAACAGGGAATGAATGTCATTGATGGGTATAAACCCTGTCGTCTATCGTTTCGTGATAGGTGGGTGCAAGATATGCCGTCCGCTTAGACGAAGTGCACATACGTACCATGGACGCCTCGACTTACAAATTTGCGGGCCGTAATTTCAATCTGCAGTGATTGTTTTGCACTTTCTAACATATTAATTAGGCTTTACCTTTTCATCTCATCTACTAGTGAAAAAATAACACTGTACAATGTCTGAAACTGTTGTGGCTGATGATGATGATAATGGTGTTGTTATTGTTTACCCCAAAAACAACTCCAACTAACACAACAAGCATAACCATAACTATAACAAAACACTCTTATTACTTACGTGTTCATCGCTTGTCAGTTTCAAAATACTCTACCCTACCAACTAAACCTCGCCGCTTCCCTTAGCTGCCGCCGTGCCCCAGGCCAGGCCAGGCCCTACAGTAGGTCGGTCGGCTCCAACTCCAAGATACTGCGGCCAGGGTTCAGGGATCCCCCCTTGAAACCTGCTAGTGCACTGGCGTAATTTCAACCCGGGCTCCAAGACTCGGTATCAGGGACTTTAGTCCAAAGAGATAGACGTTTGCGAAATCCCTGAAGCTCCGTCTTGTGATTGGTTAGTCTGGTTAACCTCAACTTTCTAAAACATGGGTTTTGACACAAAATGTTTTTTCCCACTACGTAACTTGATCTCTTCTCAGTCTAATAAACTCGTTCAAAACACGAACAAGGTTATTCTTGAATGGGAACAGAACTTCCCGTGTCGGATCCCAGCCCAGGTAAAGAAACAAGCTGAGTTTTGCCTCATGACAGAAACATTTATTCCCCAGGCCAGGTCAGGTCAGGTCAGGTCAGGGACGAGGAACTACCATCCAACGAGGAAACACTCGGCCGGATGATACAACTCGGTATCCCACAGTTCTTTTCTCGTACCCGTTCTTTGATCGTCGCATTCTCCGCCGCACCTGCGGGAATTCTGCACTTACAGTAGCAATACGGATTGCTACTGCGGGATCTCAAGGTTCTTCATCTACCTATTCTTAGTCACTCCGGAGCCCCAGTTCAGTCAGATGTATAACTATTACCTATCACAGTTGCAAGGTAACATGATCAACACCTCCGAGCGGTGAACCGGCCCTACGTAGCGAGCGAGGTGGTGGTGTTGTTGTAGCAGTCGATCTGCCCTTGTCAACCCTAAAAGATCTTCCGCCTCTATCAATAATCCTGATTAATGAAAGTGTGCACCAGCAGTTAGCTAGTGCCCGATGCATTATGCGTTGCAGGGTGTCATTGAATAATAAGCACAGTAGTGTAAACATCTGACACACGTTCATCTATCTCATCAAATTCGTCTGAACATGTATGGTGCGCTAACAGACAAAACCCAAGTCTTGTTCTGAATGCCTCTGGGGTTTTCCTCTTCTGATGTGATGCATACGTCTGACATGTTGGCGTCGAGAGAGAAACACTCTCAGCAGCTCGGATCGAAACATTCCCGGAAACCGGCTGCTACTCTGACACTCTGCCGAGCCTGACAGGAGAACCCTTATGAAGCCGGATGGTGGTGGTTCCTGTGTGAGATGTGCTCTGAAGCAGCGATCAAACACAGTACAGATCCGAAACTCCAAGATCTCAGATTTCCAAGATGTGTTCTCGATAGGCTCAGTTTCAAAACGTTACTTAACCTTGACACTCTGCATTTATAGCTTTAATATTATATGTTTTATATGTCTCATGATCAACTATATTTCTTTGTCTAGTTTATATCGCCGTGTTAAGCATTGCATGTGCAGCTTACATATCTCTGCTTAAGCATTTGTCTGAGCGTCAAATGTTTTACCCAGTCGCAACATTTTCAGATGTGGAACTCACCTACTTGCCTACCTACCTCGGCATCGTTTCACCAGCCCGTGCATCTTGCTGGTCCAAGCTGTTTGCCAGTATCCCGTCATGGGGGGCTAGGGCTTCAGGTGGGAGAAACATGTTCTCGAACATTGCTGTTCTGGCAGGGGGTGTCCGAACGCAGTGAGTCAAGTGTAGCTATCGTGAGTCTCTCCAGTTTTCCAGAGGGCACAGCACGGGCAAGACGGCCGGGGATATAAATTCCGCGGCAGTACACAGCCTTGTACTACTAGTACAGGGTTCTTTTTGGAATGATAATTTCGTTGTTGTTTTACATTCATTGAAGTATGTAGTCGAAAAAAAGTCAAACTCCCCGAAGCAAAGCGGTGGTGTAAGTGAGCGATCGACTTCCTCACCGACATATTCATCTCATGTCTGTCATATTCCATTAATGCCTCAGTATGTTTACAGCTCATGACCTGCAGGCAGGGCAGGGCAGGGCTCTCGTTTCAATATTCACCGTTATATAAGGTTGTAGCTTGAAACGTGACCGAAATGGTTGGGATTTTCGCATCATCAAGTTTCCCAGAGCTGCGCTGCCCTACCCAGCCGCCCATAGCTGTGTGTCAACAAGGGTTGAGTAATCGCTTGGCCCTACGGGTCGAGAGACGTCCGAATCTTTAAGCAGCGTTCTTTGCAACCGGGGTGGTTTCATGAGCGGCCTACTAGGGGTCGAGGTTTCGAAACGATATAGTATGTTGGAAGTAGTTAAAGCGCCGGTGGGATATGTAAGTGCAGAGCGATTCTTGGTGAGAATAGTATAGTCTGTATCGTGACCGCATGCAACTCATCGTATCGTAGAGTAAGTGAGTAACTGACAATTTCCAACCTGATGCTCTGGACTTCGGAATCTATTTCCCCGGTATATTAAGGCCTGTGGACTTGTCATGTTTCGTTCCGATGGGGGAGAGTGCCCCGTGCTTTGTGCTTATTGACGTGGGCCATCAGACCATGCAGACGGCAAGCGTGTTTCGTAGTGGGGATCGGCAATGCACCCTTTTGATAATAGGTTAAGGCAAGGACTCTGCTAACTATCGAGTTTCCTACAGTGCCGGATCTTCACTATCATGATCAGAATGAGGTTTAACCGCTGCACTCCTGCGCCAAGATGGAGTTTCTTGATTCGTCCCATGCTGGACTAGTGTCTACCTGTCTGCATAGGTAGTAGTGTTTAGCCGTTAGATTAGAATCTGATGGTGGTCAGCAAGTTACCCTATACTGCCATACTCATAAAAGGGTTCTTCAGAAAGAATTGTATAGATTCTCATTAAAGAAAGTTTTGGCTATGGTTTTGATTCAACTGTAGAATATTCTGACATGCCCCATAGGTTATGCAAAGTGGGTATATTCTCAAAAGTCAGGTCACGTAGGAGAACTGCGTATATAACCTTTCGCAGTTTGGTGGTTGTGGGCGTCGAATAGTGTTGAGAGTGGCACACTCAGACTCGATACGTAAACAAGTGAAAAGTTTCGTGCTACCTATGCTCCTCGCACTGGACCATATGCATACAAAACATTTGCCATCCGTATGAGAAATGGACTATCCGAACCCGGACCCGACGAGGGAGGGACTTAAGAGGTACACCGGTCAAATGTCACGATCTTAGCTCGAGACCGCGACCAGATTGCCGGGTGTACGGATACCCCATTGTGTACAGTACAGTACTTTACGGTGGTAGAGTGGAGAATTGGGGCAGGCAGATCCATCACAATGAGCGATGCGGCTCTGAGGCCAGCCATGCGGAAAAAAGGCACGTTCCGCAAGACAAGAGAACAGCGTCGCAACTAACTTGTTACGAATGTGCTGTACCGTCGTTAAGCTTATCTGTTAACCTCACCTATCATGTGTGTTTTTATGGCCTCTCCCATGTGTGATGGGACGTTGGGAGTTCATGAGGGAGACTCTTAAGAGAAGTGGGGATAACTTCGTCATTTGCCCGGTGAACAAATACGCCGAATGACTGGATTGAATGTTTCGAGGGGATAAGCCTAATAAGATGATGCACGATATTCCACCACGCGATTACAGGCCCACGAGGACGCCAATGTCAATGAGATTGTCTTGTGAGAGACCATCGACAAAGCATGCCACGCAACACAAAACGCCGTGGCAAGTTATCAAACTATAATAAAGAGTTTTCATAAAAGTTAAACATATCCAAACCACAAACGATGGTCAGATATCAGACAACTCCAAGCGATCGAACAGACAAGGGTTTGGTCATTGTCCGACGGCTTTAAATATCGTGAGATAGTGTGAATAAGCGATATTGTCCATGTTCAGGTTTAGTAAGGTCAAGTCGAAAGAAATGAGTCATCAAAAAGAAGACATGGGGGGCTGAAGTGGCTGAGACCTGGCAAAGCTGAAAGAGATGAGAGCCAAGAGATGAGAGAGGAATCGAGATCTCTCATGATATCAACGAGATATCGCAATTCTTGTGTTGAATGACTGATCCTCTGATAACCCTTGGTAAACGAGGCTTGAGGCTTGATCAAGAGGGTGGCTTGGCAACCAGCTCGTCAACCAAACAAAGCTCCATCTCATCATTAGCGAGCGGGGACTTGGAGCACGTACCTCTTTAGTACTTGTTTTCTCATTGTTTCCTCGCCAAATATGTACATCATACGACGCTATGCGCACTGTAACTTCGCATATCTATCGCGTGACGGGCTACAGTATGAGATGGCTTGTCGTCAAGAACCCACTACCATGACGGATTTGCAGCCCCCCGCTTTTAACAGCATGGGTTGGTAGCTTTCAGTCGCGCCTGCCCATCTCCTCTCGCCCATTCCATTCTCCCCTTTCCACCACAGAAAAAAAAAAGGGTAACTACGACCACCTTTCCCCTCCCCAGGTCCCAGCGACTTCCAAGGTCCTGTCCGAGTTACTTTGTCTCGAGGTACCATCCATCGTCGCTCTTCCCCAGGCCTTACCTCCCCTTCTCTTGCCAATCCACCCTCAACCCTTTCGATCTGACGGCAACGGATTTTGAGTGAGGTATCTATTGTACTTCATCTTACAAGGACTACGGCTCCAGATCCAGCTACAACTACAGCTACAATCACCCCTTCATCCTCAAACTTGTCTAGCAGTGGATCCACTGTGTATCTGCATCTGCATCCCATCCATCTGGATCTGACCTTGTTCAACTGTGATCGACTACGACAAGCAAAAAAAAAAAAACAGTGACCAAGAGCTTGTGTCGTCACTGTCGCCAGCCAAACGAGCGAGACGCGCATTTGCACACTCCCCCTGCGGATTTTTTATTAACTAGAGTGAGTATCTCATTTTATACTTCATCTTCAGAGCAAATTCCATTCGTTACCTGCATTTCATCTTCATTCATGATTCCCCTCTTCACTTTGCTGGTACGATAGTTTTGTCATGTTTTTGGGTGCGCGTCCTGTACCTTCCGCCGTTGCCGAGTTGAGATGATGAACCTACCAAAGTTTCAACCAACTCAACCACTCAACCACGCATCATTGTATCCGTCGCTCTGTTATATTTTTCTGCCAGTACAGCCTTACGTGGTCTATTAAAACTTTGTTACCTCTCATACGCCCGTGTCTTATCACACACAGACGCTACGCGTGTACACTTTATCTGGTTTAATTGCCTTTGCCTGGCTTGTCATAACCCCAGCACCAATCCTTTTTCACAAAGTCTCTCCAACCACCCAAAAAAGAACGGGGACACCCAAATATTCACCGTGTTTGCCTCGGCCACCACGCCAATGCATATGACTTGCACGTTGATGCAGACGCCTCGAAAAGCATAACCAACCGCTGAGACTCGATCTTTGATCTTTATCAAGCACTCACTAACCACAAAAGTGAACGATCAGGTCAAACAATAAAGAAACAAAACAGAATCACCGCCGCCACTTGGTACTTGCGTGGAGACAGGAAAAAAAAGACAGCATTTCACCCTATCTTATCCTGAAAATTTACCAACCAGAACACGAGGTTGGGTTTCCCCTACGCCCTAGCTCCCCTCCCCAGCAGAGAACATCTCGAATACTTCCAGACACACTCACACATCTCTTGTGTGTATTTGTCTTGTAGCAGTTTGTTACGCGACAGTTGTACTTGTTGCTGTCCCACCTCTCCGTCGTCAGCACCTACTCTGCAGACACAGCTATTATCAAACTCTTGCTCGTAAGTAACAGACATTTCGTTTTCCACATCGTCATTGTTGGATTTCCAAAGTCCAAGCTTGGATCTCTGGAGAACCTCTCGCGTCTTGCGCCGTCGCGTCTCGTCTTGTGCCTTAGTGCCCACGAACTACTACCGTACCGCAACATACTAGAAAGCCGATACGATACAAGCAAAGCTTAGTATGATACATCGCACTATCTGAGCAAGGCCAGAGTTGTGTACTCATGGTTTTTCGAGGTTCTGATGTTAGCGATGACACAACTCACTTCAGCTCAGACCCTGGTCGCGTCGCCCTCAGCTTGCGCGTATTGCAGACCCACATTGGTACTGTTGACTTACCCGTCAGCACTATCAAAAGTCTTGTTGTATCGCAATACTGTCGCGTCAGCGTCTCACGACTTGGACATGATGTTGCTTTCTTTGCTAAGAGTTTTGAGTGCTAATACTAGTGTCGCATTAGATCATGCAGCAGTGGCAAGTCGGGCCCGTCCCCGAGTATGTTTACTCCAACTCAACTCATCAACCAAATGAGATGCAGTAAGTATTTGCTCTTGAAATACTTCCTTTGTACCTATGATCCTTGAGCGCCCTTCACCTGCTACACGGCGAAACCCTTGACTGTCCTGTGTTGCCTGAATATCATTGTCATGGCACGGTCAGTGGTCATTCATTGTCTTCTACGGTGTTTTGCGTCCTCACTTACTACCCACTCAAACACCTGTAATTGTTCACCCGCCAGACCACAGCTGCACACAGGCTTCTTACTCACACGGAAGTGACTTGAACGCCTGCAGTTCTGTGGAAGTATTGGATATCACATTACACCCAGTCATATCGGAAGTAGGTTCCTATAATGAGGTAATACTGCTAACCAGCGTGCCTCGATAGCAACCCTCACCAGTACCAGAACGACATGACCCGTCGTAATGAGCAGCATCAATTCCAGCAGTACGCTCCTCAGCCTAATATGGCACCGCAGCAACAGCAGCCTCCTCAGCAGCAACAACATCACCCGGCCCCTGTTCAACCTCCCATGAATGTTCCTCAGCAACCTCCTAATGGTCCCGCGCCACCTCAGCAAACGCCCACGCCTACACCGGCTCCGGCCGGTCGGCAGCGAAAGCGGCCAGCGCCTTCTGCTGCCCCTCCTCCGGTCGCAGTTGCCCCTCCTGCACCTGTCACTCCCTCTCAAGTTCAGACACCTGTGGCAGCTCCGCCTGCACCTCAGGCAGTGATTCCCCAACCTCCGCCTCAAGCCCCTACAGATGATGCGAATGCACAAGCAATCGCTCCCCCACCGGCAAAGAAGAGCCGAACCAACACCCCCTGGACGCCGCAAGAAGAGCTTCGCCTGAAGCAGATGCGGGATGCTGGCAACAGCTGGGCAGAAATTGCCAAAGTGAGTATTGATTGTATGCTTATTTATATGAATTGTGTACTAAGTTATGATTAGACTTTCCCAACCCGCACGGAAGGATCCGTCAAGAAGCATTGGTACAAGGTATGCTCTATCGTGCGGCCCATGTGAATAAGTTCAAGTAGCTAACCGAAATCAGGACATGCATTATGCAGAGTTTGCAGAGGATGAGGTAACCACCGTTCGCCCCGAATACTGAGCAACCAAGCTGACCTCCTGCTCATCAGAGTCAAGCGTTGTTGAACGCAATCAAGGAGTACGAGAACAACAAGTGGAAGTCGATTGGGCAAAAGGTCGGAAAGCCCGCAAAGGTACAAACACTCAACCTAGAAGTAGCATGAGACATGGAAAGCTAATACTTAAAACAGGCTTGCGAGCAGTATGCCAAGGAAAATTTCCCGGGTATGGCTACAAAGTTTCGTCTGTGATTAGGGGGACTCATTTAGGCTGACATAAACAGATTTGTTTACTAGTTCCAAAAGGTAGAGCCGCTCAAGGTGTCGCCGGATATTTCACGACCTCACAACGCTACAACTGATTCGTGACCCGATGCGACATTCACAGCAAAGGGAAAAGAAAAACAACAAAATTTTGATAAAAATCAGCAGTGGCGTCTGCATAGGATACACCCGGGAAACTGTTTAATGTTTGTTAATTATGGACTTCTTTCTCAACCATTCATGAGACATGGCAGAGAGCTTTGCTACCACTCTTTCGGACTGGATATGGTTAGGATCAGGATATGGCGCGGAAAGGAGGAAAAATGGAAGAGCCGGTGCAGAAGGATATGAAGCTGTATTGGTATAATGGTGATAGATGAAGGATGTTTGAGGAAGATGAAGCCGTTTCTAGACGGGGAGTGGTGAAGATGACGGCTTTCTGGTTGTTTTTTCTTCTCGTTTCCTCTTTTCCTTTCTTATCCTGGTGAGAGGAGGATACTGTTCGTTTTAGGTCTGATTACTTATACCCCAATGCCTGGAGTTGATTCCTTGCGCACAAAGTATGAACCTTTTGGAGTGATGTATATGCGATGTGAATTTTTAAATCATTTTTTTCTTCCACTAGTGAAGGATATGCCAATTGCCCGATCAGCTTGGTTGGTCAATTCGTCCACGTATTTTGTCTGTATACTGGTGGCAATCAATCCTGATCATCAAGTGCATGGACAAACCAGGAAGGTCAAGAATTACTGGATCCTGGTGATGGGTGTTTGACAGGCCTGTAGTCCTAACCAGGATTCATAATATCCATGACATGATATTAGTCTTTGCTCTTCCCTGTCAGGGTGTTGCATGTGATAGACTATTGGGTACCTGTCAGGTGTAGTTTGTGGCGGCGGGAGAGGCAGTGCTGTGTGACAGAAGGACGAGATGTGAGAGGCAGAAGCAATAACGGCGATGCATGATGGCGTCGAAGATCAATGGGTTGGTATAAGACGTCAATTTATTACAGTTTTGCTAGTTGGTACATGCAATGCAAACTAGCGTACAGACTGAATAGTATACTGCTAGTATGTATGTACATTGGCACATGTGTTGCTGTATCCCACAAGGTGAGGTGAGGAAAACTGGACCGGAATGAAGGGGGCACGGTACGTATTGTGATGTTCAGGGATAGATTTCCGACTTCAAGCTGGGGGCGATTGTTTGCCTTCACCTCAACACAGTAGAAGTTAAGGAGACTGGGAACTGTTTTATAGAGTCAATAGAGTTGTATCGTGGTACGGCGGGTAGAATGGCGATCAGGTCAAACTCAATCGTTTTGGTTGAACTTTGTTAACGAGTAGAGAGGATCCAGTTCCTGAGGGGAACAGGTGGTGCAATTTTGCATTGCTAGAACTGTCGCGAGGCAAAGGAGAATGCTGCGTCGTGCTCTTGGATAAATGATATAAAGCACAGCCTCAATTGCATAAAACTGCTTCAATTAAGCCTGTCTGTTCACCTGTATCTCAATACGAAGTGCTCTTGCAGGGCATCGGGGGAGGTCACATAGAAGGTAACATCGCCTGTTGATATGGAGGAAATCAGGGGCCATGCTTGTGAGTTAGGCCAGACTAGGCTAGGTCGGGGGTCTCAGGCGCGTGATGGCAGACGAACCGATCACCAAATTTGGGTACTGGAAAGTTGTGATTGGCCGGGGTTGAGTGTCTTATCTCTAGAATGGTTTAGTGTTGTCAGTGCATCTAAACGAAAATGGTGTTGCTTGTGTCTTGTGTCTGTGTCTGGAGTCTCGGCACGAGAGAAGATGAGGTCCGCATTGCCAGAGGCCCAGAGCTGACCTGAAAAGTGCGGTCGTTTCTTTCTTTAATCCCTCCTACCTACTCCTCCTTCCCCGGATTTCTCTCTCTTGCGTCTCCGTCCGTGTGTGCGTGTGTAGATACTACTCGTCTTTTCTTTCTTGTTTTGTCTGCTACCTAATCTCATCCCATCCCATACCATCTTTTTCTTTCAGGAGAAAAGATAGTATCGGTGGCACTCATCAATCGTTTTTACTATCATATTCATTCGTTGTCACACAGAAAACGAGTTAGTTTCCCGATCGATCCATCACCGATTCCGAGAAGCGCGCGACAATTTCTTCTTCATCTTCAACTCAACAATCGCTTTCCATATTCCTTCTGCCCTCGTTGAGAAGGACGTTGAAGAGAAGTCAAGGGAGGAAAAAGAAAGTGTTTTCTCAAGGGGATAAGGACGCGCAAACCTCTCGGCAGCCCGCATTCCAGCACCCTTTTTTCCCGATCGATAGAATATCAGCAAATTCGAGCTTTGTCAAAGCACGCACCTTAATCAACAACAACAAAACAACCCAAGTCGTTCGCTTGCTGGGTTGGTTTTGACTGTCGTTTTCCCTTATCGAAACAGCAGTCGTTACAATAACAACCTTAATTCGACACCTCAACCGGGCCTGTCGATCAATACCGAATCTTTAATTGGAAGGCGCTTTCGTATCAACGCCTCTTCGATCGAACTGCATCAGCACCCCTGTTTCTAGTCGATTGTTTCTTTCTTATTCATAATGTTGCGATCACTCGTTGCCGCTGCCCTTTTGGGCGCCAGCTCTGTCGCTGCTATCAAGTGCACGCGCGATAGTCACTGTCCTGAGGACTCTCCTTGCTGCTCCAGTAAGTCACCTCGGCAGATTCCCAAGTCTCTTCAAATCTGACATGTCACAGCCTACGGTGAATGCGGTGTTGGCGCATACTGCCTTGGTGGTTGCGACCCTACCATGTCCTTCTCTCTCGACTCTTGTGTCCCTGCTCCCGTTTGCCAGGATCGCAAGATGAAGATGAACTCTCTCGATAGGATTGTCGATATCGGCAAGTACTTGGGTGACTCTGACAAGGCCGACTGGGTCGCCCAGGGTGAGCCTGTTGTCTTCAAGGACAATGTTCTTCTTACCATGCCTAAGGACAGTGTCGGTACTCTCCTGTCTTCCACCGTCTACATGTGGTATGGCAATGTCAAGGCTCGCTTCAAGACCAGCCGTGGTGCTGGTGTTATTACTGCTTTCATTCTCTTCTCCGACGTCAAGGATGAGATTGACTACGAATTTGTTGGCACAGAACTCGGCGATGCCCAGACAAATTATTATTTCCAGGGAATTACAAACTGTAAGTCGCTTTCATGGTTGCATAACAAGGTAGCCCCTTGTTTGTGACACAGCCTGGAATACTCACGTGATCAACACACTTGACATGCATGGCTAACACTTCACCAGACCAAAACTCAGAAAACATTTCACTCTCTGATACCTTTGCCAATTACCATGACTACGAAATCCGATGGACCCCCGACAAGATTGAGTGGTGGGTAGATGGCAAGATGGGTCGAAGCCTGGACAAGAAGGATACCTGGAACGCAACCTCCAAGAACTTCATGTTCCCCCAGACTCCCTCTCGAGTTCAGCTTTCTCTCTGGCCCGGTGGTAAGGAGGGTAACGCAGAGGGTACGGTGTCCTGGGCGGGCGGACCTATCGACTGGGACCACCCTGATATTCAGAAGAGCGGCTACTACTACGCTGCGTTTTCCGATGTCGAGATTGAATGCTTCAACGCCAAGACTGCTCCTGGCACCAACTCTGGAAAGAGTTACTGGTACAACAACGAGGCCGGTACCAACAACACGATTGTTGATGGCGACAAGAGACATACGATCGCTTCTCTCATGGCTACCGGCGAGGATATGGACAAGGGAAAGAAGAAGGAAGAGAAGAAGAAAGAGGATAAAAGCAAGGACGACGACAAAGACAAGGATGACAAGGACAAGGACAAGGAAGACGACGACGAGGATGATGAGCCTGCTACAATTCCTGGTGGCGGTAACGGCGCCCCCACAAACGATCACGGTAATGGAGACGACAGTAGCAGCGGCTCAGGCTCAGGCTCAAGTTCAGACAACGCCCCCAAGGGTAATCCCGATGGCACAGACGACACTGAGCCCGCTGACACCACCAACTGTGATACCAGCAGCTTCAACCAAGAATGCGGCAAGTCAGGCTCTAGTAAGAGCAAGTCTGAGGATAGCGGCAACGGTTCCAACGCTGGGTCAAGAAACGGCGCGAGTGCGTTGGCCATCATCATTGCAGGCGGAGCCCTGTTCTGGCTGTAACCAACATGTTCGTCTGAGTGTCCTGTCCTGCGATTCCTTCCCATTGAGTCCCCTCTCACCGCTCTTTATTATATAGCATCTCACTGCGCTTTTCCTTCTGTTTCTCCGGCATTTTTTTCATGACGGTTGGTTGGCTTTGAGACTTTTGTATGTAATCTCTTTCTTCTTCTTCATTCTCGAGTGTATATTTCGATAATAGAGGTATGATAATGGTGAATGGGTTTTGCATGGCAATGAATCTTTTTATCAAAATCTAAGTTTTTTTTTATGAAGTGCGTATGTGATGGCAGGATGACTTGTTATACATTGGATATTGTCAGTTATGTGTCAGCTATGGATATCCATGTTTGTGATTGAGTACTTGGTCAGAGTTTGTTGGCCGTCATGGCATGATGAGAAGATCCGTGTCGAGATGACAGGCGACTAAAATCTCACGTTTGTCATGTGGAAGGACCAGAAGGATCGTTGTTTACATGAATGCCTGTCCTTGTCGTCTCTTTGTCTTGACTTGAGAAAAGCTATGGTCAGTGGCCGTTGCAAGCGGGCAATCATTTCAGCCCCATGTACTCTGTATCGACTACTATCCTATCGAGAACATCCCATCAGCAGATATCAGTCATTCAGAAATCAATTAAAAAAGCCTCATGAACATGGGTTCAGGCGCGTTTGCCATAGTTGTGATCCAATCCTTTTGCATCTTGGCGGTCTTTCTGTAAACGCCAGTCTTTTAAGCGCTTATGGCCCCTGGGGTTGGAGGAACTTTGGTGAAACTTGGGGCATTTCATTGGTGGACGGACATTTCTTGGCTTGCAGTACCGCGGGCTTGTTTCGTTTCATGTTGCACTTCGCTTTGCTTTTGGGGCTTTCGGGGCATTTGTTCAGTGACCATAGCCCTATAACAACAACTGAAGTGCGGTCGCACAGCCTCCTTGTTCGGGTAGCTACAGCGGGCACCTTTTCTTTTACCCCTGGATCATCCAAAGGATCAGCCAAAAAAATCAATCTATTCTTTGTCTCGTTCCAATCACGACGCTGCGCCTCCACTGAATATGTCTTTGAAAAGAGAGTTAAACAAGGATTTGCTTGACGCAATGAATGAATTTACATGCATGAGACATGGATTAGAGTCCTTCATTCCTTTCTTGAGTTCCCTTCCTTCTTGTTCGCTGGTCCACCTGTTGGCCCTTCCTTCCTTCTTTCCCCCGTTGAGGCTGAGGCTTACTTTCTCAAAGCCTTTATTTTATATATACTTCATTCCCCCCGCCCCTTCTTCTCACAGCCTCCCCATAAACAAAATCCTTTGACCGCATTCAGCCTCCTTTCATCTTAAACCCATCTCATCCCCGTCATTTCTATTCTTGTTTACTTTAAAGATTGGACTGGTTCCTGATCTTAGTTCTCTATCAACTCTCGTTTACTTGATACCCACCCGACATTGACTGTCGACTACTGTTTTGTATATCACATCTACCTACACAAAGATCAACCACATCCTAATGATCTGAAACGAAACGATACATCACATCATCATGAAGTTCACTTCTACTGGCCTCATGGCCTCTCTCGCTGCTTCAGCTTCAGCTTCTGCCCTTCCCCAATTCGCTCGCAGCTCATACCCTGCCCCTTCGGCATCGGCATCTTCTCCTGCCCGCATCCTCCTCGGAAACCCTGGTCACATCTACGTTGCCGACTTTACTCCCAAGACGGGCAAGTTTGAGATTAGCATCAACGAGACCATTGAGGGTGGAAACTCGTGGATGGCCTTTGCCAAGCCCAACTTGCTCTATGCCGTCGATGAGAACTCGAACGAGCTGCGTCTGTTTAACCTGGACCTCAAGACTAATGAACTCAACCTTACAACTAAGAAGACCGCCAGCACTGGTGTTGTTCATCTCGAGTTCAACTCTGACAAGAGTCGCATGGTCGGTGCTGCTTACGGAAACGGTACTATTGATGTCTGGAACACGAAGGACGGTGGTCTGGAACTCATCAAGACTATCAAGTCTCCCGGCAAGCTTGGTCCCAACAAGGAGCGCCAGGATGCTTCCCACCCTCACCAGGCCAACCTCGATCCTTCAGGCCGCTACTTCGCCGTCAACGATCTCGGTACCGATTCTGTCGTCCTCATCGACTCCAAGAACGACGCTTTTACAGATAAGAACATCCCTATCGAGGCTGGCTGTGGTCCTCGCCACGGTGTCTTTTACCCTCGTGGTCAGGACAAGGCCACCCATTACATTATCGCCTGCGAGCTGAGCAACCAGGCCCTCGTCTACTCGGTCACCTACGAGGCCAACACTCTTGCTTTCAAGCACTACCAGTCCATCTCTACCTACGGCAAGGATGCTCCTGCCAAGGATATCAAGAAGGCTGCCGTTGGCGAGATCATCCTTGCTCCCAACAACAAGGATGTTTACATCTCCAATCGTCTCTCAGGACAAAAGACCGACTCTATCGCTCGCTTCACCATTGCCGAGTGCGGAACCCTGACTTACGCCGAGACCGTCTCCTCTGGTGGTCTCCTACCCCGCATGATGAGTTTCAGCTTGACCGCTAAGCACATCTTTGTCGGCAACCAGGATGGCACCAACGGTCTTGTTGCCCTGAAGCGTGGCTCTGATGGCAAGCTTGTTGAGAAGCCCGTCGGCAGCCTCCCTGGTTCTGTGTTCGGCGAACCTCAATTCGGACCTCAGTACGTTCAGCAGATCGCCTAAAATGGTTGATCTGCAAGCCAACGTTAACAAATCTTCTTCTTCTTCTTGTTTCAATGGCGCTTTTGGTGTTTCTTGGGCTTGTAGGATATATCCTGGATCTGCCCTTGGATAGTGAAAAGGGCACGATTATTTTCCAAAATATGTTTTAGCATTATACTTCGTCAATTGACAATTCTTCTATACCCTGGTATCAAAAAAGAAAACACCCTGTGAACCAATTCGTGAATGAGAGACATGCATGTATGTGATGCTGCGTGGTTGTTTGTTTTGTACTCTTTCTTTTGTTCAGTTATCCACCATTAAGCTCAATCTGAACTTGAATCACTTGCCATTCCTGCCCCTCCGCGCCCTGAAGTATCCTCTAATCTGTCTTTAATATGCCTATACTCTTCGTCCAGCAGCTCTGGATCCGAGCACTTGTGTGCCGTCTCAAAGTCTACCAGGACAGCTTCCCCGTCCGCCCCGATGAGGAAGTTGTGCTTGTTGATGTCCCCATGCAAGATTCCCAGCTCGTGTAGTTTGCGCAGGCTATGCTGGCACGCAGCTAGGTCTTCGGGCTCAGCGGTCCTCGCACCACGGACTTCCTCAACCAGAAAACCGATGACTCTCCCGTTCTCGTGGATGTGTCCGAGAAACGCAGGGCCGATTCCCCGGCCGTGGATCCACTCATATGAAGTTGTCTCGGCGGCGAAGTAGGGTATCTCCCAAGGGAACTGGGCAAACTTTGCCAAGACGGGCTTCTTGAAGCTGGGATGCGTCACGCGAAAGACGGTCTGGCGGACGCGGTCAAGCTGTTTGAGCTCAAGGTGATTTATCATGGTGTCGTGCCAAACATTCCCGATGCCTGGAAGACTGCTCCTCCTGGTCTCACAGAAGAAAGGTTTTCCTGTATGGCCGTCTTTCCCGACACGGCCCTCGTTCCAGTCTCCTGGGGGAAAGACGGGGAGTTGAGGGAGGAGGATGGGTTCATATGTGCGGTCTTCTGGGGGGACAAGACCGCCGTCCAGAGTGACGTATCTTACGTGAGCGCCATCAACGAGGAAGCGATATTCGCTCTTTTCGTCTGTTTCTGCGTCTGTAAGGACAGCGAGTAATCTGACGTTGTTGTTGTGTTTCATTATGAGTTGTTAAGAGATGAGGGACTCAGTAGGAGTGAGCCCCGTAGTTGTGTTATATCGTGGAGACAGACAGGGGTTGGAGTAGTCACAGAATGTGTGGAGTAGCAATTGGAGATAATGTAAGACAGGACAATGTAGATTATAAGCGATTAGTGAAGCACAGATAATAAGAAAGAGAGAAGGAGAAGGAGAAAAGGCCAGTCTTTAAGTTGTAGTTATAACCCCTGGACGAAAAGTGAGGGGCTCACTGTATGTACCGTACTGTAGTAATGGCAGGTCTCGGTAATCTGTATGTAATTGCGCTTTGACTGGTGACTGGTAGAGACGGGACAAGGCTATAATGTCCCCGATGCTGAGAGTTAGTTACATAGTGCCGGTTTATACCTGGGGCAGATAGTCTGGTGATTATTTATCACCAGTTGAACTGGAGGTTTTTCTCGTGATTATCCATAACTTTATTCGTATACATATTCGTATTTATATATCCTTCTGTTGCATCAATCATACTGACACCCTAACAACTGGACATCCAGTTCACTTCTGGCTGATCAGCTAAACTAGACATAGGGCGGATCCGAACTATGGACAGTTAGTCAGTACGTAGGAAGTTTGCCAAGATTGTGGATGCGGAATGAATCTCGCCAACTTCCGGAGTGGGAACTAAGACTGCAGCAGGTGATACGGATACTGTGGTAATGATGCAACTGTAGCGATGAACTTTGGTCGAGCCGAGTCATGGCCCTGTCGTGTTTGTGTAAGTGAGGCGGTTCGGTTCCATCCCCTGACTCTTGACAGGGGGTTGTTCAGTTAGTTACTACTAATGGTAGTTAGCTAGAGGCTAGGCATGGCGTTGTCTATTAGCTAACTGCAAGAGAATCAATACACCAGAGACATTGTTGAGTTGAGGCTCTCAAAAGCAAGGGGATCTTCATATTAGTACGAACTTTACATGGAATTTCGCCATCCAATCATATCTTGTTATGCGCATTTGAATGGTGTCGTACGATTGGTGACCGGACGTTGCTCAAATGCCTCAATGGCTGGTTGATGCGTTGTCAACTCGACTGAACCACAGCAGTGGCTTCAGTCGTTCATGTACTCACTTTAGGAAGCTGGAGATGCAATTCGCTATTTCCACTGTAATCTTATATCATTTATCACATTGTTTCTTACATAGATACTACCCTCGACTTCTCATCTCCATGATATACTCCCTCCCTTGGCCTCTCGTAACAGAACATCATCTCAAAACTCACATTACACAGCATTCTCACCCATACACAAACTCTCGCCTCAGAATGCAATGATTGGAGCTAGCCTTCACGTCTTACTCTATCATTAGGAGCCACGACATGTCGTCGGGCTGCAGCGGCATATGCATTACTACCTCCCCTCCTCCAATCTACGGTTGCTCAACAATGGCCTCCCCTCTTATCCTTTCTTGCGCACACCAATACAGTAACGAATTCGGGGGTTCTACCTGACATTTGTTCATTGCGATAAACTTATTTATCCATCTTCAGGCCTCATCCAAGCGGATGAGCATCTCTTTGCTTTTGCATAATGAGCAACTCTACAATCCCGGTGTCGTTGGACGCCCTTTTTGCACTTTAATGTTTTGACTCGTTTTTTATTCACCAACTATTGGCTTGTATGGGATGTATATTCCACTACCTTTGCCTCATCTGCACGGTTCCGTGGCTGATACCCAAGACCATGGATCCCTTCAGACAGCACTCCTCGCTTTCCAACCACTCATGAAGCTCCTCTGCAGTTCATGCAGTCGTACTGGCCAATACCCAACGGCGAATATCAAGAGACAGTTCTCTGATAACCCCTCCAAGAACAACGACATCAAGATTGGCCTCATCGTTGGCTTCACTCTTGCCGCCTTCTTGGCCATTGTCATTACCTTCTTGTACTTTTACTACGGCTCTGCGAGGTTTACGTTCAGGAAGAAGAAGAAGAACCACCGGCACCAACATCATCACCACCTGCATCATCATCCTCGTCATAGGAGACAGAAATCGCTTAGTAGTGGGGGATCGGGACTTTCTAATAACAGTGCTCCTCCTCCTGCACCCCCTGCTGATGACGCTCCGCCTAAAGATAAACCAGCGGATGGGTAGAAAAGATGGAAGGATGAAGTTACATCAGCTTGGTTAATGAGTCTCTGCTTTAGATATGTCCGTCGCAACAAGAGTAAGGGTTGATGCTATGTTAGGTTTCCCAGTTCCATGCACATCTTATTGAGCGCATTCGTGTATCTTTTCTCCTAGCGACTAGTAGCAATGTCAAACATAATTATTCATTCGCATGTATCTTATTAGACCGTCTAGAAAGTTATTCAAGCCCACTGTCCCATGGCTTTATATCGCTCAACTCCCAAGTCTAAACTTCTCTTTAACTATACAAGTCAAACACATGGCACTCTATCCTGCCTGTTCCCTCTCTGACCAAAGAAACTCGGCCTCTCCCATCCTCCATGTATCTGAGGCGCATCCATCTCGTTCGGTATACGGATCTGCTGTCGATGTTGACTCAGAGGATGGAATGCAGGCTCAGGCTGTTGAGGAGTCCAGTCACCAGCAGAATCCTGTCTGTGATAGAGTCTCTGATGTCGACAGTCTGGGCGGTGTCGAAAAGCATGATTTTGACCGTCTTGTTCGGATTCGTAACTTTCTTGGTTCTCTTCAAAATCAGCGGCGTGATGAGCAACTACTCGATGTCGTCTGTGAGAGTGGCGACGATGATGAGGATGAGTGTGAGAGTGTTTCTTCCTATATTGCTTCTGGCCCTTTTGAGACTTTGCTTGTTTGAAGTGATTCCAATTCCATTTGAACAAGACGGCTCCTAGGATGGTGATCAAAATAGCCAGGCCTACCACTATCCCAATAATTCCAGGACTTGTGTCTCGACGGTGTAACCTGTGAAGACCTCTTGGCAGGAGAGATTTTGTAGTGTCAAGAAATCTGTATGGCAGAGACAAAGACGGTATTCGAATTATCACGCTAGTATTTGTTGAGTATAGTGTATATGATGGTAGTTCATTGTGAGTGAGGTTGATGGAAGGCATCTTGACTATACTGATAGGTTACTGTATGGACTTTTCTTTGAATCGGTACTGAGTAGAAAGAAACAGCACTACGCTGAGGCAGGTATATACCTTATAATCAAGGGTCGGTCCCCATTATATGTCACTCTTGAGACATGATACACCGGCAACCACAATCTCGCATCACTATTTGACAATTGTCACAAACACCGGCATATCGCCTTTGTTCCCATTTCGTTACGAGCGGGTGTTTAGTCAAACATCTACACAATACCAAACCATCGGTGTGCACGTCAAGAGAGAGATAAGCCCGACCTACGGATGGATGTTCTTTGTTGTGACACAAAATACATTCTAGAAGATCACCCGCTATATCATATCCACAAACAATCTAACAAACCGTACAAGTTATACTCTATAATAGATACTCAAGGAAAACATGCTCATCACCTCTTTTCCCTTCTCCTGCTATCCCTCTTTCGTCTCCTCTCCTCCGCCTCAGTGTCCCCATCCTGCAATCCCCTGATCTGACCCAATGTGCTTCCGATCACATCCTGCAGTCTCCCGCCCTTTCGAACAAAGCGATCGTAGAACTCGCAGTCGCGGTGACTGGCGCCCCGCGCATTGAGAGAAATGATGGTGCTCGACATGGCTTCCAGCTCTGTCTTGAGGGTCTTGAGATCTAGGTCTCGCTTGTAGCGGCGTTGGCGACGACGGCGTCTCCGTTCTTCTCGGTCATCCGTCTCGTCGTATTCGCCTCGCCTTTGTCTTTCCTCTCTTCCTTGGCTCTGTCCCTGGTCTTGC